>NC_069499.1:235419072-235741572 GCF_027579735.1 Bombina bombina
ACAAAATTTATGTTTACACCTAATCTTACACTTATTAACCCCTAATCTGTCGCCCCCAACATCGCCGACACCTACATTATATTTATTAACCCCTAATCTGCCCCACTCCCGCATCACAAACACTAGTTAAATATTATTAATCCCTAATCTGCAGCCCCTAACATCGCCGCCACCTACCTACATTTATTAACCCCTAATCTGCCGCCCCTAACGTCGCCGCCACTATACTAAATTAATTTACCCCTAAACCTAAGTCTAACCCTAACACCCCCTAACTTAAATATAATTAAAATAAATCTAAATAAATTGAAAAAGAAAGAGGGCGCCTCATAGTGTAAAAAGTTCCCAATCTGGAAAAATAACTGCAGAATTAAAAAGGCTTACCAGATATTGCACTGTACTCTGAACGGTGCCAACATGCGGGCTAACACTTAACAGTGGTTAGTACACTGATTGGACTCGCTGGTCAGCTGTATTGGGGAGTTCTCTGCAATAGTATCAGCTGTGATCCAATGAAGACAGCTCTGTGAACTGCGATGAGCTTTGGAATATGCTCAGAGGAGGATATAACCAGGATAAAACCAGGAGACAAATTCCGAGTTGGTTATGGTTAAAAATGTTTTAATCTTGTCACTGCAACGCGTTTCTCGACAATACAAAACCGGTCATTTCTTCAGGCAATACAAACGAATAAAAAAACCTCTTCATTAAAAGTATTAAATACATTTGTGAGTATCAAACACGGAAGTTGTCACAATGAAAATGAACCAATAGTAACAAAAATTGTATCAATACGTAAGCAAACATTTCTAAATGAACCTTGTCTCAGCTGTTCTTCATTGGATTCTTGTGAGTAAAGGAAACTTAACCCTGTGTGTATTAGATAAAAATGAAAAATGAATAATAAAGAAGAGAAAAAAATGTTAAAATAAACTATTATCTCTGCTGTTGTTTGACTCATTAATCACATACACCTAGATTACGAGTTTTGCATTAGAGGCTATGCGGTGCTAACGAGCAGTTTATGCTCACCGCTCACTTACAGACAGCGCTGGTATTACAGGTTTTTACAAACCAGACAAGAAGTGAGCGTTGAGCAAAATTTTGCTCCTTTCCGCACTCCAATACCAGCGCTGCTTACGTTAGCGGTGAGCTGGTGTAACGTGCTCGTGCACGATTTCCCAATAGGAATCAACGAGGAGAGTCGGCTGAAAAAAAGTCTAACACCTGCCAAAAAGCAGCGTAAAGCTCCTTAAAGCAGCCCCGTTGATTATTTTGGGGAAATACATTTTATGTCTACACCTAACATGAACCCCGAGTCTAAACACCCCTAATCTTACACTTATTAACCCCTAATCTTCCGCCCCCAACATCGCCGACACCTGCATTATATTTTTAACCCCTAATCTGCTGCTCCGGACACCGCTGCCACCTACATTATATTTATTAACTACTAATCTGCCGCCCCCAATGTCGCCGCCACCTACCTACATTTATTAACCCCTAATCTGCTGCCCCCAACGTCACGCCACTATAATAAACATATTAACCCCTAAACCGCCGCACTCCCGCCTTGCAAACATTAGTTAAATATTATTAACCCCTAATCTGGCGGCCCTAACATCAACGCCACCTACCTACATTTATTAACCCCTAATCTGCCGGCCCCAACGTCGCCGCCACTATATTAAAGTTATTAACCCCTAAACCTAAGTCTAACCCTAAACCTAACACCCCCTAACTTAAATATAATTGCAATAAATCTAAATAAAATTCCTATCATTAACTAAATACTTACCTATAAAATAAACCCTAAGCTAGCTAAAATATATTTAATAGTTACATCGTAGCTAGATTAGGGTTTATTTTTATTTTACAGGCAAGTTTGTATTTATTTTAACTAGATAGAATAGTTATTAAATAGTTATTAACTATTTAATAACTACCTAGTTAAAATAAATACAAAAGTACCTGTAAAATAAAAGCTAACCTAAGTTACAATTACACCTAACACTACTCTACAATTAAATTATTTCCCTAAATTAAAAACAATTAAATACAATTAAATTAAATTATCTAAAGTACAAAAAAACACCCACTAAATTACAGAAAATAATAAACAAATTACAAGATTTGTAAACTAATTATACCTAATCTAATCCCCCTAAAAAAATAAAAAAGCCCCCCCAAAATAAAAAAAAGCCCTACCTTACACTAAATTACAAATAGCCCTTAAAAGGGCCTTTTGCGGGGCATTGCTCCAAAGTAATCAGTTCTTTTACCTGTAAAAAAAATTACAAATCCCCCCAACATTAAAACCTAACACTAACCCCTTGAAGATCACCTTACAGGGAGAAGTTTTCACCCAACCAGACCAAAGTCCTCAACGAACCCGGGAGAAGTCTTTATCCAAGCAGGGCGAAGTGGTCCTCCAGACGGGCAGAAGTCTTCATCCAGATGGTATCTTCTATCTTCATCCATCCGGCGTGGAGCAGGTCCATCTTCAAGACATCCGACGTGGAGCATCCTCTTCAATCGACGGCTAACACAGAATGAAGGTACCTTTAAGTGACGTCATCCAAGATGGCATCCTTTCCATTCGGATTGGCTGATAGAATTCTATCAGCCAATCGGAATTAAGGTAGAAAAAATCCTATTGGCTGATCCAATCAGCCAATAGGCTTGAAGTTCAATCCTATTGGCTGATCCAATCAGCCAATAGGATTGAGCGTGGTAATATAAAGAATATGAAAGTATATGATATTATCTATATGTCATCATTGTGTATATGTGTGTATGTGTGTACACTATCATATAAAACATGCAGTGTTAAACATTATTGACAAATTGTCCGTTTTAAATATATAAAGAGTTACATTCTTATAACGTTCACTCAAAAAGTATAACGAGTCTATAAGGATATGAATAAAGAAGGTAGAATGCTGCTATTGTGCCTGTGAGATAGATGCTTATGTGCTGATGTGATAGTGCAAAATTGCTTAGTGTTAACCGCTAGCTATTGTCATTAGTATAATGTACTAAACAGTGCGTGTGAAGGTGTGATGAAAAAGATTAAGGTGTGTATTAGTGAAACTAAATAAATCTGAATGTGAGTAAATCAGTCATACTCTAGATGTGGTGTCTGCTCATAGAGCCAGGGGGTGTGGTAGTGTTAACCCTCAGAGGCTAAAAACAAAAAATCTATTAAAAGTGGATGTTATGAGATATGTGAATGTCTGTCTTGTGAGTAAATGAGTAATGATAAAATAGATGGTAAATATATGAGACTAGTAGTATGTCTATTATGAACTTATTCAGTATTGAAAAAATAATAATAAAAAGAATTTAAAATGTTTATCAATTAAATGCCGCTAGATCTAAGTTGGCATTTAAACCAGACGGAAACAAAGTTTTCAGTTTGAAGATCCAATACGTTTCACGTTGTCTTAATTTGTTTAGCCTATTGTAGTCAGATGATTTGGGCACAAAATCTATGGGATGATATTTGAAAATATGGGGATTGCCATTGTGTTTGTATAAACAATGGTTAGGGATGCTGTGTTTGATTTTAGTTTTCTTACAGTTTTTACAATTACGGTAATGTTCACCCCATCAGATTCTGACTTTCCTAGAAGTACGACCCACGTACTATAGGCCACAAAACCATTCTATTAGATATACAACAAACAGAGAGTCACAGTTGAAAAAACACTCAATGGGAAAGGATTCACCAGTGGTTGTTGATTTAAAAGTTTTTGTGCCAAATTTGATAAATTTGCAGGAGTTACATCCTGTTTTGCCACATCTACTGTATAAACACACTGGAGGCCAAAAATGCATTTGAAAGCTTTGTTAGCTTCCTTGGGCCTAGATTTGGAGTTCGGCGGTAAAAGGGCTGTTAACGCTCCGCGGGCTTTTTTCTGGCCGCACCATAAAATTAACTCTGGTATCGAGAGTTCAAACAAATGCTGCGTTAGGCTCCAAAAAAGGAGCGTAGAGCATTTTTACCGCAAATGCAACTCTCGATACCAGAGTTGCTTACGGACGCGGCCGGCCTCCAAAACGTGCTCGTGCACGATTCTCCCATAGGAAACAATGGGGCTGTTTGAGCTGAAAAAAAACCTAACACCTGCAAAAAAGCAGCGTTCAGCTCCTAACGCAGCCCCATTGTTTCCTATGGGGAAACACTTCCTACGTCTGCACCTAACACCCTAACATGTACCCCGAGTCTAAACGCCCCTAACCTTACACTTATTAACCCCTAATCTGCCGCCCCCGCTATCGCTGACCCCTGCATATTATTATCAACCCCTAATCTGCCGCTCCATACACCGCCGCCACCTACATTATACCTATGTACCCCTAATCTGCTGCCCTAACATCGCCGACCCCTATATTATATTTATTAACCCCTAATCTGCCCCCCTCAACGTCGCCGACACCTGCCTACACTTATTAACCCCTAATCTGCCGAGCGGACCTGAGCGCTACTATAATAAAGTTATGAACCCCTAACCCGCCTCACTAACCCTATCATAAATAGTATTAACCCCTAATCTGCCCTCCCTAACATCGCCGACACCTAACTTCAATTATTAACCCCTAATCTGCCGACCGGAGCTCACCGCTATTCTAATAAATGTATTAACCCCTAAAGCTAAGTCTAACCCTAACACTAACACCCCCCTAAGTTAAATATAATTTTTATCTAACGAAATAAATTAACTCTTATTAAATAACTTATTCCTATTTAAAGCTAAATACTTACCTGTAAAATAAATCCTAATATAGCTACAATATAAATTATAATTATATTATAGCTATTTAAGGATTAATATTTATTTTACAGGCAACTTTGTAATTATTTTAACCAGGTACAATAGCTATTAAATAGTTAAGAACTATTTAATAGTTACCTAGTTAAAATAATAAAAAAATTACCTGTAAAATAAATCCTAACCTAAGATATAATTAAACCTAACACTAGACTATCAATAAAATAATTAAATAAACTACCTACAATTACCTACAATTAACCTAACACTACACTATCAATAAATTAATTAAACACAATTCCTACAAATAAATACAATTAAATAAACTAGCTAAAGTACAAAAAATAAAAAAGAACTAAGTTACAGAAAATAAAAAATATTTACAAACATAATAAAAATATTACAACAATTTTAAACTAATTACACCTACTCTAAGCCCCCTAATAAAATAACAAAGCCCCCCCAAATAAAAAATTCCCTACCCTATTCTAAATTAAAAAAGTTACAAGCTCTTTTACCTTACCAGCCCTGAACAGGGCCCTTTGCGGGGCATGCCCCAAGAATTTCAGCTCTTTTGCCTGTAAAAGAATAAATACAATACCCCCCCCCCAACATTACAACCCACCACCCACATACCCCTAATCTAACCCAAACCCCCCTTAAATAAACCTAACACTAAGCCCCTGAAGATCTTCCTACCTTGTCTTCACCATACCAGGTTCACCGATCCGTCCTGAAGAGCTCCTCCGATGTCCTGATCCAAGCCCAAGCGGGGGCTGAAGAGGTCCATGATCCGGTCAAAGTCTTCATCCAAGCGGGGCAGAAGAGGATCTTCCATCCGATTGAAGTCATCATCCAGGCGGCATCTTCTATGGTCTTCCATCCGGAGCGAAGCGGCAGGATCCTGAAGACCTCCAGCGCGGAACATCCATCCGGACCGACGACTGAACGACGAATGACTGTTCCTTTAAGGGACGTCATCCAAGATGGCGTCCCTCGAATTCCGATTGGCTGATAGGATTCTATCAGCCAATCGGAATTAAGGTAGGAATTTTCTGATTGGCTGATGGAATCAGCCAATCAGAATCTAGTTCAATCCGATTGGCCGATCCAATCAGCCAATCAGATTGAGCTCGCATTCTATTGGCTGATCGGAACAGCCAATAGAATGCGAGCTCAATCTGATTGGCTGATTGGATCAGCCAATCGGATTGAACTTGATTCTGATTGGCTGATTCCATCAGCCAATCAGAAAATTCCTACCTTAATTCCGATTGGCTGATAGAATCCTATCAGCCAATCGGAATTCGAGGGACGCCATCTTGGATGACGTCCCTTAAAGGAACAGTCATTCGTCGTTCAGTCGTCGGTCCGGATGGATGTTCCGGACCGACGACTGAACGACGAATGACTGTTCCTTTAAGGGACGTCATCCAAGATGGCGTCCCTCGAATTCCGATTGGCTGATAGGATTCTATCAGCCAATCGGAATTAAGGTAGGAATTTTCTGATTGGCTGATGGAATCAGCCAATCAGAATCTAGTTCAATCCGATTGGCCGATCCAATCAGCCAATCAGATTGAGCTCGCATTCTATTGGCTGATCGGAACAGCCAATAGAATGCGAGCTCAATCTGATTGGCTGATTGGATCAGCCAATCGGATTGAACTTGATTCTGATTGGCTGATTCCATCAGCCAATCAGAAAATTCCTACCTTAATTCCGATTGGCTGATAGAATCCTATCAGCCAATCGGAATTCGAGGGACGCCATCTTGGATGACGTCCCTTAAAGGAACAGTCATTCGTCGTTCAGTCGTCGGTCCGGATGGATGTTCCGCGCTGGAGGTCTTCAGGATCCTGCCGCTTCGCTCCGGATGGAAGACCATAGAAGATGCCGCCTGGATGATGACTTCAATCGGATGGAAGATCCTCTTCTGCCCCGCTTGGATGAAGACTTTGACCGGATCATGGACCTCTTCAGCCCCCGCTTGGGCTTGGATCAGGACATCGGAGGAGCTCTTCAGGACGGATCGGTGAACCTGGTATGGTGAAGACAAGGTAGGAAGATCTTCAGGGGCTTAGTGTTAGGTTTATTTAAGGGGGGTTTGGGTTAGATTAGGGGTATGTGGGTGGTGGGTTGTAATGTTGGGGGGGGGGTATTGTATTTATTCTTTTACAGGCAAAAGAGCTGAAATTCTTGGGGCATGCCCCGCAAAGGGCCCTGTTCAGGGCTGGTAAGGTAAAAGAGCTTGTAACTTTTTTAATTTAGAATAGGGTAGGGAATTTTTTATTTGGGGGGGCTTTGTTATTTTATTAGGGGGCTTAGAGTAGGTGTAATTAGTTTAAAATTGTTGTAATATTTTTATTATGTTTGTAAATATTTTTTTATTTTCTGTAACTTAGTTCTTTTTTATTTTTTGTACTTTAGCTAGTTTATTTAATTGTATTTATTTGTAGGAATTGTGTTTAATTAATTTATTGATAGTGTAGTGTTAGGTTAATTGTAGGTAATTGTAGGTAGTTTATTTAATTATTTTATTGATAGTCTAGTGTTAGGTTTAATTATATCTTAGGTTAGGATTTATTTTACAGGTAAATTTGTTATTATTTTAACTAGGTAACTATTAAATAGTTCTTAACTATTTAATAGCTATTGTACCTGGTTAAAATAATTACAAAGTTGCCTGTAAAATAAATATTAATCCTTAAATAGCTATAATATAATTATAATTTATATTGTAGCTATATTAGGATTTATTTTACAGGTAAGTATTTAGCTTTAAATAGGAATAAGTTATTTAATAAGAGTTAATTTATTTTGTTAGATAAAAATTATATTTAACTTAGGGGGGTGTTAGTGTTAGGGTTAGACTTAGCTTTAGGGGTTAATACATTTATTAGAATAGCGGTGAGCTCCGGTCAGCAGATTAGGGGTTAATAATTGAAGTTAGGTGTCGGCGATGTTAGGGAGGGCAGATTAGGGGTTAATACTATTTATGATAGGGTTAGTGAGGCGGGTTAGGGGTTCATAACTTTATTATAGTAGCGGTGCGGTCCGCTCGGCAGATTAGGGGTTAATAAGTGTAGGCAGGTGTCGGCGACGTTGTGGGGGGCAGATTAGGGGTTAATAAATATAATATAGGGGTCGGCGATGTTAGGGGCAGCAGATTAGGGGTACATAGGGATAACGTAGGTGGCGGCGATTTGCGGTCGGAAGATTAGGGGTTAATTATTTTAAGTAGCTGGCGGCGACGTTGTGGGGGGCAAGTTAGGGGTTAAGAAATATAATATAGGGGTCGGCGGGGTTAGGGGCAGCAGATTAGGGGTACATAAGTATAACGTAGGTGGCGGTCGGCAGATTAGGGGTTAAAAATTTAAATCGAGTGGCGGCGATGTGGGGGGACCTCGGTTTAGGGGTACATAGGTAGTTTATGGGTGTTAGTGTACTTTAGGGTACAGTAGTTAAGAGCTTTATAAACCGGCGTTAGCCAGAAAGCTCTTAACTCCTGCTATTTTCAGGGGGCTGGAATCTTGTCGTTAGAGCTCTAACGCTCACTTCAGAAACGACTCTAAATACCAGCGTTAGAAAGATCCCATTGAAAAGATAGGCTACGCAAATGGCGTAGGGGGATCTGCGGTATAGAAAAGTCGCGGCTGAAAAGTGAGCGTTAGACCCTTTAATCACTGACTGCAAATACCAGCGGGCGGCCAAAACCAGCGTTAGGAGCCTCTAACGCTGGTTTTCACGGCTACCGCCGAACTCCAAATCTAGGCTTTGGTGTTTTGTTTGACATGTTTGACTATTTTACTAGGAGCTAATTTATTCCTCAAAGTGGGTGCTCTTCTATAAACTATTCTGGGTTTATCCTTCACAATGTTCTTGAGTATGGGATCTCTTTGTACAATGTGCCAATGTTTATTTAAAATTTGTTGCATTTTGTAAAAAGTTATTGTTATATTGGGTAATGAATATAATGTCCCCCCAGTGGTTCTCTAACTCCAACGTGGAAATCTGTCCTTTTTTACTCTGTAAAATATTGTTTCTATCCTAATTTTTGGTTCTAACAAGGGCTTGATCTAGTAGACTAGGGGTATCCTTTTTCTATGAATCTACCATATAAAATCTGACTCTGTTCCAAGAAGGTATTTAGTTCTGTGCAATTTCTCCTTATACGTCTAAACTGGCTATATGGGACATTGTGTATCCAGCTTCTGTGGTGATTGCAATTATATTCTAGAAAACTGTTACTGTCCACATCCTTAAAAAGATTTTAGATATTATCATATTGTTTGGGCCCCAACTAAGCACAAGGTCCAGATACTCTATGGATTGTGGTTGTATATTGGCAGTGAAGTTGATGCCCATATTATTTTGGTTAAGATGTGTGATAAACCAATCTGCTGAGGGTCTATCCCCATCCCAATTAAAAATCAAATCATCAATGTATTGGCCATAGAAGACCAGGCTCGCCCCAAAGTCCACTTGGCGTATGTATCTCTCTTCAAAAAGACCCATGAAGAGATTCGCAAAGCTGGGGGCAAACCTGGTCCCCATGGCCATACCCTTGACTTGTAAATAAAAATGATCTTGATAAATGAAGTAATTGTGTTGCAAAATATATGATACTTTCCAAAATGAATGTTCTTTGTGTATTAGGTAAATATGGATCTTGGGATACTGCTGAGACTCCTAAATCATGCGTTACATTGGAATACAAAGAGCTGACATCACATGTAATCCATATTACATTTCTGTCTATGATGGAAATATCATTAATTAGTTGCAAAAGATGAGTGCTGTCCCTAATGTATGAGGGCAATGAAATAAAAATTTTTTGTAAAAATTGATCAATGTAATATAATAAGTTGTAAGTTAAATTGCCAATTCCCGCAATGATCGGGCGACCAGGGGGATTAAATCTGTCCTTGTGTATTTTCGGTAGATGATAGTAATGGGCTATACTAGGATTTGATATTTTTTAAAAATCTCTTTCGTTCTTATTTAGGATACCCAGGGATGCTCCCTTGTCAACAAGTGTAAGGTACATTTGTAAATATAAAGGAGTTGGATCATTGGGCAAAACCCTGTAGTAGTTTTCATCCCCCAAAATTCTGTCAGCTTCTCTAATATAGTCTTTAAGGTTTTGCCCAATGACCCCCCCCCTTGTACACATCCTGAATAATAATATTTGGATTGTTTTGTAAACTATGTAATGCTTTCCTATTCCTATAAAGTGAGATGCCTTTCTTGCGGGTTTCGGATTCGAATATCTTGTCAAAATCCTCCAAGACCATGTTTTGGTATAATTCTATATATTTATTAGCTGTATTAGTAGGATTGAAGTTGGATTTATTTTTAACAGAAGTATGCATATAATCATCAAAAAGATGTGTTGTAAGATTCTCAATATTAGATGTTACACAAGGAGTCTGTTTGTTTGCTGGCATGGTGTCTGTCAGTATCAGCTAAGATTCTGTGGTATCCTGTTTATTGGCTTTCAATTTTTTTGTTAGCAAAATATTTTTGTAAGGTCAGGTTATGAGTGAAATTGTTCACATCCACAAATAGATCAAACATCTTGGGGGAATGGGGAGGACAGAAGGACAATCCCTGTTTTAATATCCTTTTGGTCCTCAATAGACAGTGAGTAGGATGAGAGATTGAATATGCCCTGATCTAATCTGGATAGTTTATCTTTCTTGGCGGCAAGGGATCTGCCTCTAGAACCTCGTTTTCTTTTATATATGGTCTTTTTACTGGTCGCATTGGAAGTCCCTCTGTTCTTGAGGTATGGCCTATCCCTAAAAAGGGGGGGGGTGGAGTGTTACTAGTGCTGGGGCTCTCAAAATCACATATTGTGGATAAAGGACTGAATTTGTTTTGATGTTCAAATTGTTCAAAATGTGTGTTAGAATATTGTGTATTATCTTTGTTATGTGTCCAGTTGTGATATGTTTGAGAGTTATGGATGGGTAATCTAGTGTTATGTGATTGAGTGTTATAATTTTTATAATCATAAGTTATTGGACTGTTGTCCTGTGTACATGATCTTGTATGATTGGGCGGTACCCATGAGTAATCATTCCAAGAGGGGTAACGTGATTTGTTGTGCTGTTGTGCCTGAGTAGTTTGGCATGAAAAAGATGGTGAATGTGATTGAGTTGTGTGTTTATGTAACTGCTGATCTCTGAAATTATTATTTCGGTCATGTTGTCGCTTGTCTTCTGACCATGAATCAGATATGTGATTCTTGTGTGTATGTGTATTACTATGGTATGTCTCATGTTTGTGATTGCCCAAACATGGTGTTCTGTAATGTTTTTGTGATTATCCAACCTTGGTGTTCTGTAATGTGGTGTTTATAGATGTGGCAAACAGGATGTAACTCCTGCAAATGTATCAAATTTGGCACAAAAAATTTAAAAATCAACAACCACTGGTGAATCCTTTGCCATTGAGTGTTTTTTCAACTGTGACTCTCTTTTTGTTGTATATCTAATAGAATGTTTTTGCGGCCTACAGTACGTGGGTCTTACTTCTAGGAAAGTCAGAATCTGATGGGGTGAACATTACCGCAATAGTAAAAACTGTAAGAAAACTAAAATCAAACACAGCATCCCTAACCATTGTTTATACAAACACAATGGCAATCCCCATATTTTCAAATATCATCCCATAGATTTTGTGCCCAAATCATCCGACTACTATAGGCTAAAAATTAAGACAACGTGAAACGTATTGGATCTTCAAACTGAAAACTTTGTTTCCGTCTGGTTTAAATGCCAACTTAGATCTAGCGGCATTTAATTGATAAAAAAAAACCTTTTAATTCTTTTTATTATTATTTTTTCAATACTGAATAAGTTCATAATAGACATACTACTAGTCTCATACATTTACCATCTATTAAATCATTACTCATTTACTCGCAAGACAGACATTCACATATCTCATAACATCCACTTTTAATTGATTTTATGTTTTTAGCCTCTGAGGGTTAACACTACCACACCCCCTGGCTCTATGAGCAGACACCACATCTAGATTATGACTGATATACTCACATTCAGATTTATATAGTTTCACTAATACACACCTTAATCTTTTTCATCACACCTTCACACGCACTGTTTAGTACATTATACTAATGACAATAGCTAGCGGTTAACACTCAGCAATTTTGCACTATCACATCAGCACATAAGCATCTATCTCACAGGCACAATAGCAGCATTCTACCTTCTTTATTCATATCCTTATAGACTCGTTATACTTTTTGAGTGAACATTATAAGAATTTAACTCTTTATATATTTAAAACGGACAATTTGTAAATAATGTTTAACACTTGCGGCTAGATTTAGAGTTTGGCGTTAGCCGTCAAAACCAGCGTTAGGGGCTCCCGCTGGTATTTAGAGTCAGTCAGGAAAGGGTCTAACGCTCACTTTCCAGCCGCGACTTTTCCATACCGCAGATCCCCCTACGCCATTTGCGTATCCTATCTTTTCAATGGGATCTTTCTAACTCTGGTATTTAGAGTCTTGGCTGAAGTGAGCGTTAGAAATCTAACGACAAAACTCCAGCCGCAGAGAAAAGCCAGGAGTTAAGAGTTTTCTGGGCTAACGCCGGTTCATAAAGCTCTTAACTACTGTGCTCTAAAGTACACTAACACTCATAAACTACCTATGCACCCCTAAACCGAGGTCCCCCCCACATCGCCGCCACTCTAATAAAAATTTTTAACCCCTAATCTGCCGACCGCACACCTCCGCAACCTACGTTATCCCTATGTACCCCTAATCTGCTGCCCCTAACACCGCCAACCCCTATATAATATTTATTAACCCCTAATCTGCTGCCCCCAACGTCGCCGCTACCTACCTACAATTATTAACCCCTAATCTGCCGACCGGACCTCACCGCTACTATAATAAAGTTATTAACCCCTAATCCGCCTCACTCCCGCCTCAATAACCCTATAATAAATAGTATTAACCCCTAATCTGCCCTCCCTAACATCGCCGACACCTAACTTCAAGTATTAACCCCTAATCTGCCGACCGGACCTCACTGCTACTCTATTAAATGTATTAACCCCTAAAGCTAAGTCTAACCCTAACACCCCCCTAAGTTAAATATAATTTAAATCAAATAATTTAATAATTATATTGTAGCTATTTTAGGATTAATATTTATTTTACAGGTAACTTTGTATTTATTTTAGCCAGGTACAATAGCTATTAAATAGTTAATAACTATTTAATAGCTACCTAGTTAAAATAATTACAAAATTACCTGTAAAATAAATCCTAACCTAAGTTACAATTAAACCTAACACTACACTATCAATAAATTAATTAAATAAAATACCTACAATTATCTACAATTAAACCTAACACTACACTATCAATAAATTAATTACATAAAATGCCTACAAATAAATACAATTAAATAAACTAACTAAAGTACAAAAAATAAAAAAATAATTTACAAACATTAGAAAAATATTACAACAATTTTAAGCTAATTACACCTACTCTAAGCCCCCTAATAAAATAACAAAGCCCCCCAAAATAGAAAAAAATCCTACCCTATTCTAAAATAAAAATAGAAAAGCTCTTTTACCTTAACAGCCCTTAAAAGGGCCTTGTGCGGGGCATGCCCCAAAGAATTCAGCTCTTTTGCCTGTAAAAAAAAACATACAACACCCCACCCAACATTACAACCCACCACCCACATACCCCTAATCTAACCCAAACCCCCCTTAAATAAACCTAACACTAAGCCCCTGAAGATCTTCCTACCTTATCTTCACCATGCCGGGTGTCACCGATCAGTCCAGAAGAGCCTCCGAAGTCTTCATCCAAGCCCAAGCGGGGGCTGAAGAGATCCATCATCAGGCTGAAGAGGTCCATCATCGGGCTGAAGAGGTCCATCATCGGGCTGAAGTCTTGATCCAAGCGGCGGCTGAAGAGGTCCATCATCGGGCAGAAGTCTTCATCCTATCCGGGCAGAAGAGGACATCAGGACCGGTAGATATCTTCATCCAAGACGCATCTTCTATCTTCATCCATCCGGAGCGGAGCCATCTTCTTCCAGCTGACGCGGATCCATCCTCTTCTACCGACACCTACTCGCCGAATGATGGTTCCTTTAAATGACGTCATCCAAGATGGCGTCCCTCGAATTCCGATTGGCTGATAGGATTCTGTCAGCCAATCCGAATTAAGATAGGAAAATTCTGATTGGCTGATGGAATCAGCCAATCAGATTCAAGTTCAATCCGATTGGCTGATCCAATCAGCCAATCAGATTGAGCTCGCATTCTATTGGCTGATCGGAACAGCCAATAGAATGCGAGCTCAATCTGATTGGCTGATTCCATCAGCCAATCAGAATTTTCCTACCTTAATTCCGATTGGCTGATAGAATCCTATCAGCCAATCGGAATTCGAGGGACGCCATCTTGGATGACGTCATTTAAAGGAACCTTCATTCGGCGAGTAGGCGTCGGTAGAAGAGGATGGATCCGCGTCGGCTGGAAGAAGATGGCTCCGCTCCGGATGGATGAAGATAGAAGATGCGGCTTGGATGAAGATGTCTACCGGTCCAGATGTCCTCTTCTGCCCGGATAGGATGAAGACTTCTGCCCGATGATGGACCTCTTCAGCCGCCGCTTGGATCAAGACTTCAGCCCAATGATGGACCTCTTCAGCCCAATGATGGATCTCTTCAGCCCCTGCTTGGGTTTGGATGAAGACTTCGGAGGCTCTTCTGGACCGATCGGTGATACCCGGCATGGTGAAGATAAGGTAGGAAGATCTTCAGGGGCTTAGTGTTAGGTTTATTTAAGGGGGGTTTGGGTTAGATTAGTGGTATGTGGGTGGTGGGTTGTAATGTTGGGGGGGGTATTGTATGTTTTTTTTTCAGGCAAAAGAGCAGAATTCTTTGGGGCATGCCCCGCAAAAGGCCCTTTTCAGGGCTGGTAAGGTAAAAGAGCTTTTCTATTTTTATTTTAGAATAGGGTAGGGCATTTTTTTATTTTGGGGGGCTTTGTTATTTTATTAGGGGGCTTAGAGTAGGTGTAATTAGCTTAAAATTGTTGTAATCTTTTTCTAATGTTTGTAAATTATTTTTTTATTTTTTGTAACTTAGTTCTTTTTTTATTTTTTTGTACTTTAGTTAGTGTATTTATTTGTATTTATTTGTAGGTATTTGTATTTAATTTATTTATTGATAGTGTAGTGTTAGGTTTAATTGCAGATAATTGTAGGTAGTTTATTTAATTAATTTATTGATAGTGTAGTGTTAGGTTTAATTGTAACTTAGGTTAGGATTTATTTTACAGGTAATTTTGTAATTATTTTATCTAGGTAGCTATTAAATAGTTATTAACTATTTAATAGCTATTGTACCTGGTTAAAATAAATACAAAGTTGCCTGTAAAATAAATATTAATCCAAAAATAGCTACAATATAATTATTATTTATATTGTAGCTATATTAGGGTTTATTTTACAGGTAAGTATTTAGCTTTAAATAGGAATAATTTATTTAATAAGAGTTCATTTATTTCGTTAGATAAAAATTATATTTAATTTAGGGGGGTGTTAGTGTTAGGGTTAGACTTAGCTTTAGGGGTTAATACATTTATTAGAGTAGTGGTGAGGTCCGGTCGGCAGATTAAGGGTTAATGCTTGAAGTTAGGTGTCGGCGATGTTAGGGAGGGCAGATTAGGGGTTAATACTATTTATTATAGGGTTATTGAGGCGGGAGTGAGGCGGATTAGGGGTTAATAACTTTATTATAGTAGCAGTGAGGTCCGGTCTGCAAATTAGGGGTTAATAAGTGTAGGTAGGTGGCGGCGACGTTGGGGGCGGCAGATTAGGGGTTAATAAATATAATATAGGGGTCGGCGGTGTTAGGGGCAGCAGATTAGGGGTACATAGGGATAATGTAGGTGGCGGCGGTGTACGGAGCGGCAGATTAGGGGTTCAAAAAATATGCAGGGGTCAGCGATAGTGGGGGCGGCAGATTAGGGGTTAATAAGTGTAAGGTTAGGGGTGTTTAGACTCGGGGTACATGTTAGGGTGTTAGGTGCAGACTTAGGAAGTGTTTCCCCATAGGAACAATGGGGCTGCGTTAGGAGCTGAACGCTGCTTTTTTACAGGTGTTAGGGTTTTTTTCAGCTCAAACAGCCCCATTGTTTCCTATGGGGGAATCGTGCACAAGCACGTTTTTGAAGCTGGCCGCGTCCGTAAGCACCGCTGGTATTGAGAGTTGCAGTGGTGGTAAATTATGCTCTACGCTCCCTTTTTGGAGCCTAACGCAGCCCTTCTGTGAACTCTAAATACCAGCGGTATTTAAAAGGTGCGGGGGAAAAAACCCCAGCGTTAGCTACGCGGGTCGTTACCGACAAAACTCTAAATCTAGCCGTACATGTTTTATATGATAGTGGACACATACACACATATACACAATGATGACATATAGATATTATCAATCATACAAACTGAATTCTTTATGGCCTAGATTTGGAGTTCGGCGGTAAAAGGGCTGTTAACGCTCCGCGGGTTTTTTTCTGGCCGCACCATAAATTTAACTCTGGTATCGAGAGTTCAAACAAATGCTGCGTTAGGCTCCAAAAAAGGAGCGTAGAGCATATTTACCGCAAATGCAACTCTCGATACCAGAGTTGCTTACGGACGCGGCCGGCATCAAAAACGTGCTCGTGCACGATTCTCCCATAGGAAACAATGGGGCAGTTTGAGCTGAAAAAAAACCTAACACCTGCAAAAAAGCAGCGTTCAGCTCTTAACGCAGCCCCATTGTTTCCTATGGGGAAACACTTCCTACGTCTGCACCTAACACTCTAACATGTACCCCGAGTCTAAACACCCCTAACCTTACACTTATTAACCCCTAATCTGCCGCCCCCGCTATCGCTGACCCCTGCATTACACTTTTAACCCCTAATCTGCCGCTCCGTAAACCGCCGCCACCTACGTTATCCCTATGTACCCCTAATCTGCTGCCCTAACATCGCCGACCCCTATGTTATATTTATTAACCCCTAATCTGCCCCCCACAACGTCGCCGACACCTGCCTACACTTATTAACCCCTAATCTGCCGAGCGGACCTGAGCGCTACTATAATAAAGTTATTAACCCCTAATCCGCCTCACTAACCCTATCATAAATAGTATTAACCCCTAATCTGCCCTCCCTAACATCGCCGACACCTACCTTCAATTATTAACCCCTAATCTGCCGACCGGAGCTCACCGCTATTCTAATAAATGTATTAACCCCTAAAGCTAAGTCTAACCCTAACACTAACACCCCCCTAAGTTAAATATAATTTTTATCTAACGAAATAAATTAACTCTTATTAAATAAATGATTCCTATTTAAAGCTAAATACTTACCTGTAAAATAAATCCTAATATAGCTACAATATAAATTATAATTATATTATAGCTATTTTAGGATTAATATTTATTTTACAGGCAACTTTGTAATTATTTTAACCAGGTACAATAGCTATTAAATAGTTAAGAACTATTTAATAGTTACCTAGTTAAAATAATAACAAATTTACCTGTAAAATAAATCCTAACCTAAGATATAATTAAACCTAACACTACCCTATCAATAAAATAATTAAATAAACTACCTACAATTACCTACAATTAACCTAACACTACACTATCAATAAATTAATTAAACACAATTGCTACAAATAAATACAATTAAATAAACTATCTAAAGTACAAAAAATAAAAAAGAACTAAGTTACAGAAAATAATAAAATATTTACAAACATAAGAAAAATATTACAACAATTTTAAACTAATTACACCTACTCTAAGCCCCCTAATAAAATAACAAAGCCCCCCAAAATAAAAAATTCCCTACCCTATTCTAAAATACAAATATTACAAGCTCTTTTACCTTACCGGCCCTGAACAGGGCCCTTTGCGGGGCATGCCCCAAGAATTTCAGCTCTTTTGCCTGTAAAAAAAAACATACAATACCCCCCCCCCAACATTACAACCCACCACCCACATACCCCTAATCTAACCCAAACCCCCCTTAAATAAACCTAACACTAATCCCCTGAAGATCTTCCTACCTTGTCTTCACCATACCAGGTTCACCGATCCGTCCTGGCTCCAAGATCTTCATCCAACCCAAGCGGGGGTTGGCGATCCATAATCCGGTGCTCCAAAGTCTTCCTCCTATCCGGCAAGAAGAGGACATCCGGACCGGCAAACATCTTCTCCAAGCGGCATCTTCTATCTTCTTCCATCCGATGACGACCGGCTCCATCTTGAAGACCTCCAGCGCGGATCCATCCTCTTCTTCCGACGACTAGACGACGAATGACGGTTCCTTTAAGGGACGTCATCCAAGATGGCGTCCCTCGAATTCCGATTGGCTGATAGGATTCTATCAGCCAATCGGAATTAAGGTAGGAATTTTCTGATTGGCTGATGGAATCAGCCAATCAGAATATAGTTCAATCCGATTGGCTGATCCAATCAGCCAATCAGATTGAGCTCGCATTCTATTGGCTGATCGGAACAGCCAATAGAATGCGAGCTCAATCTGATTGGCTGATTGGGGGTTAATAAGTGTAGGTAGGTGTCGGCGACGTTGAGGGGGGCAGATTAGGGGTTAATAAATATAACATAGGGGTCGGCGATGTTAGGGGTAGCAGATTAGGGGTACATAGGGATAACGTAGGTGGCGGCGATTTGCGGTCGGAAGATTAGGGGTTAATTATTTTAAGTAGCTTGCGGCGACGTTGTGGGGGGCAAGTTAGGGGTTAATAGATATAATACAGGGGTCGGCGGTGTTAGGGGCAGCAGATTAGGGGTACATAAGTATAACGTAGGTGGCGGTCGGCAGATTAGGGGTTAAAAATTTTAATCGAGTGGCGGCGATGTGGGGGGACCTCGGTTTAGGGGTACATAGGTAGTTTATGGGTGTTAGTGTACTTTAGGGTACAGTAGTTAAGAGCTTTATAAACCGGCGTTAGCCAGAAAGCTCTTAACTCCTGCTATTTTCAGGCGGCTGGAATCTTGTCGTTAGAGCTCTAACGCTCACTGCAGAAACGACTCTAAATACCGGCGTTAGGAAGATCCCATTGAAAAGATAGGCTACGCAAATGGCGTAGGGGGATCTGCGGTATGGAAAAGTCGCGGCTGAAAAGTGAGCGTTAGACCCTTTAATCACTGACTCCAAATACCAGCGGGCGGCCAAAACCAGCGTTAGGAGCCTCTAACGCTGGTTTTGACGGCTACCGCCGAACTCTAAATCTAGGCCTATATTACCACACGCACATGGTGCATTTTAGCACATTCCTTTTTTTTTTACAAGTCTATAATCACATCGACCATTGATATCTATATATATATATATATATATATATATATATATATATATATATATATATATATATATGCTATGGACACAAACAGGTTTTTCCTAAGACATTTATAAAGGTTCGTTAGATCGAGATTAAGCATGGGATCGTACCCCCCTTTTCAAGCAAAATACCGGACCAGATACAGCTAATGTTCTCAATAGAGTATTAAGACTATCAGTCATAATTATAGCCTTAAAAAAGCGTAGATTGCAGACAAAACATGTTCACGTGAAAATTGATAATTTAAATCTTTTTATTTATCATTATAAGGAAATGAGTCTCTCATGAGGTCTAATGTTATTGAATCCAACACACATGTAGAACAGTTGTTATTTTGATATTTGGATTCTGAGATCTATCAGATATTATGCATGCACATATTCGGCGTGCTGCGGAGAGGAATCTATGTGATTAATGAGTCAAACAACAGCAGAGATAATAGTTTATTTTAAAAAAATTCTCTTCTTTATTATTCATTTCTCATTTTTATCTAATACACACAGGGTTAAGTTCCCTTTACTCACAAGAATCCAATGAAGAACACCTGAGACAAGGTTCATTTAGAAATGTTTGCTTACGTATTGATACAATTATTGCTACTAATGGTTCATTTTCATTGTGACAACTTCTGTGTTTGATACTCACAAATGTATTTAATGCTTTTAATGAAGAGATTTTTTATCTGTTTGTATTCCCTGAAGAAACGATCGGTTTTGTATTCTCGAGAAACGCATTGCAGTGACAAGATTAAAACATTTTTAACCACAACCAACTCGGAAGTTGTCTCCTGGTTTTATCCTGGTTATATCCTCCTCTGAGCATATTCCTAAGCTCATTGCAGTTCACAGAGCTGTCTTCATTGGATCGCAGCTGATACTATTGCAGAGAACTCCCCAATACAGCTGACCAGCGAGTCCAATCAGTGTACTAACCACTGTTAAGTGTTAGTCTGCATGTTGGCACAGTGTTAGTACAGTGCAATATCATCTGGTAAGCCTTTTTAATTCTGCACAGTTATTTTTCCAGATTGGGAACTTTTTACACTATGAGGCGCCCTCTTTCTTTTCAATTGTCTAGATTTTCCCTCACACCGGAATCAAGAGGAGCGGCCTACATTCCAGATGGTCCCCTGTTTGATTTTGACACAAACTGGTTAATCACTCAGTTTCCAAGAGAAACAGACTTTGGTAAAATCTAACAAACCTGCATTAGACATTTCATTATATCATCAGCATGCCCAATTGAGTTCTCCATATGGGAACTTTTTTACATTTAAATCTAAATAAAACCTACTATTAATACCTACATAATTCCTATTTAAAACTAAATACTTACCTATAAAATAAACCCTAAGCTAGCTACAATATAACTAATAGTTACATTGTATCTAGCTTAGCATTTATTTTTATTTTACAGGCAAGTTTGTATTTATTTTAACTAGGTAGAATAGTTACTAAATAGTTAATAACTATTTTCTAACTACCAAGCTAAAATAAATACAAATTTACCTGTAAAATAAAACCAAATTTACCTGTAAAATAAAACCTAACCTTACACTACAATTAAATCAATTACATTAATTAAATACAATTACCTAAATTACAAAAAAAATCAAACACTAAATTACACAAAATAAAAAAAGAAATTATCATATATTCAAACTAATTACACTTAATCTAATAGCCCTATCAAAATAAAAAAGCCCCCCCCAAAAAAATAAAAAAAACCCTTGCCTAAACTACCAATAGCCCGCAAAAGGCCCTTTTGCGGGGCATTGCCCAAAGAAATCAGCTCTTTTACCTATACAAAAAAATACAAACACCCTCCAACAGTAAAACCCACCACCCACACAACCAACCCCCCAAATAAAATCCTAACCAAAAAAACCTAAGCTCCCCATTGCCCTGAAAAGGGCATTTGGATGGGCATTGCCCTTAAAAGGGCATTTAGCTCTTTTTCCGCCCAAAAGCCCTAATCTATAAATAAAACCCACCCAATAAACACTTAAAAAAACCTAACACTAACCCCCGAAGATCCACTTACAGTTTTTGAAGACCCGACATCCATCCTAACGAAGCTGGCAGAAGTCCTCAACGAAGCAGCAAAAGTCTTCATCCAACCGGGCAGAAGTCTTCATCCAGACGGCATCTTCTATCGTCATCCATCCGGCGCGGAGTGGGTCCATCTTCAAGACATCCGGCGCGGAGCATCCTCTTCTTACGACGACTCTTCCAGAATGAAGGTTCCTTTAAATGACGTCATCCAAGATGGCGTCCCTAGAATGCCGATTGGCTGATAGAAACAGCCAATAGAATGCGAGTTCAATCCTATTGGCTGATTGTATCAGCCAATACGATTTTTTCACCTTTAATTCCGATTGGCTGATAGAATTCTATCAGCCAATCGGAATTCAAGGGACACCATCTTGGATGATGTCATTTAAAGGAACTTTCATTCTGGAAGAGTCATCGTAAGAAGAGGATGCTCCGCGCCGGATGTCTTGAAGATGGACCCGCTCCGTACCGGATGGATGAAGATAACTAAAGTTCTAAAAAGTACACTAACACCCATAAACTACCTATTAACCCCTAAACTGAGGCCCTCCCGCATTGCAAACACAAAAATAAAAATAATAACCCATAATCTGCTGCTCCGGACATCGCTGCCACTAGAATAAACATATTAACCCCTAAACTGCGGAACTCCCGCCTTGCAAACACTAGTTAAATATTATTAACCCCTTATCTGCTGTCCCTAACATCACCGCCACCTACCTACATTTATTAACCCCTAATCTGCCACCCCCAACGTCGCCGCCACAATACTAAATTTATTAACCCCTAAACCTAAGTCTAACCCTAGGCTAGCTTAGGGTTTATTTTTATTTTACAGGCAAGTTTGTATTTATTTTAACTAGGTAGAATAGTTACTAAATAGTTATTAACTATTTGATAGCTACCTAGCTAAAATAAATACAAATTTACCTGTAAAATAAAACCTAACCTGTCTTACACTAACACCTAACCTTACACTACAATTAAATAAATTACCTAAATTAAATACAATTACCTAAATTAAATACAAATGCCTAAATTACAAAAACAAACAAACACTAAATTACACAAAATAAAAAACTAATTGCAAGATATTTAAACTAATTACACCTAATCTAATAGCCCTATCAAAATAAAAAGCCCCCCAAAATAAAAAAAAAACACATAAACTAAACTACCAATAGCCCTTAAAAGGGCCTTTCGCAGGGCATTGTCCCAAAGAAATCAGCTCTTTTACCTGTAAAAAAAACAACCCCCCAACAGTAAAACCCACCACCCCCACAACCAACCCCCCAAATAAAACCCTAACTAAAAAAACCTAAGCTCCCCATTGCCCTGAAAAGGACATTTGTATAGGCATTGCCCTTAAAAGGGTATTTAGCTCTATTGCTGCCCAAACCCTAATCTAAAACTAAAACCCACCCAATAAACCCTTAAAAAAAAACTAACACTAACCCCTGAAGATCCACTTACAGTTTTGAAGAGCCAACATCCATCGTCAACAAAGTTGGGAGAAGTCCTCAACGAAGCTGGGAGAAGTCTTCATCCAAGCCGGGAGAAGTGGTCCTCTATCTTCATCCATCTGGCGCGGAGCAGGTCCATCTTCAAGACATCCGGCACGGTGCATCCTCTTCTTACGACGACTCTTCCAGAATGAAGGTTCCAATCAGCCAATAGAATGCAAGCTCAATCCAATAGGATTTTTTCAACCTTAATTTTATCAGCCAATTGGAATCTAAAGGACACCATCTTGGATGATGTCACTTAAAGGAACCTTCATTCGTCAGGAGTCATCGTAAGATGAGGATGCTCCATGCCGGATGTCTTGAAGATGGACCCGCTCTGTGCCAGATGGATGAAGATAGAAGATGCCGTCTGGATGAAGACTTCTGCCCGTCTGGAGGACCATTTCTCCCGGCTTGGATGAAGACTTCTCCCGGCTTCATTGAGGACTTCTCCCAGCTTCGTTGAGGACTTTTCCCGGCTTCATTGATGATGGATGTCGGCTCTTCAAAACTGTAAGTGGATTTTAGGTTTTTTTAAGGGTTTATTGGGTGGGTTTTAGTTTTAGATTAGGGTTTGGGCAGCAATAGAGCTAAATGCCCTTTTAAGGGCAATTGGGAGCTTAGTTTTTTTTAGTTAGGGTTTTATTTGGGGGGTTGGGTTTTACTGTTGGGGGAGTTGTTTGTATTATTTTTTTACAGGTAAAAGAGCTGATTTCTTTGGGGCAATTCCCTGCAAAAGGCCCTTTTAAGGGCTATTGGTAGTTTAGTTTAGGCTAGGGTTTTTTTTATTTTGGGGGGGCTTTTTATTTTGATAGGGCTATAAGATTAGGTGTAATTAGTTTAAATATCTTGTAATTTGTTTTTTATTTTGTGCAATCTAGTGTTTGTTTGTTTTTTGTAATTTAGGTATTTGTATTTAATTTAGTTAATTGTATTTAATTTAGGTAATGTATTTAATTGTAGTGTAAGGTTAGGTGTTAGTATAACTCAGGTTTGGTTTTATTTTACAGGTAAATTTGTATTTATTTTAGCTAGGTAGTTTGGGAGCTTAGTTTTTTTTAGTTAGGGTTTTATTTGGGGCAATTGGGAGCTTAGTTTTTTTTAGTTAGGGTTTTATTTGGGGGGTTGGGTTTTACTGTTGGGGGAGTTGTTTGTATTATTTTTTTTACAGGTAAAAGAGCTGATTTCTTTGGGGCAATTCCCCGCAAAAGGCCCTTTTAAGGGCTATTGGTAGTTTAGTTTAGGCTAGGGGTTTTTTTATTTTGGGGGTCTTTTTATTTTGATAGGGCTATTAGATTAGGTGTAATTAGTTTAAATATCTTGTAATTTGTTTTTTATTTTGTGCAATCTAGTGTTTGTTTGTTTTTTGTAATTTAGGTATTTGTATTTAATTTAGTTAATTGTATTTAATTTAGGTAATGTATTTAATTGTAGTGTAAGGTTAGGTGTTAGTATAACTCAGGTTAGGTTTTATTTTACAGGTAAATTTGTATTTATTTTAGCTAGGTAGTTAGTAAATAGTTAATAACTATTTAGTAACTATTCTACCTAGTTAAAATAAATACAAACTTGCCTGTAAAAAAAAAATAAACCCTAAGCTAGCTACAATGTAACTATTAGTTATATTATAGCTATCTTAGGGTTTATTTTACAGGTAAGTATTTAGTTTTAAATAGGAATTATTTAGTTATTAATAGTAGATTTAGATTTATTTGAATTATATTTAAGTTAGTGGGTGTTAGGGTTAGACTAAGGTTTAGGAGTTAATAACTTTAGTATAGTGGCAGCGACGTTGGGGGCGGCAGATTAGGGGTTAATAAATGTAGGTAGGTTGCGGTGACATTGGGGGCGGGAGATTAGGGGTTAATAAATATAATGTAAGTGTCGGCGATGTTGGGGCAGCAGATTAGGGGTTAATAAGTATAATGCAGATGTTTGCGATGTCGGGGGCGGCAGATTAGGGGTTAATAAGTTTAAGGTTAGGGGTGTTTAGACTCGGGGTTCATGTTAGGGTGTTAGGTGTAAACATAAATTCAGTTTCCCCATAGGAATCAATGTGGCTGCGTTACGGAGCTTTACGCTGCTTTTTTGCAGGTGTTAGGCTTTTTTTCCCCCATTGATGTCTATGGGGAAATCGTGCACAAGCACGTACAACCAGCTCACCGCTGACTTAAGCAGCGCTGGTATTGGAGTGCGGTATGGAGCACAATTTTGTTCTACGCTCACTTCTTGCCTTTTAACGCCAGGTTTCTGAAAACCTGTAATACCAGCGCTCTAGGTAAGTGATCGGTGACAATAACATGCAAGTTAGTACCGCACCCCTCATAACGCAAAACTCGTAATCTAGCCGTATGTGTTTGTAAAACCATGTGATTGCTATAAAATGATGGGTTTGTAAAATTAAAAAGTCCTGTGATTGTTGTAAAATTGCTATATAATTAGTTTTAAAAAAAAATATAATAATAATAATAATAATATATATACCTATATAAATATATATATATTTATATTTATATATATATATATATATATATATATATATATATATATATATATATATAAAACCAAAAGAGTAAAGGAAGCGACCATATACTGCTAGGACAATTGGTCCAGACTATATAGTCTAAGGTAGCCCCCAAGCTTTAGCCCATAGACCTCACAGCCAGAGTATTATTATACAATAAAGTAGACTGCTGTACAAAGGATATTCAGTCAAGCAAGTTAAAGTCACATTAACCCCTTAGGGCTAGTCCGCTCAAAAACAAGTGTCAAATATTCAAAAGCACTATCGGTAAGTGTTAACAGGCTATCCGTGCCTATTCATGCACCGCTATGCGGCCAAACACACTTACAGGTCCTGGTGCCCACCGGAATCGAAACTTGAAAAGTCTTGATGTCAAACAATCTGCTTGCTCGAATACTTCCTGGTCTCAGATGCGGCGTGTGAATCCAGTCACGTGTGCCGCTTGTCCAATAGGATGTAAGATTCTAGCTGTGTTGCTCCCGTATAGTACAGCTCCTCTGGGTCCCAAGGCTGGAGGTTTAAGCTGTTAAAAAGCTCTTAAAGAAGCAATAGAACAAGCCTAAAATGTCTCTGCTATCCTGGTATAAAACAGATAGTTCCAAAGAAGAAGGTGGCAGAGACGGCATCTTTTAAAATCTTCAATATTTATTCCAAACTTAATTAAAAATCCATGGGGTACTTCATAAAGCAAGTAAAACACAGAGACACAGCATGTGCACTGCTGATATGTTTCAGCAATAGGCAATATGCTAGGTCTCCGGTCACGCTAATACTTCTAGCGCAGTTTCTGTTTGTGCTTAAGTACAACCTTTTCCATTCAATTTGTAACATGCGTGTTAGCGCTGTCACAATATTGCTTATCATGCCACTTGCAATCTAGCCCTGTGTTTGTAAAATCTTGTGATTGTAACATTCAGTATTTGCAAAATCATATGATTGTAAAATTCTGTATTTGTAAAATCCTGTGATTGTAAAATCCCGTCATAAAATTCTGTCGGCTAGATTACGAGTTGTGTGTTAGGCTTAAAAAGCAGCGTTGGCTGCTCCTAACGCTGCTTTTTAACGTCCGCTGATATTACAAGTTTGCAGGTACGGGTGTACCGCTCACATTTTTGGCCAGACTTGGAAATACCGCAAATCCACTTACGTAAATTGCGTATCCTCTTTTTTCAATGGGACTTGCATAGTGCCGGTATTATGAGTCTGACAAAAAGTGAGCGGTACACCCTCTCCTGTCAAGACTGGTACCGCATTTTAAAGTCAGTAGTTAAGAGTTTTACACTACAATGCTGTAGCATAAAACTCTTATCTAAAGTGCTAAAAAGTACACTAACACCCATAAACTACATATTAATATATACATTGTAGCTAGCTTAGGGTTTATTTTTATTTTACAGGCAAGTTTGTATTTATTTTAACTAGGTAGAATAGTTACTAAATAGTTATTAACTATTTAATAACTACCTTGTTAAAATAAAGACAAATTTACCTGTAAAATAAAACCTAACCTAAGTTACACTAACACCTAACACTACACTATAATTAAATTAATTCCCTAAATTAAATACAATTAAATACAATTAAATAAAATTATCTAAAGTACAAAAAAAACAAACACTAAATTACAGAAAATAATAAACAAATTACAAGATCTTTAAACTAATTACACCTAATCTAATCCCCCTAACAAAAAAAAAGCCCCCCCAAAATAAAAAAAAGCCCTACCCTACACTAAATTACAAATAGCCCTTAAAAGGGCCTTTTGCGGGGCATTGCCCCAAAGTAATCAGCTCTTTAACCTGTTAAAAAAATTTAAATCCCCCCCAACATTAAAACCCACCACCGACACAACCAACCCTACTCTAAAACCCACCCAATACCCCCTTAAAAAAACCTAATTTTTTTTACAGAGCTGATTACTTTGGGGCAATGCCCAGCAAAAGGCCCTTTTAAGGACTTTTTGTATTTTAGTATAGGGTAGGGCTTTTTTTTATTTTGGGGGGGGCTTTTTTATTTTGTTAGGGGGATTAGATTAGGTGTAATTAGTTTAAAAATCTTGTAATTTGTTTATTATTTTCTGTAATTTAGTGGGGGGGGGTTGTACTTTGGATAATTTTATTTAATTGTATTTAATTGTATTTAATTTAAGGAATTAATTTAATTATAGTGTAGTGTTAGGTGTAATTGTAACTTAAGTTAGGTTTGATTTTACAGGTAAGTTTGTATTTATTTTAACTAGGTAGTTATTAAATAGTTAACTATTTAATAACTATTCTACCTAGTTAAAATAAATACAAACTTGCCTGTAAAATAAAAATAAACCCTAACGGCTAGATTTAGAGTTTTGACGGTAACGACACGCGTAGCTAACGCTGGTTTTTTTTTCCCCGCACCTTTTAAACAACGCTGGTATTTAGAGTTCACAGAATGGCTGCGTTAGGCTCCAAAAAAGGAGCGTAGAGCATAATTTACAGCCACTGAAACTCTCAATACAAGCGGTGCTTACGGACGCGGCCAGCTTCAAAAACGTGCTTGTGCACGATTCCCCCATAGGAAACAATGAGGCAGTTTGAGCTGAAAAAAAACCTAACACCTGCAAAAAAGCAGCGTTCAGCTCCTAACGCAGCCCCATTGTTTCCTATGGGAAAACACTTCCTATGTCTGCACCTAACACCCTAACATGTACCCCGAGTCTAAACACCCCTAAACTTACACTTATTAACCCCTAATCTGCCGCCCCCGCTATCGCTGACACCTGCATATTTTTTTAACCCCTAATCTGCCGCTCCGTACACCGCCGCAACCTACATTATCCCTATGTACGCCTAATCTGCTGCCCCTAACACCGCCGACCCCTATATTATATTTATTAACCCCTAATCTGCCCCCCACAACGTCGCCGCCAGCTACCTACAATAATTAACCCCTAATCTGCCGACCGGACCTCACTGCTACTATAATAAAGTTATTAACCCCTAATCCGCCTCACTCCCGCCTCAATAACCCTATAATAAATAGTATTAACCCCTAATCTGCCCTCCCTAATATCACCGACACCTAACTTCAAGTATTAACCCCTAATCTGCCGAACGGACCTCGCCGCTACTCTAATAAATGTATTAACCCCTAAAGCTAAGTCTAACCCTAACACTAACACCCCCCTAAATTAAATATAATTTTAATCTAACAAAATAAATTAACTCTTATTAAATAAATTAATCCTATTTAAAGCTAATACTTACCTGTAAAATAAACCCTAATATAGCTACAATATAACTAATAATTACATTGTAGCGTCGGCGGGTTAGATTAGGGGTATGTGGGTGGTGGGTTGTAATGTTGGGGGGGTATTGTATGTTTTTTTTTTACAGGCAAAAGAGCTGTTTTCTTTGGGGCATGCCCCGCAAAAGGCCCTTTTAAGGGCTGGTAAGGTAAAAGAGCTTTTCTATTTTAATTTTAGAATAGGGTAGGGCATTTTTTTATTTTGGGGGGCTTTGTTATTTTATTAGGGGGCTTAGAGTAGGTGTAATTAGCTTAAAATTGTTGTAATATTTTTCTAATGTTTGTAAATTATTTTTTTATTTTTTGTAACTTAGTTCTTTTTTTATTTTTTGTACTTTAGTTAGTTTATTTAATTGTATTTATTTGTAGGTATTTTATGTAATTAATTTGTTGATAGTGTAGTGTTAGGTTTAATTGTAGTTATTTGTAGGTATTTTATGTAATTAATTTATTGATAGTGTAGTGTTAGGTTTAATTGTAACTTAGGTTAGGATTTATTTTTCAGGTAATTTTGTAATTATTTTAACTAGGTAGCTATTAAATAGTTATTAACTATTTAATAGCTATTGTGCCTGTAAAATAAATATAAATCCTAAAATAGCTACAATATAATTATTATTTATATTGTAGCTATATTAGGGTTTATTTTACAGGTAAGTATTTAGCTTTAATTAGGATTAATTTATTTAATAAGAGTTAATTTATTTCGTTAGATAAAAATTATATTTAACTTAGGGGGGTGTTAGTGTTAGGATTCGACTTAGCTTTAGGGGTTAATAAATTTAATAGAGTAGCAGTGAGGTCCGGTCGGCAGATTAGGGGTTAATACTTGAAGTTATGTGTCGGTGATGTTAGGGAGGGCAGATTAGGGGTTAATACTATTTATTATAGGGTTAGTGAGGCGGATTAGGGGTTAATAACTTTATTATAGTAGCGGTGAGGTCCGGTCGGCAGATTAGGGGTTAATAATTGTAGGTAAGGTATCAGCGACGTTGGGGGCGGCAGATTAGGGGTTAATAAATATAATATAGGGGTCGGCGGTGTTAGGGGCAGCAGATTAGGGGTACATAAGTATAACGTAGGTGGCGGCGGTGTGCGGTCGGCAGATTAGGGGTCAAAACATTTTAATAGAGTGGCGGCGATGTGGGGGGGCCTCGGTTTAGGGGTGCATAGGTAGTTTATGGGTGTTAGTGTACTTTTAGAGCACAGTAGTTAAGAGCTTTATGAACCGGCGTTAGCCCAGAAAGCTCTTAACTCCTGGCTTTTCTCTGCGGCTGGAGTCTTGTCGTTAGATTTCTAACGCTCACTTCAGCCAAGACTCTAAATACCGGTGTTAGAAAGATCCCATTGAAAAGATAGGATACGCAAATGACGTAGGGGGATCTGCGGTATGGAAAAGTCGCGGCTGGAAAGTGAGCGTTAGACCCTTACCTACACGACTCTAAATACCAGCAGTAGCCCAAAACCAGCGTTAGGAGCCTCTAACGCTGGTTTTGACGGCTAACACCAAACTCTAAATCTAGCCGTAAGCTAGCTACAATGTAACTATTAGTTATATTGTAGCTAGCTTAGGGTTTATTTTATAGGCAAGTATTTAGTTTTAAATAGGAATTATTTAGTTAATTATAGTAATTTTATTTAGATTTATTTAAATTATATTTAAGTTAGTGGGGGTTAGGGTTAGACTTAGGTTTAGGGGTTAATAAATTTAAAATAGTGGCAGCAACGTTGGGAGGCTTAGGGGTTAATAAATGTAGGTAGGTGTCGGCGATGTTAGGGATGGCAGATTAGGGGTTAATAATATTTAACTAATGTTTGCAATGCGGGAGTGCGGTGGTTTAGGGGTTAATATGTTTATTATAGTGGCGGCGACGTTGGGGGCGGCAGATTAGGGGTTATGAAGTGTAGGTAGGTTGCGGCAACATTGGGGAAGGCAGATTAGGGGTTAATAAATATAATGTAGGTGTCGGCGATGTTGGGGGCAGCAGATTAGGGGTTCATAAGTATAATGTAGGTGGCGGCGGTGTCCGGAGCGGCAGATTAGGGGTTAATAATACAATGTAGGTTGCAGTGATGTCGGGGTGGCAGATTAGGGGTTAATAAGTGTAAGATTTGGGGTGTTTAGACTCAGGGTTCATGTTAGGGTGTTAGGTGTAGACATAAATTTTATTTCCCCATAGGAATCAATGGGGCTACGTTAAGGAGATTTACGGTGCTTTTTTGCAGGTGTTAGACTTTTTTTCAGCCGGCTATCCCCGTTGATTCCTATGGGGAAATCGTGCACAAGCACGTTACACCAGCTCACCGCTAACGTAAGCAGCACTGGTATTGGAGTGCGGTAATGAGCAAAATGTTGCTCAACGCTCACTTCTTATCTGGTTTGTAAAAACTCATAATACCAGCGCTGACTGTAAGTGAGCGGTGAGCATAAACTGCTCATTAGCACCGCACAGCCTCTAACGCAAAGCTCGTAATCTAGGTGTGTGTTTGTAAAATCCTGTGTTTGTAAGACGCAGTCTATAGAAAGTATATATGCAAGGGTAACCCTATTTAAAAGGGGTATCTTCAGTGAACGTCTTAAGCTCTGTGAGGGTCCCATTGAAAAGAATGCAGTTTGTGTTGGGGCATTTGTCTCAGCTGACCGTCAAGTTTGTCATTTCTTGCAAGGTTGGCTTCCAATTAAAATACAAAGTTGCGGATCTTTTTAATTTAAAACAGAGTAATTTTTTTGTTGTTGTCTTTTTAAAAGTGATACCAAGTTGTGTGTTACGCATATTTTACATTCCTATGTTCTTCACACACACACATATATATATATATATATATATATATATATATATATATATAATAGAGAGTATAATAGATTTTTGAATGAGGCTAAGGAAAAGGGGATTCTAAATAATGCAGAATTCAAATACTTAAAAAATCAGTTTCCACTCATCGCAACCTTTTACCATTTTCCCAAAATCCACAAACACAATCAGGTTCCCCCAGGAAGACCGATTGTCTCTGGAATCAACTCCCTGACATCACGCCTATTCAAATATGTGGATTTATTTCTAAAACCATTAGTCCCCCCTTTAAAATCATACCTTCGAGATTCAACCCACACTATACAACTTATAGAACAGATCCTTTCTTATAGATAGACCTCAGCGCCTGATAGGAACCTATGAGCCTGGGGGCGGGTGACTCCTAGCTGTTACCCAGTATGAGATACTTAAAATGTGAAAAGATCCCAGGCGCCTACACTAAGGAGGCTAGGTTTAAGTTATGAGATATCAAAGTGTGACTAAAAATTAATTTAATAGGTCTTCACAAATAAATTAAAATGGAGGTATAATTGATTTAAGAACAATAAAATACAGAGCAATAGATTAAAAATATAGTTGCATACTTCATGGATCCATGGTGAGAATAGAGATATAACAAATTTATAAAATAGAATAAAATAAATACGCAATTGAATAACAGCAGGATATAGAACAAGTCAATAGTAGTAAACCAATTGGTGAAAAATAAGTCAATCTGGTGGCTTCAAATGGTGAACTTAATTGATCAAACTGTGATAAAAAATAAAACAGTGATAAAAAATCCCAAAAAATCCAAAATCCGAGAAAAAAGAAAAAAAGATGTTTAAAGATCCTGTAATGAACAGTCAGTGTGTAATTCCAAAATAACTTTTTATGTGATCCAGTTGCAGTTAAAAGCTCAAAAAGTCAAAGATATAACAAAAACGTGAACTAAAAAGTGTAAATGAATGTCAAACGGATAGCGATTAGAGTTGACGAATTAGTGCAAATGAAGCAAAGTTTGTAGTGTTAAGACATCACAGCATAGATTGTAATGTTTAAAAATAAAAATACATTGACAGTCTTCAAACAAATGCCAATGATACTTGGAATGTGATGTGGAAACAATACTACAATAAAAAGAAAAGGAACAGACGATCCACCTGTGGAAAAAACAAAATAGAATATAGTGTAGATTGTCCTAGACAAGTAGCAAACAATAGAATAACACTTACCAGTGCTGGTCAACTCTTGAGAAAAGGAGTCTTGAGAAAGGCCTAGCACGGGCCGAAACGCGTTGACCAGCACTGGTAAGCCTTATTCTATTGTTTGCTACTTGTCTAGGACAATCTACACTATCACCTTGTGCATTGCTATTTCTTCATTAAAGTATATCTAAATATTGAAGCAAATTAGGTAATAGAAGTAAATTGGAATATTTTTTAAAGTTGTATTCTCTACCTTAATCATGAAAGAAAATGTTTGGGTATAGTGTCCCTTTAAGCTGTACACATGCTTAGCAGCTTATGGAGGTAATAAACCCACAGAAATCTTGTCATCCACTGCCAATAATAAAACATGTACAATAAAACATTTGACCAACTGCAAAACCACTATTGTAGTCTACATTCTGAAAAGCAATTGGGATTTGCAGTATATAGGACGCACGAAACGCCCCTATAAAAAGAGGCTAGCGGAACACATCTCAAATATTGAAATGTCCTTCAAAGATCATAGTGTGTCCGAACACTTCAGGATTGTACACAACAGTGATCGAGAATGTCTCAAGAGCTCAATTTTAGTGTATATTTCTCCTCTTAAACAAGGAGGAGACAGACTAATTAAACTTTGACAAAGGGAAACACATGGATACACTACGTCAACACTCTTACCCCTCGTGGCCTAAACAAAGACATTGACATTGTAGTGTTCCTATAACATTCTTAGCCCATTGTAGTGTTCCTATAACATTCTTAGCCCATTTTTACTTATTTCCTTAATCGTTCCTCCATGAATTCTATTATAACCATACTGAACATCATATGGAGATATAGGAACGTTCCTTGAACACACATTTTTTTGCAGAAAGGATCCAACACATTCTAATTGCATATCTTTTGCACAATACGAGGTGTATTTTTAATATAAACCTCTGTTTTTAGCCAAACATCCTTAGCTATTCAAACTCTATCATTTTCTACAAAACACTAATAGTACTGATATATCGGCAATTTAAACATTTGCATTTATATACGTATCAGTTTATGTATTTTATTAGGTTAAGCCCTTGTAGACTTGGACCTGCATGTTTATGGAAGTTTTATATTGTGAATACATTAAATAGTTTTTACAAATAATATTTTTAAAAATACAACACTTTAAATAGTGACTTGCCAGCATTTTATAAATTGTATATAGATTGTAGTATTAATGTTTAGTTGTCGGTAAATTTATTTATACACTTGTATTATACTGATCCTGTATTTAGGTATTTATATAGCTTTTCAATGCTATGTATATATAGTTATTCATTTCTTTGTTCTTATGCATTTATTTGTATATTATTTGTATATTAATTGTATAGGACTCTTGTATAGGGACCTGATTTCTTTGGTTTCCATTTATCCGTCACATTAGGCATTCCATTCTGAACTTATCTGTCGGGGTGTGTGTCATACATACATCCCCTTCCCCCAGCATCGACAGTTCACCATTGGTTAGTAGCATGAGAGGTGTGCCCAATAGACAGCAGCCTCCATGACGTACCTTGTAACGCTCTCCAATTGCAGGCAGAACCGGGAGCCCACTAACCGCGCGAAGCAGTATTTTAAGCTGCATGGGATGCCCCTCCACATTTCCTCTGACGAAGAAGACACTGATCTTCGAAACACGTAAGGTTCGTGGTGGGCATCCGGTTTCTGCCTCACGACTCGTAGAAATTTGTGACTTCAAGCTGTTTTCTTACCTCATATGATTGAGGTTTACTGATATAATGATCTCTGATTTTACGATTATCTTGTTCCATAAACAGTAAAGAACTATTAGTGCATTTTGCTTTTGTTTCCTCTTTCCCTATTTGGTAGAGTGAGAAGTTGGCACCGTTCTAGGGACAAGACTGTCAGTCCGTGCATAGAAAAACTGGACCCGGCTCCTGTATCCTTCTACACACGGAGGTTCAATCTTTTGATACCGACACCTATGCGGACACCAACATTACGTTCTGGGCTTCTACTTACCTCATACGATTGAGGTTACTTCTAGTAAGTAGGAGCTACCTTCAGGGGGAGGACATTTGGGATCTGTCTGTGCCTATACTATCCCCACTTACAACACCTCCAAACTTCACAGGACTGTGTGTTCTTCTCCATAATTGGGGCTTCTTGCAGCTTTCTACTGACACCGCCAGCACCGGATATGCGGCGGAACTGTATAACATTTTGTATATGCTGCTAATTTGTACACTTATGCAGTTTTGTATATAGTCCTATTCATTTAACTGTTTCTTTTCCATTTCACATACCTCATTTATTCTATACTATAACATTCATAGAGCTATAGCTTGCTCTACGTTGTGTTTTTTTTTTTAATTCAAATTTCTTTTATTATACTTTGTATGTGTTATTGGATATACCATTGAATCCTCTATTAGTGGTTTGATTTTCACTGTGCTTTGCACTAGACTACCCCTTCCTTGCCTTAACATTTTTTGTACTTTTACTTACTTTGTGTACCGCTGTCCCCAGTTTAGGTGTGTTATAGCTTCATTTTACAGTATCAACAATATCATGCAGGGTTTTAGCGCTCTTTTTCCTCTTTGTTGTTTGTGCTAGTATATATATATATATATATATATATATATAGATACTGTTAATTTAAAATAGATATCTATACCTATATATCTATAGGAATAGATATAAAAGTATAGGTATATATATATATATATATATATATATATATATATATATATAAAAATATAGAACTGTGTATTTACAATAAAAAGTATATCATCCTGTATGTGAAGATAATTTGAATGGGAAATATGTACAGTAAATATACAGTAAAACACATAAATCCTTAAATACATATGTCTATACATCTATATATTTTATATATATATATATATATATATATATATATATATACATACATACATACATACATACATACACATATTTACGTCTATTTATGAATATATATGTTAAAGACCTTTTTATCCCTTATTTTCTCAAACACCTTATACCATATATCTTTGAGCCCTTTATAACTTTTTTATTAAATTTGTTTTACCTAATTTTATATCAGATTGTGTTTATATGAGTGTAACTGTACTTTTAAAGAAACATTAAACACTTTGAGATGGTAATATAAAATGCTAAATCGTATATGTAAAGAAACCTCTGCAATATACTTTCATTATTTATTTTGCCCCTTTTCCTGTAATTCCATTCTGAAATTGTGAGCTTTTCAGTTCCTGGTAGAAATGGAAGTGCAGAACACTGTTATATTCCACACAGCCATTGGCTGCACACTCTAGTGACTTATTTATAACTGTCACTAATTGGCCATAGCAGAGAAGGTAACCTAAGTTAGAACATGGCAGCTCCCATTCGCCTAGTTTTAGAGATTTGTCGGTAACGACCCGCGTAGCTAACGCTGGCTTTTTTTCTCCCGCACCTTTTAAATACCGCTGGTATTTAGAGTTCACAGAAGGGCTGCGTTAGGCTCCAAAAAGGGAGCGTAGAGCATAATTTACCGCCACTGCAACTCTCAATACCAACGGTGCTTACGGACGCGGCCAGCTTCAAAAACGTGCTTGTGCACGATTCCCCCATAGAAAACAATGGGGCTGTTTGAGCTGAAAAAAAAACTAACACCTGCAAAAAAGCAGCGTTCAGCTCCTAACGCAGCCCCATTGTTTCCTATGGGGAAACACTTTCTATGTATGCACCTAACACTCTAACATGTACCGCGAGTCTAAACACCCCTAACCTTACACTTATTAACCCCTAATCTGCCGCCCCCGCTATCGCTGACCCCTCGCATTCTATTGGCTGATCGGAACAGCCAATAGAATGCAAGCTCAATCTGATTGGCTGATTGGATCAGCCAATCGGATTGAACTTGAATCTGATTGGCTGATTCCATCAGCCAATCAGAATTTTCCTACCTTAATTCCGATTGGCTGATAGAATCCTATCAGCCAATCGGAATTCGAGGGATGCCATCTTGGATGACGTCCCTTAAAGGAACCGTCATTCGTCGGGAAGTCGTCGGTGAAGATGGATGTTCCGCGTCGGCGGGATGAACATGGATCCGGAAGAAAGAAGATTGAAGATGCCGCTTGATAGAAGACTTCAGCCGGATCATGGACCTCTTCAGCTCCCGCTTGGATGAAGACTTCAGTCAGATCATGGACCTCTTCAGCTCCCGCTTGGATGAAGACTTCAGCCGGATCATGGACATCTTCAGCCCCCCTGCTTGGGCTTGGATCAAGACATCGGAGGCTCTTCTGGACCGATCGGTGAACCCGGTGTGGTGAAGACAAGGTAGGGAGATCTTCAGGGGCTTAGTGTTAGGTTTATTTAAGGGGGGTTTGGGTTAGATTAGGGCTATGTGGGTGGTGGGTTGTAATGTTGGGGGGGGTATTGTATGTTTTTTTTTTACATGCAAAAGAGCTGAATTCTTTGGGGCATGCCCCGCAAAAGGCCCTTTTCAGGGCTGGTAAGGTAAAAGAGCTTTTCTATTTTAATTTTAGAATAGGGTAGGGCATTTTTTTATTTTGGGGGTCTTTGTTATTTTATTAGGGGGCTTAGAGTAGGTGTAATTAGTTTAAAATTGTAATATTTTTCTAATGTTTGTAAATATTTTTTTATTTTTTGTAACTTAGTTCTTTTTTATTTTTTGTACTTTAGTTAGTTTATTTAATTGTATTTATTTGAAGGTATTGTATTTAATTAATTTATTGATAGTGTAGTGTTAGGTTTAATTGTAACTTAGGTTAGGATTTATTTTACAGGTAATTTTGTAATTATTTTAACTAGGTAACTATTAAATAGTTCTTAACTATTTAATAGCTATTGTACCTGGTTAAAATAAATACAAAGTTGCCTGTAAAATAAATATTAATCCTAAAATAGCTACAATATAATTATTATTTATATTGTAGCTATATTAGGATTTATTTTACAGGTAAGTATTTAGCTTTAAATAGGAATAATTTATTTAATAAGAGTTAATTTATTTCGTTAGATTTAAATTATATTTAACTTAGGGGGGTGTTAGGGTTAAGGTTAGACTTTGCTTTAGGGGTTAATAAATGTATTAGAGTAGCGGTGAGGTCCGGTCGGCAGATTAGGGGTTAATACTTGAAGTTAGGTGTCAGCGATGTTAGGGAGGGCAGATTAGGGGTTAATACTATTTATTATAGAGTTATTGAGGCGGGAGTGAGCCGGATTAGGGGTTAATACATTTATTATAGTAGCGGTGAGGTCCGGTCGGCAGATTAGGGGTTAATAATTGTAGGTATGTGGAGGCGACGTTGGGGCGGGCAGATTAGGGGTTAATAAATATAATATAGGGGTTAAAAAAATTTAATAGAGTGGCAGCGATGTGGGGGGACCTCGGTTTAGGGGTACATAGGTAGTTTATGGGTGTTAGTGTACTTTAGAGCACAGTAGTTAAGAGCTTTATAAACCGGCGTTAGCCCAGAAAGCTCTTAACTACTGACTTTTTTCTGCGGCTGGAGTTTTGTCGTTAGATTTCTAACTCTCGCTTCAGACACGACTCTAAATACCAGCGTTAGAAAGATCCCATTGAAAAGATAGGATACGCAAATGGCGTAGGGGGATCTGCGGTATGGAAAAGTCGCAGCTGGAAAGTGAGCGTTAGACCCTTTCCTGACTGACTCTAAATACCAGCGGTAGCCCAAAACCAGCGTTAGGAGCCTCTAACGCTGGTTTTGACGGCGAACGCCAAACTCTAAATCTAGCCGATTGTTTTATAGACACTAAAACTTTACACTTATTTTATCAATATTTAAACAGCCAATTAAACTTTAAAAAAATACAGCTACATGTTATTTTCAGACTAATCTTTTCTGTGACAGGAGCGAGCTGCACTTAGTCTTATGGTGCGGTTGGGCCGGGCTGTGACTATACAGCTGGCCCGATGTGCTGACTAAAAATAACAGACCCGCTCAGCAGAGAGCAGAGAGCGGGTCTGTAAAAGCGCCATATTTTTAGCAAATTAAAAGGTAAAAAAGGCGTTTATGGCTATAGCACCTAAATAATGTTATATAATTCTGCACTATGTGCAGAATTATATAACATTATTTTTAAGGTTTACTGTCCCTTTAAGTTTAAATAACGTACGTGATCATCATTGCACGAAGGAAAGTGTATTTTTGAATAGTAACATTAAGCTATCTAATGAAAAATGTTTGTAGCTAAGCTAATTTCGTCTTTCTAAGTGAACTGTCTGTATTTTGATTAACATGTCAATGGTACTGCATAGGTTAATTATGCTTCACAAGAGGTGGGTGTTGTTTTAGATTTTTTACCCAATGGGATTGTAAGTGTGGGTATTTAGACAGGTTTGACACTGACTACTACAGGTTATGACTACGGCGCATTGCTGAAACGCGTAAGCCACTAGTGCCACACCACCTTTTCGTGTGCATGTTGTTGCCATCATTCTTTGTTTTAAATAGTGTTGAATAAAAGTGATTTTAGAAGAAACCGTGGACTTTTCTCCTATTTTGCTGTTTGCGTTACCAGCATTACCACGGACTTCGGCTGTGGGAAGGTGTGAGCTGATTGGGGACAGCCATTGTAAGAGAGGTTTCCCAAATGAGGCGCATGGGCATGCCAGAGTGACGTCGGACATGCTGATGATTCAGAGTGATGGCGGATGGATGCAAATGATCCACGAGGACGCCGAGCCCCGCAGGTGAAGAGAGGAAGCACTTGGAGCGGTATCGTATATACCCGTGCTGGATAAGCCTCATACTGTCCGGTAAGAGTGGCAAAAGGGCGAGTGGGCAGACAATATCACGGTAACACCCTACTTACACCCTGACATCTTCGTTCTGTGGGATAATTGTATACCCTCTGGCTTGTGTCCCCATTGAATATGGAACTGTAGTTAAAGCTCATGTACGTATAACGGTCCTTAGATTTAAGTTCAAGTGTGTATGTTGAGTACTTTGCTGGAGGTACTGGTACTTTGGACACGTTTTTACAGTACACACCGTAATAATCACTACACAGTATTGTGATATATTTCCCCAAGCTTAATGGAAGAGATGGCACAACTACCATTAGAGACAACTGTACAGACATATTCACTTATGCCCTACACAGCAAGAAATGCAGGCACAATAGACTGTGATATAATTTTTTCTGAGGACAAGAGTGTTCTGACATTGAGTACCCTGTTTGAAAATATGGAGAATCTACTTGTTAAAGAATCAAAATTGCAATGGGACATTTGGACATTTGAGAAATACAAATCATTAAGAATGGTTCCCAGGGGTCTACGCATCTATAAATTTCCGACCTTTGATGTTGATTGCAATCACAAAGACTTTGTGGAACTCTGGAATGATGTATTGACTGAATGTTCTCAAAATCTTATGCTTCTTTTAATTCAGTTTAAGACCAAGCAATTAGATTCAGTTAAGAGTGAAATATCAGAATTACAAGCAGAATTAAACAAACGTAGTACAGCAACAGAGTTTTCTAAATTTGATGGTTTCTTGAGAGGTATTCTAGCAACTAGCAGGTCGAATATCATGGAAAGAAAACATAACAAATTTTTGAGGGACAAATTTGATTATTCCACCAATATGGTGTATGTATGGAACAAGAAACAAAGGGGTGTTAAAAGACAAATGCATCCTAGATTTGGGAGAAGGAGGCAAGGACAGAGAAATAGGAATAGAAATAATAATTCTAACAGTAAAAACGTTACATTTTGTGGAAGCGATACCGAATATAGTACTGATGATAGTCCAGCAGAAGGGGCAACATTTAATTCTAATAATACAAGTAATATGCAAAAAAATTCTATTCAGGAGTCTATTCCATATACAAGTGTAATGAACACTGGCACCCTTCCTCCCAGTTATGCATTAGTTCCGAGTAATACAGAACAACTAGCAGCTAGACCGAATTATTCTGCTTATCACATAGCAAATAACACACCCACACATAGTAATCACACAGGTAATCAGATCTTGATGGATCAGGTTTTTCCCCAGGAACGGATAGATCACAAGGGAGGGGTGACAGGGAACAATCAGGAAGGTACCAGCAAGCAGCAGGGTCAGCCAAGGTACCAATTGAGAACAGTGAAACCAGTCTCGAAGTACAAATAAATGTAGCATATGATAATGTCATCAATCTTTCCTCAGTGAGTTGAACTGAGGATCAGTTAAAAGTTCTCAGTCGAGGGCTAAATTTTTCTCCTTCAAATCATTTTGATATTTTCAGAACACTATTAGACCTAAATAGATTTGTAAGAAATCTGACGCTGAAAAAATTCTATTCTGATCCCACAATCCATTCAGAACAAGTGCAGAATGCCCCCACCCAATCCTTACTTCAATCTGAACCAAGTGAATTTACACATTCTTGTGATGTTGTCGCTTTACAACAATTACAGATTGAATCTGAGGAAGAGGTGGAGGGTAACTGTAGTAAGGGCCCTACATTGAAAAATAAATCCACCTTTTATCCTATACAAGTGCGTGGCAATATTATTGAAACATTCTACAACAGAGTAGAAAAAGATCTAGTTGCACTGAAGGATAGACAGATTCCCCATAAACAAAACCTAAGTGCAAAAGATAAGACAGCCATCAGAGAACTTAAGGATAATCAATCCATAACAATACGGAAAGCTGACAAGGGAGGTATGACTGTAGTCATGGATCGTGATTATTATGTCACTGAGGCCCTGAGACAATTAACTAATGAGAATGATTACTGTGTTTTGAAAGGAGATCCCACCTTGTACTTCGCCTCTGAATTAAGAGATATCTTGGATGACGGAGTGGAGCAGGGGTTTTTAGATGCAGCTACTGAAACGTACTTATTACCCAATCATCCTAAGATTCCCCTGTTCCATTTCTTCCCCAAGGTACACAAGTCTTTGGTGAACGTCAAGGGACGCCCCATAGTGAGTGGGGTAGAATCTTTACTCTGTAATCTATCAGAGTGGATAGACTGCATCCTACAGCCAATGGTGACCTCATTGCCCTCTTATTTGAGGGACACAAAGCATGTGTTACAACTCACTAGAGAGGCTGAGTGGACAGTGGAGTCAAAGTGGATCACTGTGGATGCAGTCTCTCTATACTCTTGTATACCCCATGATAAGGGCCTAGAGGTGGTCTCTTTCTTTTTGGAGAATTTCTCAGAGTTCACGAAAGACTTTAAAGTATTTATTGTCAGGGTTGTTGGTTTCCTGCTCACGCATAATTTTTTTATGTTTGAAGGAACCTTCTATCTCCAGAAATCTGGAACAGCGATGGGGGGCGAAATTCTCCCCCTCATACTCAAATTTATTCCTAGGATACTGGGAGATCTTCCACATTTTTGGAGATAGGAATCCTTTTCGTCATTATGTGTCTCTGTACAAGAGATACATAGACGATTCGCTGTTAATATGGACAGGTTCAGAGCAGGAGGCCAGGAACTTTTGTCTGTATTTGAATGACAACTCAATGAATCTCCAATTTACTTTTGAATTTGAAACAGACTCGATTAATTACTTAGATCTGACCTTGATAGGACAGATAGATGGTAAAGTCAAAACCAAGGCATTTAGAAAGCCTATTTCTGGAAACTCCATACCACATGACATGAGTTGCCATCCTAGACATCTTCCCCAGGCCATTGCCAAGGGTGAATTGATAAGATTGAAAAGAAACTGTTCAGATCAGAGTGATTATACTGAGCTTGCGACTGACTTAGAGAATAGGCTTAAACAAAGAAAATATCCCCATAAAGCGATTCAGAAGGCCAAACTATCTGTACAGACTAAATCAAGAGAGAGTCTATTAGAAAATCATATATTGAAAGATAAAAAGAAAAAACATTTTGAAGGAGTCACCTTTGTGACTACACACAGCAATCAGTATACTCAGATATGCTCAATTATTCGTAGGCACTTTCAAATTCTCAAAGCAGATGATAAACTGGTGGAGACTGTGAGAAAGGGACTTAGATGTTCCTATAAGAAAGGTCCAACTTTGGGATCAATTTTATCCCCCACCCTGCTGCCTGCCCAGGAAAAAGTAACCAGCTCTTGGCTGAGACATCAAGGCATGTATAAATGTGGTCATGCCAGTTGCAAGCCGTGTGAATTTGTAAAAAGCACTAATGTGTTCTCCAGTTTTGTAACAGGGAAAACCTATCATATCAAAACATGTATGAACTGAACTTATAAATATGTAATCTATCTACTGGAATGCTCACAATGTAGAGTACAATACCTTGGTCTCACCTCTAGGGACGTAAATACAAGGATAAGAGAACATCTTTCCTCTTTCAAGCTAGCGAGATCTACCACTCGAGTAGTACAACACTTTGGAGTACTACACAATGGTAATCTTTCAACTTTTTCTTGGCAGGCCATTGAAAAAATTGTTAAGCCTAAGAGGGGTGGCTCTCTAGATCATATTATGGAATTAAGGGAAACCTTTTGAATCTTCACATTGGGGACTAGGATCCCTAATGGACTTAATTCCAAGTATGACATTATGAATTTTTGGAACCATTAATAAGAACTTATGCTGGGTTTTCTCTCCTTCCCCTTCCCTTCCCTCCCCTCTTTGGTTTACCACCTATATTCTTTTTTTCTTTCCGTCTTTCCTTCCCTTCCTCCCCCCCTCGTTCCCTGTTTTATCTTATGTCTTTCCCCCCATATTTTTTATTTTTTCCCCCCACCTTTCCTCCCCTTTTTCCCTCTAGCATAGTGTCTGAGGTAATAATGTTTTTTACACTTTTACATTTGTATGTTAGGAAATATATTTTGACAACTAATGGTAATCTCTATTGCAATTAGCAATAATGCCAGGTATTTGATATGGTAGAATTACATATTAGTGTTCTAGTGACACTCTATAGATTATTTTTTTCCTCAAAATTTTTTCCTTAGAATTTTTTCCTTAACATTTACCTTGTAATATAAAAGGACAGTTAAGTTTAAATAACGTACGTGATCATCATTACACAAAGGAAAGTGAATTTTTGAATAGTAACATTAAGCTATCTAATGAAAAATGTTTGTAGCTAAGCTAATTTTGTCTTTCAAAGTGAACTGTCCACACCCTGATTTGTACATACTTTACTGCATATTTCTGTTAAAGGCATTTTGTGTGTTTGTATATTTCTGTATTTTGATTAACATGTCAATGGTACTGCATAGGTTAATTATGCTTCACAAGAGGTGGGTGTTGTTTTAGATTTTTTTACCCAATGGAATTGTAAGTGTGGGTATTTAGACAGGTGTGACACTGACTACTACAGGCTATGACTACGGCGCATTTCCGAAACGCGTAAGCCACTAGTGCCACACCACCTTTTCGTGTGCATGTTGTTGCCATCCTTCTTTGTTTTAAATAGTGTTGAAGTGGACTCTTCTCCTATTTTGCTGTGTGCATTTGTTCTCCCATAGAAATCAATGGAGAGAAAAAAGTGGGGAAAAAATTCTTCAAATTCAAAGCAGCCAATAGGATAAAAGCTTTTTCCTTTCATCCTATTGGCTGATTTGAATTTGAAGAATCAAATCAGCCAATAGGAATGCAAGGGTAACCCTATATAAAAGCTCCTAACGCTGGTTTTGGGCTACCGCTGGTATTTAGAGTCAGTCAGGAAAGGATCTAACGCTCACTTTGCAGCCGCAACTTTTCCATACCGCAGATCCCCCTACCCCATTTGCGTATCCTATCTTTTCAATGGGATCTTTCTAACGCCGGTATTTAGAGTCTTGGCTGAAGTGAGCGTTAGAAATCTAACGACAAAACTCCAGCCGCAGCAAAAAGCCAGGAGTTAAGAGCTTTCTGGGCTAACGCCGGTTCATAAAGCTCTTAACTACTGTGCTCTAAAGTACACTAACACCCATAAACTACCTATGTACCCCTAAACTGAGGTCCCCCCACATCGCCGCCACTCTATTAAATTTTTTTAACCCCTAATCTGCCGACCGCACACCGCCGCCACCTACATTATCCCTATGTACCCCTAATCTGCTGCCCCTAACACCGCCGACCCCTATATTATATTTATTAACCTCTAATCTGCCGCCCCCAACGTCGCCTCCACCTACCTACAATTATTAACCCCTAATCTGCCGACCGGACCTCACCGCTACTCTAATAAATGTATTAACCCCTAAAGCTAACCCTAACCCTAACACCCCCCTAAGTTAAATATAATTTAAATCTAACTAAATAAATTAACTCTTATTAAATAAATTATTCCTATTTAAAGCTAAATACTTACCTGTAAAATAAATCCTAATATAGCTACAATATAAATTATAATTATATTGTAGCTATTTTAGGATTAATATTTATTTTACAGGCAACTTTGTATTTATTTTAATCAGGTACAATAGCTATTAAATAGTTAATAACTATTTAATAGTTACCTAGTTAAAATAATTATAAATTTACCTGTAAAATAAATCCTAACCTAAGTTACAATTAAACCTAACACTACACTATCAATAAATTAATTAAATACAATACCTACAAATAAATACAATTAAATAAACTAACTAAAGTACAACAAATAAAAAAATATTTACAAACATTAGAAAAATATTACAACAATTTTAAGCTAATTACACCTACTCTAAGCCCCCTAATAAAATAACAAAGCCCCCCAAAATAAAAAAAATGCCCTACCCTATTCTAAAATAAAAATAGAAAAGCTCTTTTACCTTACCAGCCCTTAAAAGGGCCTTTTGCAGGGCATGCCCCAAAGAATTCAGCTGTTTTGCCTGGAAAAAAAACCATACAATACCCCCCCCCCAACATTACAACCCACCACCCACATACCCCTAATCTAACCCAAACCCCCCTTAAATAAACCTAACACTAAGCCCCTGAAGATCTTCCTACCTTATCTTCACCACGCCGGGTATCACCGATCGGTCCAGGCTCCGAAGTCTTGATCCAAGCCCAATCGGTGAGGTCCGGTCGGCAGATTAGGGGTTAATAATTGTAGGTAGGTGGAGGCGACGTTGGGGGCGGCAGATTAGGGGTTAATAAATATAATATATGGGTCAGCGGTGTTAGGGGCAGCAGATTAGGGGTACATAGGGATAATGTAGGTTGCGGCGGTGTACGGAGCGGCAGATTAGGGGTTAAAAAAAATATGCAGGGATCAGCGATAGCGGGGGCGGCAGATTAGGGGTTAATAAGTGTAAGGTTAGGGGTGTTTAGACTCGGGGTACATGTTAGGGTGTTTTTTGCAATGTATTTTTTTTTAGGGTAAGCTTAGGTTTTAATTTAATTTTACAGGTAAGTTTCATTTTTTTTAAAGGTTGTGAGTATAGTTTTTATTTAATATATGGGCAATTTAATTGGGGTTAAGTTAGGGGGTGTTAGGTTAGGGGGTTTAGTTGTTAGTTTATTACTTTGCTTTGTAGGGGGATGGCGGTTTAGGGGTTATCAGTTTATTAAGATAGTTTACGTTGTGAGGGGATGACTGTTTAGGGGTTAATAATTTATTTAGATGGTTTGTGATGTGGGGGATGGCGGTTTAGGGGTTAATAATTTATTTAGATAGTTTACGATGATGGGGATGGCAGTTTAGGGGTAAATACTTTTATTTCATATTTGCGATGTGGGGGGATGGTGGTTTAGGGTTTAATAGTGTAGTTTATCGATGTAAGTGTACTTCGTAATGTATTTTTGTTGTGTTTTTTGCAACTTTTTATTATGGAACAAACTTTATCAGCGCTCTTAGATCACGGTATGGATTGAAGTGGAAAAGACTATTGCACTAGTGCAATGGCAATTTCTCCTGACTACATGTAATATCAGCAGATGAAAAATGGATTGCAAAATCGCCGTTGCACTACACAAAGTCCGTTGCACCTCACTTGTAATCTTCCCCTTAGTGTTTAATGTCCCTTTAAGTGTATTTATGTTGTCTTTAATGCAACTTTTTTTCTTCCCCTACACTTTTCATGAGCTCTCAAGTCAAGTTAACCCAACAAGTGTAAATCTTAATTGAGCTAAAACAAACGCATTTAATTTCAACTAGTAATACGCGTGTTATTTCTGTCACAAGCAAAAAGCAGATAAAAACCCAATATTGCTTGCGCACAACAGTTAGCTCCACTCGTATTCTAACAGCACTAACAGCAACATTTATCATGCATTTGTTATGACGAGGCTGTGTTCCTTGAAAGGAAAATCCCTTACTTCAAATCGAATTTACAATCAGTATTTGGACTTTGGGTAAAAAAAACTCTGTAATCAGCCAGTATTGAGCAACTAATAGTTTTATAAGGCTGTTATAAACCCAGCCAGTGAAAACTAGAAAACCTTCACAAAAAGATAGATAAGATATAAACCAAAGCCCTATATTTCAAATGCTATGTGAAAATATTAGGTTGTTTTTAAGATGTTCCAGGCCATTACAGGACTCTCTGTATTTGTGAACTTCTCAAGTCATGTATACAATATAACAGGAAAAGCTAGTTAAACCTTGAAAAAGCATAGGAAACAGGTGTTTTACTGACTTTCCAAAGGAGATTTTGTAGGGTTTTCACAGACATTTATGGAAGAAGACGATATTCACCTATAGCAAAATTTAAAGATGACGTCTGATTGATTAATTATAGATGATGACTGCCTATTGAGTTTAAAAACAGGTTATTTTCACTTAACCAACAAATACTATGTGCACTTGATATTTGATTATAATTATGTGTCGTTTTAGAATAACATATTTATACTTCAAATCACTTCAATGAAATCATAAGTTAAAGGGACACTGAACCCAATTTTTTTCTTTCATGATTCAGATGAAGAGAACAAAGAAAAATTGATAATAGGAGTAAATTTAGAAAGTGGATTAAAATTGCATGCTCTGTCTGAATTATGAAAGAAAAAAATTGGGTTTAGTATCCCTTTAAAGGGACAGTTTACCCAAAACATTTCTCCCCTTTAAATGGTTTCCAATGATCCATGAGTGTATTAAATTGTTTATAAGTATCTCCTTTACCCCTATTTCGGCATTTGAAATAGCTGACTTAACCTGTGATATCCCCACCTACACTAAAAGTTTCTATACTGTAGTCTACGATATTGATAAGCCTAAGTAAACACAGACAGCAGACGAAATTACCCTCCCGGTGAGGGGCAGGATAGTTGAGTAATAAAATGTTAATTTTCCCATATTCTCTGTAAGTATTGAGCTTTGGTTTACAGACAAATATAAGATAAGGAAGCAAGTATGTGTACATAAAGTGATAACATAATGAGATCTCATTTTACCTGCAAGCTCAACTCATTGTAATAGGCTGTGGTTTCAAAGCACAAAACCTGCTAACTCATATACACAAATAAACCTGAAAATGCAATTTTTAAAAAACATGTTTTTTTTAATATGTCATTATTGATGTTATGAATTAACAGTAATCACAAATAATACAATGGCATCTATTTATCAAGCCGTCAACCGCAAATACGCTGGAATTCCGCAGCGTAATTATGGAGAGCTTGATTCCCCTTATTTATCAAAGGCTACAGACCGGCAAAAGTAGAATTTTGTGACGTAACATACGATCCGCTGGTCTCAGTCCGACACAGATCGATGCTTACGTCACTACAGATGTTCCGAATGCAAATTTGGCACTATCTGACTACTTTTGCAAGTTATCAAATTTCTACCAGGTACGCTCTGCACTATTCCGGCCCAGCGTACCTGGTTTTCAATCCGCCGCCCTGGAGGCGGCGGATGCCATAGGAATCAATGGGAGTCTGATAGAAGCAAAACTCATGTTCGCTGCTGCCCGATATCCAATTGATTTCTATGGGAGAATAAAAGTTATGTTTACACCTAACACCCTAACATGTACCCCGAGTCTAAACACACTTAATCTGCTGCCCCGACACTGCTGCCACCTACATTATACTTATTAACCCTTAACTTTCCCCCCGACACCGCCGACACCTACATTATACTTATTAACCCCTAATCTGCTGTCCCCAACGTCGCCGCAACTATATTAAATTTATTAACCCGTAAACCTAAGTCTAACCCTAACACCCCTAACTTAAATCTAATTTAAATAAATCTAAATAAAATTCCTATCATTACCTAAATTATTCCTATTTAAAAAGAAATACTTACCTATAAAATAAACCCTAAGATAGCTACAATATAACTAATAATTACATTGTAGCTATCTTACGCCTAGATTTAGAGTTTGGCGTTAGCCGTCAAAACCAGCGTTAGAGGCTCCTAACGCTGGTTTTGGGCTACCGCTGGTATTTAGAGTCAGTCAGGAAAGGGTCTAACGCTCACTTTCCAGCCACGACTTTTCCATACCGCAGATCCCCCTACGACATTTGCGTATCCTATCTTTTCAATGGGATCTTTCTAACGCCGGTATTTAGAGTCGTGGCTGAAGTGAGCATTAGAAATCTAACAACAAAACTCCAGCTGCAGCAAAAAGCCAGGAGTTAAGAGCTTTTTGGGCTAACGCCGGTTCATAAAGCTCTAAAGTACATTAACACCCATAAACTAGCTATGTACCCCTAAACCGAGGCCCCCCCACATTGCCGCCACTCTATTAAATTTTTTTAACCCCTAATCTGACGACCACACACCATCGCAACCTACATTATCCCTACTGTATGTACCCCTAATCTGCTGCCCCTAACACCGCCGACCCCTATATTATATTTATTAACCCCTAATCTTCCGCCCCCAACGTCGCCTCCACCTACCTACAATTATTAACCCCTAATCTGCCGACCGGACCTCACCGCTACTCTAATAAATGTATTAACCCCTAAAGCTAAGTCTAACCCTAACCCTAACACCCCCCTAAGTTAAATATAATTTAAATCTAACAAAATAAATTAACTCTTATTAAATAAATTATTTCTATTTAAAGCTAAATACTTACCTGTAAAATAAATCCTAATATAGCTACAATATAAATTATAATTATATTGTAGCTATTTTAGGATTAATATTTATTTTACAGGCAACTTTGTATTTATTTTAACCAGGTACAATAGCTATTAAATAGTTAATAACTATTTAATAGCTACCTAGTTAAATTAATTACAAAATTACCTGTAAAATAAATCCTAACCTAAGTTACAATTAAACTTAACACTACACTATCAATAAATTAATTAAATAAAATACCTACAATTATCTACAATTAAACCTAACACTACACTATCAATAAATTAATTAAATACAATACCTACAAATAAATACAATTAAATAAACTAACTAAAGTACAAAAAATAAAAAAGAACTAAGTTACAAAAAATAAAAAAATATTTACAAACATTAGAAAAATATTACAACAATTTTAAGCTAATTACACCTACTCTAAGCCCCCTAATAAAATAACAAAGCCCCCCAAAATAAAAAATGCCCTACCCTATTCTAAAATAAAAATAGAAAAGCTCTTTTACCTTACCAGCCCTTAAAAGGGCCTTTTGCGGGAAAAAAAAACATACAATACCCCCCCCCTCTGGCTGAAGTCTTGATCCAAGCGGCGGCTGAAGAAGTCCATCATCGGGCAGAAAACTTCATCCTACCCGGGCAGAAGAGGACATCCGGACCGGTAAACATCTTCATCCAAGCGGCATCTTCTATCTTCTTCCATCCGACGACGAGCGGCTCCATCTTCAAGACCTCCGGCACGGATCCATCCTCTTCTTCCGACGACTATACGATGAATGAAGGTTCCTTTAAGGGACGTCATCCAAGATGGCGTCCCTCGAATTCCGATTGGCTGATAGGATTCTATCAGCCAATCGGAATTAAGGTAGGAAAATTCTGATTGGCTGATGAAATCAGCCAATCAGATTCAAGTTCAATCCGATTGGCTGATTGGATCAGCCAATCAGATTGAGCTCGCATTCTATTGGCTGTTCCAATCAGCTAATAGAATGTGAGCTCAATCTGATTGGCTGATCCAATCAGCCAATCGGATTGAACTTGAATTTGATTGGCTGATTCAATCAGCCACTCAGATTTTTTCTACCTTAATTCCGATTGGCTGATAGAATCCTATCAGCCAATCGGAATTCGAAGGACGCCATCTTGGATGACGTCCCTTAAAGGAACCTTCATTCGTCGTCTAGTCGTCGGAAGAAGAGGATGGATCCGCGCCGGAGGTCTTGAAGATGGAGTCGCTCGTCGTCGGATGGAAGAAGATAGAAGATGCCGCTTGGATGAAGATGTTTGCCGGTCCGGATGTCCTCTTCTGCCTGGATAGGATGAAGACTTCTGCCTGATGATGGACTTCTTCAGCCGCCGCTTGGATCAAGACTTCAGCTGGAGGATGGACGTCTTCAGCCCCCGCTTGGGCTTGGATCAAGACATCGGAGCCTGGACGGATCGGTGATACCCGGCGTGGTGAAGATAAGGTAGGAAGATCTTCAGGGGCTTAGTGTTAGGTTTATTTAAGGGGGGTTTGGGTTAGATTAGGGGTATGTGGGTGGTGGGTTGTAATGTTGGGGGGGGTATTGTATGTTTGGGGCATGCCCCGCAAAAGGCCCTTTTAAGGGCTGGTAAGGTAAAAGAGCTTTTCTATTTTTATTTTAGAATAGGGTAGGGCATTTTTTTATTTTGGGGGGCTTTGTTATTTTATTAGGGGGCTTAGAGTAGGTGTAATTAGCTTAAAATTGTTGTGATATTTTTCTAATGTTTGTAAATATTTTTTTTATTTTTTGTAACTTAGTTCTTTTTTTATTTTTTGTACTTTAGTTAGTTTATTTAATTGTATTTATTTGTAGGTATTGTATTTAATTAATTTATTGATAGTGTAGTGTTAGGTTTAATTGTAGATAATGGTAGGTATTTTATTTAATTAATTTATTGATGGTGTAGTGTTAGGTTTAATTGTAACTTAGGTTAGGATTTATTTTACAGGTAATTTTGTAATTATTTCAACTAGGTAACTATTAAATAGTTATTAAGCTATTGTACCTGGTTAAAATAAATACAAAGTTGCCTGTAAAATAAATATTAATCCTAAAATAGCTACAATATAATTATAATTTATATTGTAGCTATATTAGGATTTATTTTACAGGTAAGTATTTAGCTTTAAATAGGAATCATTTATTTAATAAGAGTTAATTTATTTCGTTAGATTTAAATTATATTTAACTTAGGGGGGTGTTAGGGTTAGGGTTAGACCTAGCTTTAGGGGTTAATACATTTATTAGAGTAGCGGCGAAGTCCGGTCGGCAGATTAGGGGTTAATAATTGTAGGTAGGTGGAGGCGACGTTGGGGGCAGCAGATTAGGGTTTAATAAATATAATATAGGGGTCGGCGGTGTTAGAGGCAGCAGATTAGGGGTACATAGGGATAACGTAGGTTGCGGCGGTGTACGGAGCGGCAGATTAGGGGTTAATTGTATAATGCAGGTGTCAGTGATAGCGGGCACGGCAGATTAGGGGTTAATAAGTATAAGGTTAGGGGTGTTTAGACTCGGGGTACATGTTAGGGTGTTAGGTGCAGACATAGGAAGTGTTTTCCCATAGGAAACAATGGGGCTGCGTTAGGAGCTGAACGCTGCTTTCTTGCAGGTGTTAGGTTTTTTTTCAGCTCAAACTGCCCCATTGTTTCCTATGGGGGAATCGTGCACGAGCACGTTTTTGAAGCCGGCCGTGTCCATAAGCACCGCTGGTATTTAGAGTTGCAGTGGCGGTAAATTATGCTCTACGCTCCCTTTTTGGAGCCTAACGCAGCCCTTCTGTGAACTCTAAAAACCAGCGGTATTTAAAAGGTGCGGGGGGAAAAAAGCCAGCGTTAGCTACGCGGGTCGTTACCGACAAAACTCTAAATCTAGCCGTTAGGGTTTATTTTTATTTTATAGCCAAGTTTGTATTTATTTTAACTAGGTAGAATAGTTACTAAATAGTTATTAACTATTTAATAACTACCTAGCTAAAATAAATACAAAAGTACCTGTAAAATAAAACCTAACCTAAGTTACAATAAAACCTAACACTACACTATAATTAATTAAATTAACTAAATTAAATACAATTACCTAAATTAAATTAAATTATCTAAAGTACAAAAACCCCCACTAAATTACAGAAAATAAAAACAAATTACAGATGTTTAAACTAATTACACCTAATCTAATAGCCCTATCAATATAAAAAAGCCCCCCCAAAATAAAAGAAAACCCTAGCCTAAACTACCAATAGCCCTTAAAAGGGCCTTTTGCGGGGCATTGCCCCAAAGAAATCAGCTCTTTTACCTGGAAAAAAAATACAAACAACCCCCCCAACAGTAAAACCCACCACCCACACAACCAACCTCCCAAAAAAAAACTAACTAAAAAACCTAAGCTCCCCATTGCCCTGAAAAGGGCATTTGGATGGGCATTGTCCTTAAAAGGGCAGTTAGCTCTTTTGTGGCCCAAAGCCCTAACCTAAAAATAAAACCCACCCAGTACACCCTTAAAAAAACCTTACACTAAGTTACAATAAAACCTAACCTTACACTACAATTAAATAAATTACCTAAATTAAATTATCTAAAGTACAAAAAAACAGCAACACTAAATTACAGGTACTTTTGTATTTATTTTAGCTAGGTAGTTATTAAATAGTTAATAACTATTTAGTAACTATTCTACCTAGTTAAAATAAATAAACTTGCCTTTTGTCAGGGTTTTTTCCCTGTTGTGTTTGCCATGTGCTGCTGGCAGCCATTTTACTCACCTCTCTTCCTGACTATGGTGCATTGTGGGGGATGCTGCTCATTTCCTGCACTTCCTTTTATGGCCGGACTGGTGTGCATCATCCATGTGAGACAGGATGCAGTCTCAAAATTGTGATGTCATCACTTATTATTTAAAGGGCCTCTGTTCAGTATGCTTTGCCTTTGCGTTGTCTCAGACCTGTTTGTGAGAGTTTCTGTGTATTACCTGGCTGCCTGATGTCCTTCCTGGTTCCTGATCCCTGGCTTGTTCCTGACTCTGCTGTTTTCCTTGTTCCTGATTCCGGCTCGTCTGACTGCTCGCTTTGGCTCCTGACTCGGCTCGTCTGACTGCCAGCTCTGGTTTTGACTCCTGGCTTGTTATTTGACTTGTGGACTTTTTATTATTTTTTGTTATTAATAAAGGTGTGATTATTTTTGCACTTCTCGTCTCAGTCTGATTCCTGGCACCCTGACACCTTTAAAATAAAAATAAACCCTAAGATAGATACAATGTAACTATTAGTTATATTGTAGCTAGCTTAGGGTATATTTTATAGGTAAGTATTTAGTTTTAAATAGGAATAATTTAGGCAATGATAGGAATTTTATTTAGATTTATTTAAATTAGATTTAAGTTAGGGGTTTTAGGGTTAGACTTAGGTTTAGGGGTTAATAAATTTAATATAGTGGCAGTGACGTTGGGGGCGGTAGATTAGGGGTTAATAAGTATAATGTAGGTGGTGTCGGTGGGGGCAGATTAGGGGTTAATAACATAATGTAGGTGGCAGCGGTGTAGGGGGGGCAGATTAGGGGTTAATAACATAATGTAGGTGGCAGGAGGATAAAGGTTTATAAGTTTATTAGAGTTGCGGTGGGCTCCGGGAACGGCAGGATAGGGGTTAATAAGTTTATTAGAGTGGTGGTGGGCTCCGGGAGCAGTGGTTTAGGGGTTAATAACTTTATTTAGTTGTGGCGGGGTCCGGGAGCAGCGGGATAGGGGTTAAACAGTTTAGTATAGTGGCGGTGTTTAGTGACAGTATACCAATAAAGCTGGGAAAAAGCCGAAGAGCAGCGAGTTCGATGACTGTCAGTTAACAGTCCCCTGCTCATCGGCCCGTACTTGGTGCACGGCTTTTTGACAGCTTTTTTGGTAACTTCGTAGAACGTATTTAGGTCCGCGGCAGCGAAGTTAGGCGATCTTAGGTGAGCGTATTGGTGCCGTCGAATGCAAGTAAATTGACGGCTTGATAAGTAGATGCCAATATCCGAGTAGGATTGCAAACTTTACCCAAATATACAAGTAGATAGTAAAACTCAAATTTTTTCTATTAAAGTATATCACCTTAAAATATGATGAAATATGAGATATAATAGTGATAAATAGATGCCTCTCTTGGACCCCCCAAAAGATGACTATTACAAAATGGGGAATTTCAGGGGGAAAATAAGATAATAAAAAGGGCCACTTTTGGACCCAAGATATGGTATACAATGATAATCAGCTAACATTCTTTAGAATAATTTTAGCAACTGGAATATATAGAGAATCTTGAAAACTGTGCTGCATATGAGAGGGGTGCAGAACTAAAGGGTCATGAAACTGTAATTCTATTGTGTCAAACAATCAAACAGAAATAATTAAAATGGTAGTCTAAATGGAATTAGTTACCTCTCATGAAAAAGGATATCTAATGTTGAGAAAGAACTACAGAACCACCTATTGTAAATAATATGCTATGGTTCTATATACTGTAATCCTTCAAAGGTTATATTTAGAAAACATAAATATATGTTATTGGTCAATAGAGTTATTGTCTGCTTATTTCTTAGCAAGTGATTTGAAAAACATATAGGGTAATGTATTCTAGTATAGATGACTGGTTGAGAGAAATGTCTTGCAAAGATCATGTAATGCTTATAATCAGTAGCGCACCTACCTAATAGAGGGCCCTGGTGCAAAAAAAATGTTGGGGCCCCCCAAAGGTAACTCAGTAGTTAGTAATAACAGTAATATGCATGCTGCTGTGTATAAGGATTTGGAGGATGGATGAATGCACTGACAGACCTGAAACCTGCACTAATAAAGGGCTCTCCTGCATTAGGATTGTACACATTCTGCACAAAAATATGTATACACTGGCTGCTATGAGCCCACCAAACCTTGGGCCCTGGTGCAACTGCACCTGCTGCACCAATGGTAGTTCCGCCCCTGCTTATAATGAAAGGGTCCATGGCTTAAGATACAGCACTGCTATAGAAGATACCTTAATAATATGTTCTAAACTAAAGCAAAAAAAAAGGTTTTCCCCCAGTCCCGGCCACTGACAACAGGGCTCATTGCAAATAACTACATCAAAACTAAGCAATGTCAAACAAAACATAAACGTATATGGTATACGTACGATGTATTGGAAAGAGTGTTCCAAACATGGACAAAAGTTGTATAGAAATTCTACTGTCTTCCCCCACTAAACGGTAACTGTGAAAGGGTTAGCTGTTTAGCCAAAGCTGGCTTTAAGGACTATAATTGTGGGAAATCTTAGACAATCAGTGGTTTGGAAAATGTTGCATGGATCATTAGATGGAAACGGTAAACAATTAATTGGAACTCCAAGAAAATGAGAAGCTGTCAAAGAGCCTAAGTGCAATGTAAGCGATCTGTAGTATTCCACTGCGTTGTGAATGTTACAAAAAGGAAGCAGATTGGGTTGTAAATCTTGGTAAAGCACAGATGTTATCTGAATAATCAGAGGGTCTCTCAGTTTACTCTGCTCATAGATAGTATCACTGCTGTCAGATGGATCAAGTGGGTAATGTTCATTAACGTTAACAAATGGAACGCCATTATCAAGTGGATCAAATGGTTGAATGTCATCAGTGTTAACCTGCGGATCAGTATCATCAGTAGGATCGGTCCCATAAAACATTTGCAATTCTGAGGTCTGTACACTGGACGACTCTTCGGGATGTCATCCCTCAAACGCTACTGTCAGCAGCCTCTCCAGTCTTAAGAAGTGACCATCTAGAAGTCAGAAGATTTTCTCTTCACAAAAGAGCAAACCTATCTTGATTTCTCTTAAATATTGTATTCCTGAGTTATGCATAAATGTAGTTGCTCTGCAGATACAGTGGGCAAATGGGGTATGCAATTCTGTTAAAGGGATAGGAAACCCCAAATTTTTATTTCATGATTTGGATAGAACATACTATTTTAAACAACTTTCCAATTTACTTTTGTTATCAAATTTGCTTAATTATCCTGTTATCCTTTGCTGAAGGAGCAGTATTGCACTACTGGCAGCTAACTGAAAACATCTAGGCCTAGATTTAGAGTTTGGCGGTAGCCGTGAAAACCAGCGTTAGAGGCTCCTAACGCTCGTTTTAGGCTACCGCCGGTATTTGGAGTAACTCAAAATAGGGTCTAACGCTCACTTTTCAGCCGCGACTTTTCCATACTGCAGTTCCCCTTACGTCAATTGCGTATCCTATCATTTCAATGGGATCTTCCTAACTCCGGTATTTAGAGTCGTTTCTGAAGTGAGCGTTAGAGCTCTAACGACAAAACTCCAGCCGCAGAAAAAAAGCAGGAGTTAAGAGCTTTCTGGGCTAACGCCGGTTCATAAAGCTCTTAACTACTGTACCCTAAAGTACACTAACACCCATAAACTACCTATGTACCCCTAAACCGAGACCCCCCCACATCGCCGACACTCAATTAAAAATTTTTAACCCCTAATCTGCCGACCGCCACCTACGTTATACTTATGTACCCCTAATCTGCTGCCCCTAACACCGCCGACCCCTGTATTATATTTATTAACCCCTAACCTGCCCCCCACAACGTCGCCGCCAGCTACTTACAATAATTAACCCCTAATCTGCCAACCGCAAAGCGCCGCCACCTACGTTATCCTTATGTACCCCTAATCTGCTGCCCCTAACACCGCCGACCCCTATATTATATTTATTAACCCCTAATCTGCCGCCCTCAACGTCGCCGACACCTGCCTACACTTATTAACCCCTAATCTGCCGAGCGGACCTGAGCGCTACTATAATAAAGTTATTAACCCCTAATCCGCCTCACTAACCCTATCATAAATAGTATTAACCCCTAATCTGCCCTCCCTAACATCACCGACACCTAACTTCAATTATTAACCCCTAATCTGACGACCGGAGCTCACCGCTACTATAATAAATGGATTAACCCCTAAAGCTAAGTCTAACCCTAACACTAACACCCCCCTAATTTAAATATAATTTACATCTAACGAAATTAATTAACTCTTATTAAATAAATTATTCCTATTTAAAGATAAATACTTACCTGTAAAATAAATCCTAATATAGCTACAATATAAATTATAATTATATTGTAGCTATTTTAGGATTAATATTTATTTTACAGGCAACTTTGTATTTATTTTAACCAGGTACAATAGCTATTAAATAGTTAAGAACTATTTAATAGTTACCTAGTTAAAATAATAACAAAATTACCTGTAAAATAAATCCTAACCTAAGTTATAATTAAACCTAACACTACCCTATCAATAAATTAATTAAATAAAATACCTACAATTACCTACAATAAAACCTAACACTACACTATCAATAAATAAATTAAATACAATTCCTACAAATAACTACAATTACATAAACTAACTAAAGTACAAAAAATAAAAAAGAACTAAGTTACAAAAAATAAAAAAATATTTACAAACATAAGAAAAATATTACAACAATTTTAAACTAATTACACCTACTCTAAGCCCCCTAATAAAATAACAAAGACCCCCAAGAAAATCAGCTCTTTTGCCTGTAAAAAAAAACATACAATACCCCCCCCCAACATTACAACCCACCACCCACATATTCTGATTGGCTGATGGAATCAGCCAATCAGAATCAAGTTCAATCCGATTGGCTGATCCAATCAGCCAATCAGATTGAGCTCGCATTCTATTGGCTGTTCCGATCAGCCAATAGAATGTGAGCTCAATCTGATTGGCTGATTGGATCAGCCAATCGGATTGAACTTGATTCTGATTGGCTGATTCCATCAGCCAATCAGAATATTCCTACCTTAATTCCGATTGGCTGATAGAATCCTATCAGCCAATCGGAATTCGAGGGACGCCATCTTGGATGACGTCCCTTAAAGGAACCGTCATTCGTCGGGAGACGCAGAAAGAAGAGGATGGATCCGCGTCGGCTGCTTCAACATGGACCCGCTCCGCACCGGATGGAAGAAGATCGAAGATGCCGCTTGGATGAAGATGTTTGCCGGTCCGGATGTCCTCTTCTTGCCGGATAGGAGGAAGACTTTGGAGCCTCTTCTGGACCTCTTCAGCACCGGATGCCAGGACGGATCGGTGATACCTGTTGAGGTGAAGACAAGGTAGGAAGATCTTCAGGGGCTTAGTGTTAGGTTTATTTAAGGGGGGTTTGGATTAGATTAGGGGTATGTGGGTGGTGGGTTGTAATGTTGGGGGGGGTATTGTATGTTTTTTTTTACAGGCAAAAGAGCTGATTTTCTTGGGGGTCTTTGTTATTTTATTAGGGGGCTTAGAGTAGGTGTAATTAGTTTAAAATTGTTGTAATATTTTTCTTATGTTTGTAAATATTTTTTTATTTTTTGTAACTTAGTTCTTTTTTATTTTTTGTACTTTAGTTGGTTTATGTAATTGTAGTTATTTGTAGGAATTGTATTTAATTTATTTATTGATAGTGTAGTGTTAGGTTTAATTATAACTTAGGTTAGGATTTATTTTACAGGTAATTTTGTTATTATTTTAACTAGGTAACTATTAAATAGTTCTTAACTATTTAATAGCTATTGTACCTGGTTAAAATAAATACAAAGTTGCCTGTAAAATAAATATTAATCCTAAAATAGCTACAATATAATTATAATTTATATTGTAGCTATATTAGGATTTATTTTACAGGTAAGTATTTATCTTTAAATAGGAATAATTTATTTAATAAGAGTTAATTAATTTCGTTAGATGTAAATTATATTTAAGTTAGGGGGGTGTTAGTGTTAGGGTTAGACTTAGCTTTAGGGGTTAATCCATTTATTATAGTAGCGGTGAGCTCCGGTCGTCAGATTAGGGGTTAATAATTGAAGTTAGGTGTCGGCGATGTTAGGGAGGGCAGATTAGGGGTTAATACTATTTATGATAGGGTTAGTGAGGCGGATTAGGGGTTAATAACTTTATTATAGTAGCGCTCAGGTCCGCTCGGCAGATTAGGGGTTAATAAGTGTAGGCAGGTGTCGGCGACGTTGAGGGCGGCAGATTAGGGGTTAATAAATATAATATAGGGGTCGGCGGTGTTAGGGGCAGCAGATTAGGGGTACATAAGGATAACGTAGGTGGCGGCGCTTTGCGGTCAGCAGATTAGGGGTTAATTATTGTAAGTAGCTGGCGGCGACGTTGTGGGGGGCAGGTTAGGGGTTAATAAATATAATACAGGGGTCGGCGGTGTTAGGGGCAGCAGATTAGGGGTACATAGGGATAATGTAAGTTGCGGCGGTTTACGGAGCGGAAGATTAGGGGTTAATAATATAATGCAGGGGTCAGCGATAGCGGGGGCGGCAGATTAGGGGTTAATAAGTGTAAGGGTAGGGGTGTTTAGACTCGGGGTACATGTTAGAGTGTTAGGTGCAGACGTAGGAAGTGTTTCCCCATAGGAAACAATGGGGCTGCGTTAGGAGCTGAACGCTGCTTTTTTGCAGGTGTTAGGTTTTTTTTCAGCTCAAACAGCCCCATTGTTTCCTATGGGAGAATCGTGCACGAGCACGTTTTTGAGGCTGGCCGCGTCCGTAAGCAACTCTGGTATCGAGAGTTGCATTTGCGGTAAAAATGCTCCATGCTCCTTTTTTGGAGCCTAACGCAGCATTTTTTTGGACTCTCGATACCAGAGTTAAATTTATGGTGCGGCCAGAAAAAAACCTGCGTAGCGTTAACAACCCATCTACCGCCAAACTCCAAATCTAGGCCTTAGTTAGCCAATCACAAGAGACAAATGTGTGTAGGCACCAATCAGCATCTACATCCCACTAGTGTAGGATATGTGCATATTCCTTTCCAACAAGGGATACAGAGAGAACGGAGAACATTTGAAAATAGAAGTGAGTTTAAAGTGTCTTAAAATGACCTACTCTATCTGAATCATGCAAGTTTAATTTTGATTTTCCTATCCCTTTAAGTTAAATGGTAAGTAATAGCTTTAGACAGTATAGGGGGGTGGGTGTGTTGAGGCCTATCCGCATGCAGTTCTCAATGGCCCAGATCGACAAGTAGAGAAGGATCTAGAAGGATCTTTTTTATATATATATATATATATATATATATATATATATATATAGCAAAACAGGAAACAGCACTCTCTGGACTTAAGTAAAAAACAAGTAGTTTATTCACTAGGAGTTACTTTAAAAGAGAAATGGGATATTGTCCAGACTGATCCATCATTACCATACCACGACTATGGACCACCCAGAATTGGATATAAGAGGGGAAGAAACCTAAAAGACATCTTAATGAACACTGATCCAACTGATAGCTACAGCAAGGTCAAGACAAACACCAAAAGGGGCTCCTACAAGTGCCCGAGTTGTGTAACGTGTAACGCCATGCTGCAATGCAAGCAATTCAAACATCCACACAATAACACGAGCTACAAGATCAAGCATTTCCTTACGTGTACCACAAAATTTGTGGTGTACATGCTGAATTGCAACTGTGGCCTATTCTATATAGGTAAGACGTCAGATGACATTAAGAAAAGGATGGCTAATCACAGGAGTGCCATCCGGACGGCAATTGAGAAAGGCAAGAGTGACCAACCTGTGGCCAGACATTTTATGGAGAAGGGTCACTCTGTGGCGGACCTGAGATTTAAACTCATCGATCATGTACCCCCAATGCCTAGGGGAGGTGACAGGGACACCCGTCTCCTACAGAAGGAGGCCGAGTGGATTTTCAAACTGGACACTATACACCCCAGAGGTTTGAACATGGGGATAGACTGGCATTGTTTTTTATGAACTAAGCTGTGTACGCTTCTAAGGTATCTGGTTGTATCTGTCTAAGGGGATTAATTTAGTTTGTACAGTATCTGATACTATGTTTGCATTCTTTTATCCACAGTGGGTTCATGAAGTCTGGTTGCTGATTGGCTGTAGGCTCTGCCCATATTTATCCTCCAGGAGGGGTGCCCAATGGGTGTACCCTTATTTAGGTTGTTTCTGTTATGTACATTAGTGGATGTTACTTTTGATGCACACCGTAGTGTTGACACATCACTGAGTGCTGGTGCTACTAACCTTGCACTACTGAACCCTGTTAGCACTAGTATTTTCTGTATCTAGGGGGATGGGACCTGCCTGTACTATGTATTTATTCACATTAGTTTAGGGGTCTCTTTTCCTTTATAGCGATCCTTATAATTCTGGGCCACCGGGCTCTAGCAAACCTGTAATCACAGCATCAGCCTGAAACATACTGTGACCGACATATCTTTTGACTTTGGACCCCTGCCCCCCTATCTCATAGCAAAACTGTCACTCACACAGGGATAGGGGCTTGTCCCAGACGGCCTATCAGGGACCTTGCCTTACACAGTAATAATTGACTGGGCATGGCTTACACGCATGCGCACACTTATAGACATCCTTTTTGTGACCCTGTAAAATTGCCTATGCACGGACAATAGGTGCCTTGACCGCAAGACCGGTGCTGACAGGTTAGAAATGACAGACGCATATACCCTTCTCATCGTGTATGTCAGACTGAACTAGCTGGGTTACGAGACCTAAGTGGGTGACTCCTGATATCTGGGTATTAGGGGTGTTGTACTATCTACTGCATATCCTGCTGCATTTATTACGTTCATGACCCGGACCCTTCCTTCCCTTAGTAGTACCTTGGGGCCCTCTTACCATGCCATTTTAATAACTCTGTTTGTCCTGTGTGGGGGCTTGTCCTTTCTATCCTATTGGGTACCTAGCTGGAGCATTGGGGGCTGGACTGCGCCGGGTTTCCACGCATGCGCATATCCCTTGTTGTTCCGCTAGTAACTGTGCTAGATTCAGCGCAAGGTTGGTCCGATGCTGAACAGGGTGATTACATAGGTCGTGCTACACTTTGTGCATGTAATACGGTCACATCGTTTGAGGTATCTGTATAACGAGTTTGCTGCTATTTGCTTCTATAGCATTTATGGTACACATGACCCTTGACTATGTAGTACGGGTATTATGAGTTAGGCATTTACTATAAGTGCATTACGTGAATTGCATTTCAATATGATGAGGTGCCGATGTTTAACTAAACGTTTTTTCAACCCCTTTTTTCTACACATTCTTGTGTTCCTGTACTTAGCTAATAATATTGTGATATGTCTCTTTAAAAGGACACACTGCCACTGGGGTATTAGAAGTACTAATATACAGCAGGTGTATTATGTGGTAGGATGATGTGTTGATTTGCTAATTGACCTGATGCTAATTAACCATAATGATCTGGTTTCTTTGATGTCATTGTTGCATTGGTAAATGTATTTACTTTGAACTGGTTGCTTGGTTGCTATGGCAACCATTTTTGGCGGTTTTTTGCACTAGGGGGAGGGGTTTGTGTATGCTTAAATGTTTGTCTCACTTGTATGTTGTTGGTCTGATGAAGGGGAGCATTCCCCGAAACGTTACTGAATAAACTACTTGTTTTTTACTTAAGTCCAGAGAGTGCTGTTTCCTGTTTTGCTACATTTCAACTACTCTAGCACCCTGGCCCTTGGAGAACTGTTTGTGAGAGTGCAACTGACTCTTTTTGCTTATATATATATATATATATATATATATATATATATATATATATATATATATAGTTTTAGTGCAGCTTAATGTTCAGACATGATCTACACAAATATAAGAAGTAGATGGTAAAAGAGGTAGTTGATATTCAGTGGATTTTCTACAAAAAATCTTGTACATCAACATTTTCAACAGCTAAAATCAGTTGTGAAGAGGACAAGGCTCTAGTTTTAGAAAAGTACAAACAATGGCTTGGTTACCACAACTTTTTTGGCACGCATCAAGTAAAAATTACAAAGTTTTTTTCATCTATTTTAACATGATTCCAATCAATCAGTGTAACTGTTGAATCTTTTAGAAAAAAAACACTTAAGGTAAGTTGCAATATTTTTTAGTTTAAAATGTTTATTTCTTTTTTTGCTCATGTGGAGGTAAACACACGTGGTCTCACATGATTTTAATCCCCACCTGCTGGTGATATAGTGTTAACATCGGAACAAAGTTCGGATGAAAACACTATTAGGAAAAATTAAATCTTGCGATCATCAATATAATCAAATGATTTCAAGGGTGCGATACCAGACAGCTAAGGCTACCCCCCACCCCCCTTTGGCCTCACCCCTCAGTTTCTCAGTGGTTTTGGGCTCCTCAGAGCTACCACAATCCCTGGAAGCTTTTGTTTGCTTGTCTTGTGAAGAGCTGGTGTATGACCAGGAAAACCCTCCTAGGCTGGCCAGGCTCCTGGAACTCCCAATCGGCCGCCTCACAATGGACACCCGCCTAACCCCTCTCAGGCTGTCCAGGCTTCTGGAACTCCCGGTCATCCACAGGACTGCAGGACACCCGCTAAATTTACCCCTGGTCGCTCCAGCAACCATGTGCCTCAGAGCTCCGCTCTTTTGGGGATTAGTAGCCCCTAGGGAGGACAAGATGTGGGGGAATTACCAGAGGAGAGCTCCTTTGGGAACCGGGGGTTTTGGACACCCTTATCCCCATAACTTCAACGGACTGTAACTCTGGTCCCCAGTAATGAATCATGCTGATTTTTGGACTGTGGCATCTCGGGACCGAGAGCTTTAAAATGACACCCTGGAAGTGCGGGATCACCCCAAAACTGTCACCACTGTGTCCTGGGATTCTGTGGGACTAGGGTTGCTATGGAGGCGCCAGTCAGTCTGGAGGGGCTGGAATGGCGGGAAAACTGTGGGATTGTCTTCTGTTCTTATCAAGATAAGTGTGTGTATAAAAGATGTGTGTTTTGCTCAATAAAATCAGTTCCTGTTTCACCTGAATGCTAGTATGTCTAGTTATTTGAGTGGGCTCCTGCTAGAATCACTTTCCTGAGCTACATAGCAGCCTGTTCCAGGCAGAGGAAGGATACTCTGGCAGAGCTACCTAGTCGGGGTAGCTGGAGTCTGCCACAGGGTGGGACACTGAGTACTGGTGCTGTCAGGCATCAGGGGTGGCTACAGGCTGTAGTCACTTGGCAGCTACATAGCTGCAGTCGGCAGGGAGGAAGCAGGACCCGTTTGGCGGAGCTACCCAGAGGAGACATACCACAGTAGCCGGTAAATATGGAGGCAGAGTTCCTAGGGAGAGTACAAAAGATGCTGACCGGAACAAATTATCCTTGTTCGGAACAGGACGTTCTAGTATGGAGGAACCTTGCCCTCCGAGACCTCTGGTGGGAGGCTCTTCAACAGGAGCAGAAAAATGGAAAGGTCCTCCCCACAAAGGACACGAGATTCCGGGTTTGTGGACCGTGAGGCTGCCTTTCCTGGGAGAACAGCCAAAGAAGGAATGGCTAGCTGTTCTATATAGACTGATCCAGCAAGAGATGTGGGTGGAGGATGGCTATCGGGCCCTCCAATGGCTCGCTATGCAAGCGCAGCCATGGCTGGAGGAAGGCTCCCCCACAGAGGGCTTTGGCTTTGGCGGCCTTGGATTGCTGTTTACAAAAAGGACAGAGGACCCACAGTTTGGGAGCGAGACAGATCAGGGTCTGGAGGATATCTATGGGCTTCAAGAGGAACTGCTGGATCTCTTGGAGGAGACCTGGCTGCTGGACGATCTGGATTTTATAATTGACCAGGAAGAGGCACTGTTCAAGGAATACAAGAGGCTGCTGGATCTTGCTAAGCAGCGTGCCAGGGGCATACAGATCTGGGGTGCAGCCCTCTGGGATTCATGGATCTCGACCATGGAGGAGTGGCAGCAAATAAAAAGGGAACCAGGGCTGCTGGATCCTGATCAGCAGTCTGGCTCTGAGCTTAAAGACTTGGACAAGAGAGCCACCCCAGCAGAAGTGCTGACAACAGGGCAGAGAGCCGCCGGCCTCTGCCCAGCACCTGTAACAGCTCCAGGAAACCTGGGAGCGGAGGTAGTCATCCTCCCTCCCCTTACAGAGAATCCCTTGCAGGTAGAGATGGATGTAAATAACTCTCCCCAGCAGCAGAACCCCTTCCTGGGAGAGGAGACAGTCAGTCTCTGTCCCCAGTGGCAGAGCCAGGAGCTGTGAGAGGAGACAGTCGGTCTCTCTCCCCAGAGGCAGAGCCATCCCCTGGGAGTGGAGGCAGTTGTCCTCCCTCCCTGTAAACAAAACCCCTTCCCAGGAGAGGAGACAGTCGGTCTCTGTCCCCAGCAGCAGAGCCAGGATCCAGGAGAGGAGACAGTCGGTCTCTCTCCCCAGCGGCAGAGCCATCCCCTGGGAGAGGAGATAGTTGTCCTCCCTCCCTGTAAACAGAACCCCTTCCTGGGCAGAGGAGACAGTCAGTCTCTCTCCCCAGCAGCAGAGCCATCCCCTGGGAGCAGAGGTAGTCATCCTCTTTCCCCATAAGCAGAACCCCTTTCTGGGAGAGGAGACAGTCGGTCTCTCTCCCCAGCGGCAGATTCATCCTTTGGGAGCGGAGGTAGTCGTCCTCCCTGCCCTTACAGAGAAGCCCTTGCAGGGAGAGATGGGTATCGATATCTCTCCCCAGTTGCCGAATCCCTTTCTGGGAGAAGAGACAGTTGGTCTCTCTCCCCAGTGGCAGCACAGTTTCCCATGGAGCGGAGGTAGCAGACCTCCCTCCCCAGTGGTAGATCTCCTTCTCGGGAGAAGAGACAGACAGTCTCTCCCCTCAGTAGCTTGGCAGGGTCTCTACCCTTTTCTTGTCCCAGACTATTTCTCACCGGGGGGCTGGCGTTGCATTAGGCAAGTAGGAGAAAAGCTTATACAGTTGGTGCCACATGTTTGGGCACCCGAGCTTTCCCTGCCCCACCAAGGAGCAACCTCCCCCTCTGGTCTGGGGTGGGTCCGCCAGTACTAAACTGAGTATCTCGGAGAGAGGCAGTGTGGCCCTGGAATTTGAGGACCCTGGGCCTTGTGGGACAGCAATTGTTTGGGAGCTGGCCTTGGCATACTTGTTTGGGACGTTGCCTTATGTGACTATCCCTGCGCCCAGGGCGCAGGGTATAAACGCCAGCCGGAACCCCCCACGTTCCCCCAAGCTCTGGAGAGATGGGATCACCACTCCTAGCAACCGAGAAGTGGAGGGCCACCGTCGGACAGCCCCAGGCTGACCTGTTAAGGGTCTAGCCGGGTCTGCAGAACTGGAGGGGGGGAGATGTCATGGATATCAGACAGCTAAGGCTACCCCCACCCCCCTACGGCCTCACCCCTCAGTTTCTCAGTGGCTTTGGGCTCCTCCAAGCAACCACAATCCCTGGAAGCTTTTGTTTGCTTGTCTAGGTGGGCCGGGCTCCTGGAACTCCTGGTTGGTGCGCCTCACAACGGACACCCGCCTAACCCCTCTCAGGCTGTCCAGGCTCCTGGAACTCCTGGTCGTCCACAGGACAGCAGGACACCTGCTAAATTTACCCATGGTCACTCCAGCAACCATGTGCCCCAGAGCTCCGCTCTTTTGGGGATTAGTAGCCCCTAGGGAGGACAAGAGGTGGGGGAATTACCGGAGGGGAGCTCCTTTGGGAACCGGGGGTTTTGGACACCCCTATCCCCATAACTTCAACGGACTGTAACTCCGGTCCCCAGAAACGAATCATGCTGATTTGACACCCTGGAAGTGCCGCCACTCCACCGGGATCACCCCAAAACCATCGCCACTGTGTCCTGGGATTCTGTGGGACTAGGGTTGCTATGGAGGCGCCAGTCAGTCTGGAGGGGCTGGAATGGCGGGAAAACTGTGGCATTGTCTTCTGTTCTTATCAAGATAAGTGTGTGTATAAAAGATGTGTGTTTTGCTTAAAAAAATCAGTTCCTGTTTCACCTGAATGCTAGTATGTCTAGTTATTTGGGTGGGCTCCTGCTAGAATCACTTTCCTGAGCTACATAGCAGCCTGTTCCAGGCAGAGGAAGGACACTCTGGCAGAGCTACCTAGTCGGGGTAGCTGGAGTCTGCCACAGGGTGGGACACTGAGTACTGGTGCTGTCAGGCATAAGGGGTGGCTACAGGCTGTGGTCACTTGGCAGCTACATAGCTGCAGTCGGCAGGGAGGAAGCAGGACCCGTTTGGCGGAGCTACCCAGTTGAGGTAGCCGGGGTATCCGTGACACACTTTTTTTGCAATAATAAAAGAACATATAAAAATCATATTTCATTATTGTTAAAGTTTTATTATTTAAAAAGTGATGAAAACAACCATGAAATGCATCTCTACACAAGCTTTCAACAAAATCGATATAGAATTTAACAAGTCAAATATTCTCGTTTTTATAAAGAGCCAAAAATTATTTTTCTCTCTAATTTGAAAAACGGTTTAATGTATCCTGGCAAGATAAACTGACACTCACATAATTCAAATAAAGTACGTCAAAATAAGATACATGAGCGATTCAAAATTCCCCACAGCGAAATAGCCTATCGGGTCACTAATAGTGAACCTGTCCGCCTGCATTCGCCACCTGCAATGTTGCAATGCACTGCAAAATGTAACATTGCACAAGAAGATTGTTGTGCAATGCTGCCTCCTGTTCCAGGCAACCAATTCCACAAGAGTAGGCTATGTCAATCACCACAAACGGGCGAGTGTTTTGGGGTGATTGAGCTCTCCACTTCTAAGGTGGCAGAAAGGAAAATGAAGCAGTTTATGTTTCTTAAATATATGGCAGCAGGCTCACTTGTGCGCCCTACTTAACATAGCCGAAAAATGTACCCCTTTATAATGCACTGACCTGTAATGCCCACCTAGAAAACATCTTAATTAATCTTAACCTCCTAAGCACGCTTTATGCGTAACCAGGCTGACCCATATATCCCCATAGCAATTTATCATAACTGAAAATAAAACCCTAAGTTATTAACTATAATGGCTAACCAAAACCCCTCAGATTAAAGGGACAGTAAAGTAAAAAAAATCTTTCATGATTTAAATGGGGCATGTAATTTTAAACAACTTTCCAATTTACTTTTATTACCAATTTTGCTTTGTTCTCTTGGTATTCTTAGTTGAAGCTAAATCTAGGAGATTCGTGTGCTAATTTCTTAGACCTTGAAGACTGCCTCTAATCGGAAAGCATTTTGACAGTTTTTCACCCCTAGAGGGTGTTAGTTCATGTGTTTCATATAGATAATATTGAGCTCCGGCACGTGAAGCTCCTAAGAGCATTGAGCAAGCACTGATTGGCTAAAAATGTATGTCTGTCAAAAGAACTGAAATAAGGGGGCAGTTTGCAGAGGCATAGATACAAGGTAATCACAGAGGTAAAAAGTATATTATTATAACTGTGTTTGTTATGCAAAATTGGGGAATGGGTAATAAAGGGATTATCTTCCTTTTTAAACAACAAAAATTCTGGTCTTTACTGTCCCTTTAAGTATAATGGCTGACTTTAACCCTGCAACCCAATTAATCATGTCCCTAACCATGAGTTCCCTCATTGCACACTTCTTTTAATGATAACCCCCATTGCAAATCTCACTACCACTACATTTAAAACCCTTTCCATTACCCCCCCCCATTGCTAACCTTTCCAGATCCCCTTCCCCCCAACCAATAATACCCTCTATCACCTACCTCCCTAAGTGAAAAAAAAAAAACATTAAAATAAATTAAACAAACAAAAAAACACTTTACTTTAAAATTATTATTTTGACTGAAGTTAATAGGAAACGTATTAATTGTTCTAGGGGTTTCTCTTATAGTTACTAAAATTAAATCAATCTTTATTGGTTATGCATTTTAACCAATCAGGACTGCGAATAGGTAATGTCACTGCCAGCCCCTCTTCTGTTTGGTTGACGCAATTATTCAGAGCTTCAGAATGAAAAAGAATTGTGTTGGGCAAGAGGAAAACAATACAATGATGACATAAATATAACTTAACCAAGTTTATTCGGTTGACATATATTTTTTCTATATATTTTTAAAGACGAGCCTCATTCCATATTTACATGATAAATGACATAAGACCTCTAGGGCTAGATTACAAGTGAAGCACAATCCATAGTGCAGGGTGCTTTATCTTATGCTCGGTCTGAAGCTAAGAATAACACACAATATGGTATTGCAAGTGATGGTTTAAAAATGTTAACCAGATCATCTTAACATGGCCTAATCCATTGTAGTGCATTATATACTTTTAATGAATAATGCAGGGGCAGCTATTAGCGATATCATTGCCCTTGTAATGCAAGAGGTGGGTTAAGCGTTACACTCAAGTCCAATCAAAAATGCCTATAAAATGTATTTTTTGAGACCTGATATAAACCATTATCGCTTGCTAATTTACATAACAAGACATGTGAAAATGCTATGAAAGTAATGGTTTTAAGTTATATCTAGACATAATCAGGGATAGGCACAGACAAAGGCTGTGGCGGACATTTTCCAAAGTACAGACCTTATTGAAGGACACCAAGTTACATTTGAAATTAAAAATATTATTTTATAGTGCTTGGTGTTATTATACTAATGCAGATACCACTGATCCTATAACCAGCCCTCCTCTGGCTATACCCATGAGCCAGTGCCACTACTGTGTCATTATATAGTGCTGGGTGTTATTTTACTGATGCAGATACCAATGATCCTATAACGAGCCCTCCTCTGGCTATACCCATGTGCCAGTGTCACTACTGTGTCATTATATAGTGCTGGGTGTTATTATAATGATGCAGATACCACTGATTCTATAACCATCCCTCCTCTGGCTATACCCATGAGCCAGTGTCACTACTGTGTCATTATATAGTGCTGGGTGTTGTTATACTGATGCAGATACCACTGACCCTATAACCAGTCCTTGTCTGGCTATACGTATGTGCCAGTGTCACTACTGTGTCTTTGTATAGAGCTGGGTGTTATTATACAGATGCAGATACACATCCAGTATTTCACTCAGGCTTTATTTATTTCATAACTTATCACCCAATATCGCTAGCAGTCTCTTGAAAAGCCACTAACTTTATTCACACTACATATTTGTTTTATTCCTTTTATTTAATCAGAAAGAAAAGATATAATAAGGTTGTGGCGGACACTGCAAGGGCTAGTCACGGACATCAGTGTCCGTGTACGGACACCTTGCCTATCCCTGGACATAATACATAGGAAACATAATGAAAATATTTTTTTTGCAACATTAAAAGGATATGATTTATGATAAAGGATGGGAATAGTTAGGGATCAAAGGTGTGTGTATGTATATAGACAGACAGATGATAGACAGACAGACAGATGATAGATAGATAGATAGATAGATGATTGATAGATATTTGATAGATAGAGATATATAGATAGATAGATGGATAGACAGACAGATTGATGATATATAGATAGACAGATAGATGATTGATAGATATTTGATAGATAGAGATATATAGATAGATAGATGGATAGACAGACAGATAGATGAATGGTTGATTGATAGACATACAGACAGGCAGATATATGATAGAGATAGGTTGATATGTTTGTATGTGTATGTACGTATGTACAGTATAAGTGAAGCGTTTTATGTATGCTGCTTAGCTTTCATTAAAATATTAAAGTACAGAACTATATGAAGAACTCTACTACTCTGTCTCCATCGGCTTAGCATACCTTCCTCATAGAACACAAGCAATATACAGCATGATATTTACTGTGCGCCCTCATAGAAGTTGAAAGATTTAGCAAACTATCAGACATGCAGATGTTAGTGCACCTTAGACAATCGATCAAGCAGTATAAAATAACTGAACACAAAAATAGAAGCATTATTTATTGCGCTCAAGTCAGGTTAATGCAAAGTAAAGCTAATATTTTTGTGCTCCACTTTTAATCTAGGCCTATATCAGTCCTGATGGGAACTATGACTTGTTTCCTTTTATGTGTCATTACAAGTGACAATTTTGTATGCAAAATAATGTTCAAAGATAGATGGAGACTTAGGCCCTGATATTCAAAACCTCTCTGCCCAGGTGAGATATTCTAAAATGACCCTCCGGCACTTGCAAGATCCCTAGTGAAATATTCAAGGCAGGGGGCGGAGCTAGCCACTGGAGCGAATGGACACAGAGTTCCAGAGCTCTCTAGATAATGGAGCAAATAGACCTCAAAAGACCCATGCTACCCTTCATAGAGCATGAACTACATATCCAAATTGCTTACACCAGTGTCCAACAACTTTAAATCGGGACCTGGAGAGGACATTGGAGCCAAGCGACCGCAAAAATCACCCTAGACGAGCCGCAGCAAAATCACCACGGACGAGCCGAAGCACATCAGTATGAGTTCACATGCTGTAGTCGTGGCCTGGGATTATTATTCTACACCTGTGTTAAATTGTGAGGATATTGGATGAAGCGATATGTAATTGAGTCGCTCAGAGTACACAATGCAAGCCCGCGAGTGCAGTTTCTAAAAAGCATGAATGTCTGCCATCTTTAACCAGCTCCTCTCCTGCACTGAGGTAAACACTGCCATCAGAACACTATACAACTGTCACAGTCTCCCTGAAGCAAGGGACATAAATAACTAGCTGCCATAAGGCTATCCAGTATGGAGTCACATCACCAGCGCTCTATACAGTTCGATGGCTACACTGGACCACTATCAGCACTCCCTTATTCAGGAGATAATGTCCGCTTATAACATAGATCATTCTGTCTTTAACACAAATGTGAAGGATGGTGATGACAGCTAGCGTAACCAGAATCATCAACACACAGCTGGCCATTCAACGGGAGACATTATCATCAATGTGCTCCGTGAAATAAAAGAACAGCCTATCAAATATTCCCCTCTGAGCACCTGTCGTGCTCAAAAAGTTTTATCCATGAAGGGCTCACAGCCTCGACCCATACTCTCCTCTATAACTGGGAAAATAACAGGTCGCCCATATGTATTTGAGAGCCTTAGGTCTGACACACTGGGTGGATGTTGGTGCACAAGATGCTGAAGATATTTCAGAGAAATTGTCCTCAGTAAGAACTTGATACAACAGTCAGAGTCATACAGCCCGAGGGCAGGAGTTGGATAGACAATCTGATATTTGTTTATGCTAACTGCTTGAGGTCTGAGTGATTACCTAAATGCCAGCAGTTGCTTCTATCACTTCAGAAAATTGACCACTATTTGAAAACGATAACTATTCCTAGGATGTTCTATGTGCTTTCCTTTTTCTTAAATCTATGTTCCTATATATGGCATTAAGTTAGTTATTTCCCCACACATGTTTGTTTCTATGGCCTTACAAAGGTTCTGGTCTCCTATATATAATCACTGTATTTTCCTTTGGTTTCCCCGTAGGGCCACTATGTTTATGTGGCACTGCATGAAGATTAATATATTTTTACTTTGATTCACATTGGTCTCACAACTAGTAACACTTTTCATTTATATTAATATGGTAGAGGTGACTAATACCATAGTGGACCTAGAATATGGTAAATATTCATTTCATGTATGGTTTGCATTATATGTCTGTTATATTTGACAATCTTTAAAACTATGCTGTTTTATATGATGTTTATTGTAAAGTAGATATTTATCTATTCTCAGAATACAACTATGACCTTCTAGGTGATTATGACCCTGCTAATGCTAAATTCAGTGATACCGATGTGCTAGTATAGTTGATAAGTTACTTTTATATCCATTCACATGGGAGCTTATGCCCATATTTTTGCAACTCCCTTGAGGCGGCTTCATACTGTTATATCTACGTCTTGATCTCAGTATTACCTATACCAGAGGGTCCACATGTGGCCAAATAATTAGTTATTCTTGAAAGTTAAATAATGCAAAAAAAAATGGAGGTTTCTGTAGCTCATATTTTAATATTCATTTCACTTGTGGCATGTTTCATTGTTCTGTATACCATGAAAATTGTTCCATTTACGTTAAAAGATATTTACTCTATGTGTTTTCTTACGCAAAACCTCAATAAAAGATTATTTAAATGAAATATTCAAGGCATATTTCGCTTTACTTCTCCAAGGGGCATCCCTTGCATTTCTGTATTTGAAGGGGAGACAAGTACAGTGCAATATAGCACTGCATAACATGAGAGTTCTGCTGCATTTACACTGTGCTTTCTATGTTACATCAACTTACTTCAGATTACATTTTAGTACATTTAAACTTTGCACTTTCTGTTTTGTATTTTATTTTGTGTACAGCAGTGTATTTAGGATTGTGATTTTTCAATTTCTGATTATGCCTTCACATTTTCTGGGTAACTAACAAATTCGACTCATACTTTGTATGTATATGTGTATCTTTTATAAATTAGATAGCACTTTGAATGTATTTTATTTAAACTAAAAACTAAAAAACATCAGCTTTAGTTTCCCAGAAATCGTCATTACTTTCTAATAGCCAGATATTTAAACATTCTTTAGTTTGCAGAGGTAATATAGTGCTTACTTTACAGGGGCAGAACTCACTGAATATTCTAAGAAAAGGGGAGGAACCTGGAAATCCCAGACAGATGAGAGATGCCTTCAATAGAAAGCAATGAAGCTCTCTGGGAAAATTTCACATGGGAGAGAGAAGGTAACTGGAGAACCCCTGGGGCCAATATAAAGGCTCAGTTTGCATCAATTTGCTTTTGTCTATATTATAGTATATATCACTTTTCTTTTAGTTAAAATAAGTGTATTGTGAATTTTGAGCAAACTCCACCTGCATACAGCTGGTGAGACAAATCAGTAAGACCAGCTTGTTTAAAATGCTTAGAAATTTTCACAAGACTTGTGAGAGAGCTTCAGACTGGGAATGCCCTTGTTCAGCCCAGGGAACCTCTGTGTCCCTAACACTTTCTGAAACTGTCCGTTTACAATAGAGAAAATAGGAAGTGCAATGTCATTTGTAAAAGATATACAGAAATATACAAAGTATGATCCAAAGTTATTACAGTAACACAGAAACTTTAAAAGCATAATCAGAATGTATAAAATCACTGCTAGATCAAAATTTTAATTTATTAAAATACAAATGAGAAAGTGCTAAGCTTAAATGCAATAATACTGAAATGTATAGTAATATAAAATACAATGCAACAAAGTGTAAGTGTGACAAAACTCTCATATAATGCAGTGCTATATTGTACTGGGCTTGTCTCTCCTTCATATACATAAATGAGAGAGATCTCGCAGAGCTGGAGAGTTCTGCCCTTTTTCTTTAAAAATTCAGTGAGTTCAGTCTTTGTGAAATCTGAACTACAGTTTCTCTCCAAGCTGGAAAATCTTTTAATATTAGGGCCTGCTTCTTAACTCCGTTTCCGGCGAGCCTGCTCGTACGGAAACAGATGCATTGGGGCCGATACGGGAATGTTAAATCGGCCCTGTAGTCTTTATTCTCTAAAGTCCTGCACCTCACCAATACGTACAGTCTTACAGTAATAGTTAGAACTAACTTGGATTGTATAAATGGATTGTTAGCTCTTGTACAACACTATCTAATAAAATTGTATTTTTTAAAATTGCATAAAAAAGTAATTAGGGCTCAAAGATATGAGGTCTCATATACACATATAAACACATAAATACATTTAGTATGTACACACATATATATATATATATATATTTATATATGTATATATATATATATATATATATATATAAACACTGAGGGGGAATGCACTATCAGGGGCCTATTTATGAAAGGCCTGTCGGACATGATCCAACATTGCGGATCATGTCCGACAGACCTCGCTGAATGTGGAGAGCAATACGCTCTCCGCATTCAGCATTGCACCTGCAGCTCTTGTGACCTGCTGGTGCAATGCCGCCCCCTGCAGATTTGCGGCCGCTAGCAGGGGTGTGTCAATCAACCCGATCGTATTCATTGGGTTGAATTGCGGCGATGTCTGTCCACCTCCTCAGAGCAGACGGACAGGTTATGGAGCAGTGGTCTTTAGACCGCTGCTTCATAACTGGTGTTAGGCCCCTCAGACTGGACTGGGTACACATCAGATGACCCTGCAACATGCACAGCCCTGGGTGCTCAATAACACTCTCAGGCAGCTGCACTGTTTCCAGAGTCCCCGGCAGCTAATCCCAAAAAGGTCTGGGTGCAATGCCCATAGGGAAAATAAAAAAATAAAAAATTAATACAGCACACAGAGAAAGTGTAGCACTCGCTTGTAAGCTCTCAGCTAAGATTAAAAGCAAAAATGGAAGAGTTAGTTACCACATCTGGCAAAATGAGACAAGCGCAGGTACCATGTCAAGGTCTCTCCCAAAACGTGGGTCCCTAAAACAGCCAAACAATGCAAGCTCTCGATCAAACAAACTGGGAACAAGTTAAGGGTGCACAGGCTTATGTACTCACCCTAGACATATACAAAACACGGAAGGGGACAGCACTCTCAGGCAGCTGCAGTGTCCCCAGAGTCAAGGCAAGGCCCATAGGGAAAATTACAAAACAAATTAATACAGCACTTGCAAGCTTTCAGCTATGATTCCCCCCATTCATCCATTATGCATGTCTTCAGCTTCACAACTGTACGGGGCCTTGGTTGCCTTATTTTGCACTTCATAATGCGCCACAAATTCTCAATCAGAGACAGGTCAGGAATGCAGACATGCCATGCTAGCACCCGCACTCTCTGCTTACACAACCATGAGCTTGCAATCCGGGTAGATTGTAGTTTGGCGTTGTCCTGTTAGAAAATGGAGGGACGTCCATGGAAAAGACGACATCTGGATGGCAGCATTTGTTGCTCCAAAATGTATAGAAATCTTTCTGCATTAATGGTGCCTTCACAGATGTGCAAGTTACCCATGCCATGGGTACTGACAAACCCCCATACCATGACAGACGCTGGCTTTTGGACCTGACGCTGATAACAGCTTGGATGGTCTTTTTCTTCTTTGGCCCAGAGAACACAAAGGCTGTTTTGTTCCAAAAACTATTTGAAATTTTTACTCGTCGGACAACAAAACATTATTCCACTGTGCTACTGGCCATCTCAGATGAGACTAAGCCCAGAGAAGTCGGCGGCGCTTCTGGACAGTGTTGATGTATGGCTTCTGCTTTGCATAGTAAAGCCTTAACTTGCATCCGTGAATGCAGCGGCAAATGGTGTTACCAAAGTATTGCCAAGCCCATGTCAGGATATCCATTATCGGCTAATCAAAGTTTTTGGATCGGAGAGCACGTGCATTCAGAAGTGGTTTTTGGCCTTGTGCTATGCACTAAGATTTGACTGGATTCGGTAAATCTTTTAACTATATTGTGCACTGTAGAAGGTGAAATGCCCAAAATTCTCAAAGTGTTGGATTATTCGCTGATGCATCTGTTGGCAGATTGGCCAGCCTCGACCCATCCTTGCTCTTGAAGGACTAGGCCTATCATTTGTTTTCATTTCAGGCTTTACAAAAACCTGAGACTAATAACATAATAAGGGTGTGTGGCTGCCAAAAAGAAACAAAGCAACTTTTTGTAGTTCTCTGTCATTTAATGCTAATAATTATTGCAAAATCAAGTTGTATCAAAGGAGATGCGCGTTCAAAGGAATGAAAATGGCCCTTGTATTATGTTAAAGGGACAAGAAGCCACAACATTTTATTTCATGATTTGGATAGAACATACAATTTCAAACTATCCAATTTTTTTCTATTATCAAGTTTGCTTCATTCTCTTGTTAACCTTTGCTGAAGAAACAGCATTGCACTACTGGCAGCTAGCTGAACCCATCTAATAAGCCAATTACAAGAGACAAATGTGTGCAGGCACCAATCAGCAGCTAGCTCCCACTAGTGTAGGATATGTGCATATTCTTTTACAACAAGAGATACCAAGAGAACAAAGCACATTTGAAAATAGAAGTTCATTTAAAAGTGTGTAAAAATTGCATGCTGTATCTAAATCATGCAAGATTAATTTTGACTTTACGATCCCTTTAAAGTGTAAAGACCTGGTGGTAAATGTAAAAAAATAACCAGAGTAACAGATACCAAAGTAGTTACAGATCAACTTTTGATTAGAATATGCTTTGTCACACAGACATGCTACGACTTGTTTCAAACAAGAATGTGAGAACGCATCAAGTAGGTTAATGAAAATTATAATTCTTCCAACATGTTACAATGGAAAATGAAGGGAACATTTTAAAGTATATTTACTGAAGAGTATAATTATAGTTTTAATGGAGTTTGGCTGTGTTTTTCCAAATATCTACATTTATGAAAATTATTATCAGTATCTCTTATCGTTGCTTTCCAAGATATGCTGGGTGAAATACTACTCCTATATACTGCACCCTCACCAGGGTAGAAATCAATCCCCTTTGGGAGGTCAGATACTGCACCCGTTTATATGTTATTGTGCCACCCTGTAAGAGTTATCAAAATTATAGAATCCGCTGTTTCAGATTGAAAACTAGATGATAGCACTAATAAATATACTAATGTTCATTTATTAAATTGACTTATATACTGGCAGCACCCTAGTTAGTGGGATCAGATGTGACTATGAGTGAGTATGTCTGGTGAGGGTGTACCCCTTTAAGATTAAGGCTGAGAGTGTTGTGAAATGTCTTGTTGCGAGAATGAACCCTCTTGGTGTAGAGGTCTGTTAGTCTATAATAACTCAGCTCTAAAGTAAATTACACTGTAGTGGGTTGTAAATATTCCCGTCAACATGCTGTATATATCAATGTGTAGTATTAGGTTGGACCTTGTCTGTCACGGTTGCTAAAGAAATTATTTGCATAGGATACTGGAGTAGCGGTCGTAATTTAATACTAGGGACCCCCAAGATTCCAGTTACATATTGTAATTCTCAAATACGTGGCAGGTACTGAAATACTTCCTAATACGTATATTGTAATATTTTACAGCTGTAGATTAAGCTGCTTATTAGAGCCCAATAAATGTGACAGGGGTATAGTGTTAAACCTAACAGTGTGAAATAACAAACTTACTACCACTTGTTTATTTAAATTATTGTCAGTGCTTCTTATCGTTACTTCCCAAAATAACTGGGTAAGGTTCTACTCGTATGTAATACGCCCTCAGTAAAGTTTAAATTGATCCCAAAGGGGGTCTGATACTGCTGCGGGTGTACTGAAGTCACTGACTTGGCAGTTGATGTATATAGTATCTCAAGGTTTGGTTACGTGAGTGAACCCACTTCACATAGCGGTCCGGGGTTTTATAGTAGCTCTGCCCTAAAGCAATTTGCACACTAATGGGTTAAATGTGCTCCTGTCAGTGTGTTGTATATATCAATCGGTAGCATAAAGTTTGGCCTTGTCAGTCACCGTAGTTGAGGAGAAGTTAAGCGTAGGACACTAGAGTGCTAATCTAAGTTAAAACTAGAAACCCCCTAGGTGGCAGTTACATATTCTACGTCGCGACTTATTGGTGAATGCTGCAATGCTTCATAGATAGTATAATGTTAGGCTACAGGTTGAGCTGCTTATTAAAGTAAATATAACAGCGGTATTGTATCAAACGTAACAATGTAGTATGACATGACAAACACGCTACCGCAAGCTTGTAAGATTGACTTAGGACTGATGTGCAGCTTTGCGGGACCTCAACGGGTATTTAATATCAGGCTAAACCTCCGTTTTGTAAGTGATTAGTGATTTTACTACCAAGCTGCTACCATATATCTTGGAATTAGTATTAGTATCAGAATCAGAGTTTAACCGTCAAGTATACAGGCACACATACTTAATTTAAATTCTATTTTCTATGTATCAGTCATTCTCTTATTCACTGCACTGATAATAAATTTCATATAGTCATGCATAAGGTAGTTGTCATTCCATAACAACTACTTTATCCTGAGGAGTCTATTTGTGAGTTTAATACACAGCATTTAACGGATAATATACAAGATAATTACTCACAAATTATCAAGTAGTTGGTTATCATACCAAACCAGATACCAGTTGGGGGATTGGCGGAGACTTTCACCATTTGTATTAGCCACCCCCAGTTCTGGTTTCCAGTTATATATTTACTCCTCTTGGGCACACTCTTTTGTGACATTTCCCCATCACGTGGCACCTATTATCATCCTTGTGGCAATTCTTGCCGTGGGACCATAGTCATTCTCATTATCACCAAATATACTATCCTCATTTTTAATGATAACAATAAATGTTAAGTTTTAATTCCCCATTCGTTTGGGCCCTTCCTATGACAGTAGTATGTGGTCCAGCAACCAAGTGCTGTTGAGTGCTATGTAAGTACATTCTTGCAATTGCCTAGGCAATTGGTGTTTTTCTAGTTTATTCCTTTCAGTGTACAGCACCTCAGTCCCAGAGTAAACTATATATCCATTACTCCCTTAGAATTTACTAAGAGAATAGGAGTTATTGAACCAAGGACACAGCACTAGTAGTGCCATTGTTTTTTCTTTCTTTTTCTCATTTCTTAAATAGGGGCCTATAACTCATCAAGACAAGGAGGGTCATCTTGTGTTGCTACTAGAATTGGAATTGCTAGCTGCTGGGTTAACCATACAGGTACTATGCTTGATTGCTGATGTTTGTTATGCAGGAAAAATACATGTATTTAATTGTGGCTCTCTGGTTGACTGTTAAATATGATAATGTAGCTTATCTTTCCTTAAAGGGACACTGTACCCAAATTTTTTCTTTTGTGATTCAGATAGAGCATGCAATTTTAAGCAACTTTCTAATTTACTTCTGTTATCAATTTTTCTTCATTCTCTTGATATCTTTATTTGAAAAAGAAGGCATCTAAGCTGAGGAGCCAGCAAATTTGTGGTTCAGAACCATGGACAGCATTTGTTTATTGGTGCTGCCCGATCAGCAAGGACAACCCAGGTTGTTCACCAAAAATGGGCATCTAAACTTAAATTCTTGCTTTTCAAATAAACATACCAAGAGAATGAAGAAAATTTGATAATAGGAGTACATTAGAAAGTTGCTTAAAATTGCATGCTCTATCTGAATCACAAAAGAAAAAATTTGGGTACAGTGTCCCTTTAAGAGATGCAGGTTTAGAATATACTTGCTTAATTTTAGGGATGGGTGAATCAGTAATTCATTTGGTAGGACGAATAGTCTTGTGGACTTTCGTTTTGAACAATCAAATGTTGATATGAATGAAAATCTATTAAAATTCGGTAATAGAATGTTATTTTCAGTTTGTGAATGTTACTTTTGTCTTTATAATTAGATAGAATATAACATTTGATTTAACAAATATTATTCAGATGTTCAATAGATCACTTGGTAGGGAATTTAGTAAATTGATACATAATAGATACAAATATATCAATTTGAATGTTTCCATTTTGAATATTGTACCATTTGAATATTACATTTACAGAAAGCATTAGAAATACTATTATATTAAACAAATGTCCAAACGAACGAACAAATGTGTTAAAATTTGTGTAATTTTTTGAATGTGGCAAAACATTCGCCTATCCCTACTTTTAATTCTTTTTTTTATTATTAAAGGTTGTAATCAAAACAAAAAGAAGACAGTGCAGAAACAATACATCATATGACACTGCAGGTACATATACAGATACCCGATCGATACATAATTACAAGATTTGTTTTGCATATTACCTACATATACAATCTAAAACCAATATATTTCTTGTACCATATTGTCTTCTAAGCTTGTTTTATGCAGCATATAATTTCAATATATTCAAACGGGTGAGGTATCTCTCTGTCCTGGCTCGTATCCTTGCTCATACAGGTCATACCTTAACCATAACCAATTAACATAAGGGAGGCCTATTATCTTTACACCGCAGTAACCCTTATATTGTCCCCCCCTTTTTTCAGTATCATACCCACAAATGATCATGTACTCGATTCAGCTTTACAAATATACAACCTCCAACTTAAAGGGATAGTAAATCACACAAATTTCTTTTATGATTCAGATAGAACATACAATTTTAAACAACTTTCCAATTTAATTCTATTATCAAATTTTCTTCATTCTCTTGTTATCCATTGCTGAAGGGACAGCATTGCACTACTGACAGGAAGCTGAAAATATCTATTTAGCCAATCACAAGAGACAAATGTGTGCAGGTACCAATTAGCAGCAGATCCCACTAGTGTATGATTTTTTAACAAGGGATACTAAGAGAATGAAGCCCATTCGAAAATAGAAGTGAATTTAAAAATGTCTTAAATTACATGTTCTATCTGAATCATGCAAGTTTAATTTTGACTTTCCTATCCCTTTAATTCCCCATGGTCTATACATATAACAAAAAAAAGATCTATTTTGGCAATATTAAAAAACGCATTATCATACCACCTAACTTCAAGAAACAACATAAGAACAATGCAAAATAAACAAACAGAAAGGAGAGAAAAGAGAGAAAGGAGAGAGAAAAAAAAGGGCACCAAACTCTTCTCTCCTTCCTCACTCCGACCTCTCAGTCTCCCCAGAACTGTGGAAAGCTGCCAGACATTAAAGATATACTGAAATAATCAGATTTTCTAAAGGGATATATTATCTGCTTTTGTACCCTCTCTGGAAGTGTCAATAGTACCTTTTAACCACTTCTGGGGGAAAAAAGCTACTCTCTTCTCCTGTTATATTTATATTAAATGGCTCCATATTCATCTGTACCAGTATTTTGTTATTAAATTCTTTCATCGTTGGACTAGATTTAGATTTCCAGGATCTCAGTATAACATTTTGCCCAATTAATATGGACGTATTAATTAATACTACATTCTCTGTATCTTTCGCTTTTGGATATAGAAAAAAATATATGTTGTGCCTCTAATTTACATTTCTTTTCTAAAAACCTATTCACCAGGTAATTAACCCTATTCCAGAATTTTTGGATCTTAGGGCATGTCCAGAAGTAGTGACATATATCGACATTTGCAAAGTTACATCTGGAGCAGCCCGGCTTATCTTGCTTAGACCATCTTGCTATAGCTGCTGGTGTCATATATGCCTTGTACAGAATTCTTAAATGAGATTCTTTCCAACTAATAGAGTTAATAGCCTTATCTACTCTTTTAATACTTTGTGTGGCTTCTGCTACTGACATCTCTCTAAACTCTTTACTCCAAGCAATGTTTATTTTCTCTAAAATGTCCTGTCCCATTTTCTGCATCATTAAAGGGACACTCAGGTTAAATTAAATTTTCATGATCCAGATACAGCATGTAATTTTAAACAACTTTCCAATTTACTTCCATTAAAAATATATTTATATTTACACTTTTTGAGTCACCAGATCCTACTGAGCATGTGCAAGAATTAACAGACTATACGTATATGCATTTGTGATTGGCTAATTGCTATCACATGGTACAAGGGGAGTGGAAATATACATAACTTTGAAATTTGTTATAAAAAAATCTACTACTCATTTGAAGTTCAGACTAAGTGCTATTGCATTGTTTTGTTATCTTGCATTTGTTGATTATGCAAATCTAATGTTTTAACTGGTCCTTTAAGTTATACCATATTGATATTTAAATATAAATCTTTACACTAGAACCTATTACCCCCAGAGACCAGTTATTCCCATATTTTTACTTGTAGTTTAAAAAAAAAGATGCCTAATCTGAAGGTAACAATAGAAATCTTTGGTGGGTAAAGCAAATTCCTGTGTGAATGCATTAAATGATTTAATTGTCTGTAATTCTGTATTTTTAAGTTGAGCTACATAAGTCAAGCCCCTCTGCTCCCATTTATTAAAAACACTTTGCTCCATTCCAGGTATAAAATCTGGATTCCCTCGGATAGTAAGATATTGAGATACCCGATTATTGATATCTAGATCCTTATTATATTTAATCCAGGCCACCACTACATTGTATATTGTTTTAAATTTAACCACCTCTTTGGGTATATTCTTGAGATCAGAGTGAAGTAAACCTTTCAGTGAAAGTGGATATATCAAGTTGTGTTCTAGTTGTGCATAGGAGACCAAGGGGCTTACCTATCAAGCTGCTCCATAACCCTGTCCGCCTGCTCTGATGAGGCGGACAGGAATTGCCACAATTCAACCCGATTGAGTACGATTGGGTTGATTGATACCCCCTGCTGGCGGCTGATTGGCCGCGAGTCAGCAGGGGGCGGCGTTGCACCAGCAGCTCACAAGAGCTCCTGGTGCAATGCTGAATAAGGAGAGCGTATTGCTCTCCGCATTCAGCGATGTCTTGCGGACATGATCCGCACTGTCAGATCAGGTCTGCAAGACATTTGTTAAATAGGCCTCTAAATCTTTTTCTGTCAGCCAGTCACACGCAATCTTAACCAAGAATACTCTATTGTACAATTTGATATTATTAAAGCCAAGCCCTCCATTTTCTTTTTTCTGCATTAGTCTCTTCAAGGCCATACGTACTTTTCCTCCTTTCCAGAGAAATTTTAGGCAATTTGAATGAAATTGTTTAAGATCTAACTCTTTTATAAATATCGTTAAGTTTTGGCACAAGAATAATATTTTGGGGAGGAGAATCATCTTAATCAGATGTATTTTAGCAGAAACACCCAGAGGTAACACCTCCCATTTCTGTAAATCTCTTGCCAATGATGCCCATACTTTTTTTAAATCAACTCGTACCAATTAGATGGATTCCTGTTTAAAATTATACCAAGGTATTTAATCTGCTCTTCTACCTCCTTAAATGGTGTGTGGGAAATACTATTTACATTTTTTTTTTATAATCAACTGTTTTTATTAAAATGTTTCAAACAGGAGTACAGAGTGTAATATCATACATATAAGTTGCATCATGACAGCAAAGTAACATCAGGTTAGAATATTTTGTTACAGTAACAGGTAACCACATGTAATTCATTAAACAAAAATTTGCATAATTGTTAGATACTAGCAAAAAGCAAAAACGAGCAATCTGTCCTTGAGTCCGTAAGAGAGCCATAATGACCTAAAAGGATTTATTGTTTATCATTAATTACAATCAAAATATAAATAGAGAAAGAGTGCGCTGACTCAAAAATGGATAAATGCTGGATAACAAAATTTATTGGCAGTCCAAAATTAGTAACAAGTTAATGAGGTCACAGTCAGGAACGCCTATGCTATGTTACCACAATGACTTTGTGCATATCTACTGAAACCCCTGACACTTAGGTTGAAGCGGACTGTACTATACAAGAACTGTATGAGAGTGAACTTGGAATCCGTTGTTGTGGATACTACGAACATTTTGACTGCTTGTCCCCTTATATACAGATAGTTGGGACTATATACCCCGCTCATAAGGATTCTTATATATACCTTTTTGAAGAAACCGAGGGGGATTCTTCCTGAACACTCTGCTCTTTGTGAACCATATATATTTTTTTAGAAGACATCCCAAAGTATTGATCTAGGCCCATTTTGGTATATTTCATGCCACCATTTCACCGCAAAATGCAATCAAATAAATAAAATTGTTCACTTTTTCACAAGCTTTTTCACAAATATTAGGTTTCTCACTGAAATTGTTTACAAACAACTTGTGCAATTATGGCACAAATGGTTGTAAATGCTTCTCTGGGATCCCCTTTGTTTAGAAATAGCAGACATATATGGATTTGGCGTTGCTTTTTGGTAATCAGAAGGCCACTAAATGCCGCTGCGCACCACATTTGTATTAGGCCCAGCAGTGAAGGGGTTAATTTGGTAGCTTGTAGGGAGCTTGTAGGGTTAATTTTAGCTTTAGGGTAGTGTAGTAGACAACCCAAAGTATTGATCTAGGCCAATTTTGAAATATTTCATGCCACTATTTCACCGCCAAATGCGATCAAATAAAAAAATTTGTTCACTTTTTCACTAACTTTGGGTTTCTCACTGAAATTATTTACAAACAGCTTGTGCAATTATGGCACAAATGGTTGTAAATGCTTCTCTGGGATCCCCTTTGTTCAGAAATAGCAGACATATATGGCTTTGGCATTGCTTTTTGGTAATTAGAAGGCCGCTAAATGCCGCTGCGCACCAAACTTATATTATGCCCAGCAGTGACAGGGTTAATTAGGTAGCTTGTAGGGAGCTTGAAGGGTTAATTTTAGCTTTAGTGTAGAAATCAGCCTCCCACCTGACACATCCCATCCCCTGATCCCTCCTAAACAGCTCTCTTCCCTCCCCCACCCCACAATTGTCCCCGCCATCTTAAGTACTGGCAGAAAGTCTGCCAGTACTAAAATAAAAGTTTTAATTTTTTTTTTATTATTATTTAAAAAAATAATAATAATATTCTGCTGTGTAGGATCCCCCCTTAGCCCCCAACCTACCTGATCCCCCCCAAAGAGCTCTCTAACCCTCCCCCCACTATTAGTCAGCTGTTACCCACTTTGCAAAATAACTTTATTTTATTTTTCGAAACCTAACATTTTCTGTAGTGTAGCTGCCCCCCTCCATACCCTACACCCTCCCCCTCCCAGATCACCCCCAGATCCCCCCTTGATCACCCCTCCTCTGCACCCACAACCCTCTTCCAGCAAAAAAAAATCACAATTGCCTTAGATCGCGGGTGCACGCGCACCCGCCCCTCACCTCCAGCGCGCACTCCCGCGCACACCCAGCATAGTAAACAGCCAGAAAGAAGTTCCCCAGTGATGGGCTGCCCACCCACCTCCCTGCAATGGCTCCCACCCACCAAAGATCGGCACCATCACTGGCCGATGCAGAGGGCCACAGAGTGGCTCTCTCTGCATCGGTGTGCCTAAAAAGGTATTGCAGTGATATTGAGGCATCCCTTCAATACCTTGAAAGTGGCTGAAAGTGATCAGAATTGCTTCCAGCCGCTTGAAACCCTTAACGACGTACAGGGTACGTCGCTGGTCTTTAAAGACCAGCTTGTGTAAGACGTACCCTGTACCAAATGCGTCAAGGGGCTAAAGGTACCTAATCTATGTGCCCTTTTGACTTGTATAGGGTTGTTCTGTGTCTGTATCCCTAGTTCTGTAGGTAATGTTACTGCAGCAAAATGTGTCAGATCTTTAAACACAGGAGTCTCGGGTAGCCCTATGACCCTTAAATTGTTTTGTCTCGCTCTATCCTCCATTTTCTCTATTTTACTCTGTAGGTAACAAATTTGACTTTCATGCTTCTTAATACTCTCCTCCTGTACATTTGTGAGATCTTCTAGATCCGAGATTCTAACTTCTGCTTCTGAAATTCTAACTGAAAATTGCCTCACTTCTATTGTAAGGTCTGCAAGATCTTTTGTAATATTATCAAACTGGGGCAGTATTGCCTCCATTATTTGTTCCACTAGACTATGAGGGTCAGATACAGCCTGGGAGGTAGGTATTTCTATTATATTGTCTAAAGAGGTGTCTATATTACCTCTGAGTTTCTTATCTTTGGATCTAGGAGGTGCCATCCCCGGTGATTTACTGTTGTTACTATTTAAATATTTGTCCATTCGTGTAAAAACTCAGAGTATAAATTAGTGTAAAGAAATGAGAATGGATTTCTCTTCTTAGTGCTATAGTGTGAGTCAAGTAAGTTAAGCAATCAAATTGTGGAAATAACAAAAAAAAACTCAAACTAAGGGAAACTCTTTAAATTTCAAGACGTACAGAATAGTGTATATCTATACATACCTTGTGAATAGTTAATGTGCAAAGTTTAAAAAAACAACAACTAATATTTGGACATAGAAAAAAAAAAAAAAAGGAGGGATTGCAGATAGGGGGGTTCCCCTTACTTATACTATTTTGTTAAGCTGCTCCCCATAAGTTCAGCTGTACAGATACTTTCTCTCTCATCCAATTTTGCAGTTACAATAATAGTAATAACCTATGTAGCAATTTCAACCTAATGAAACACTACTAGAGCATAAATCAACAGAAGCAAGATTTTTCATACACAGGAAAACAATTTGTGTCTCTGTGTTTTTTCCCCCCTAAAAAATGTATAAAGAATTTAATTTATTTTGTTCTTTTAAACCCCCCAAAAAATAAAAAAAATATCAGGTTCTTGTTTATCTCAGCACTAACAAAATACCTTCTTTTCTCATGATATCATATACAGCACTGTTTTCAGTAAACCTATACACTAGATCTTTTACAGAAGAAGCCCAACATATATTATTCCAGGGCCTATCCCCATATGCTGTAATCAGTATATATAAAATTCATTTTTTTAAAACTTTCAATGGATATAACACAGAAAAGAATCTTAACTCCTAATATCAGAATATCAAGGGACATCTTCCCACTATATGTCATATAACTCCTTTCCCATTAATCTAATAAGAGGCATGTATATAAAATGCACATTGGTATTTGGACAAAAAAAAAAAAAAGTTGGAGATTACAGGTAGGAATTTCCAGTGGTCCACCTGTACAGCATGTGTGTCTGTAAGGTGTCTATTTTGATTGTGTTGGTTCATGCTTAGTATTTTATATATCGCGTTTTCCTAGGTTTAGTTAACACAGACTGGGTTTGCCCAAGTATGAGTCAGTTATTTTTATGTGCATTCCATCGCATTATCATATATTCATGTATGTCCAGTTTGCCCAGTTTGAGGAAGTGGTATCTTTCCATGATAAGCAGGTTTTCTACTTCAGGATATTCAGCACCTCTGTGGATTTCCATTTCTGGGGTATGAGTATTTTGGCGCTGTTAAGCATAATGAAAAGTAGTGTCTGTTTTATTTCATCTTTGAGATTTGGGAGGTGGTGGAATAGTAGTATACCCAGTTCTCTGGATATTTTTGTGTCTAATGTTTTGTTGATACATGTAATGACATCTCCCCAAAAGGTTCCTAGTCTTTCACAGCCCCACCACACATGAAACATATCACCTATCTCCCCACAGCCCCTCCAACAGCGATTGCTGGCATCTTTGTAGATTTTCTCACGGGAGTGAGGTACCACCGTGACATGTATTTAAAATTTGTTTCTTGAATCTTAGCTGATACCGATGCTTTTTTGTGGTTTCGGAATATCCACAACCAATCTTTGTGTCCGATGTCTATGTTTAATTCCTTATGCTATTTGTGGCAGAAGGATGAAAACTGTTCTACGGCGGGGCTCAGCAGTATTTTATATAATGCTGATAAGGTGTGTCGTGGGTAATGTGTCGATGTGCACAAAGTCTCGAAGTGAGTTAGTTGTCTCTTTAAGTTCTGTTTTTGTTTGTGTGTATTCAGATAGTGTGACAGCTGTGCATGTAGAAACCATGTTTGTGTGCTGTCTCCTATTGTATTTGCCAGGTCTGCATGTGGAATCACCTTTCCCCCCAAAGTTATGGTTTTGAATATATATTCTCTTAGCTGTGGTGGATTTGCTGGGTCTGTTTTGATCTGGGGTATAAAAAGGAGGTCCGGGTTCGCAATGAGCGGGGTCAAGGGGGCAGGTCTGGTTGTGATGTGTGTACTGGTATTTATCAGTGCATCCCATCGCTGGAAAAGCTCGTCCAGCAACGGGAATTCCCGAATTATGTTTGGTCTATGCTTCGCATGCAGCCAGGCCAGCCATCCCACATTGTCTACTTGCAATATTTCCCTGTCTAGCCGGATCCATTGTTTAGAGTTTGAGTTGTGACTCCAATCTATTGTCCGCTGTATCAGTGCAGCTAGCCTATACTGCCTTATGTCTTGGGGCCCTAGGCCACTCCTCTCTCTTGGTAAGTGCAGGGTTTTTCTAGGGACTCTGGGTTTAATCCCATTCCATACAAATTTTTCTATGTTTCCTTGTAATTGGGTGAGGTAATCTTTTGGTAGAGGAATGGGCAGTGTCTGCAAAATATACAGTATGCGAGGGAGGATGTTCATCTGTATAACATGTATCCTTCCCATTCAAGACAGAGTTTTGTTTTTCCATCCTGAGAGGTCGTTAGTTATTTCTTTTAGCAGGAGGCGGTGATTCGCTATAAATAAGTCATGGAAGTTACGGGTGATTTGGATACCTAGGTATTTTATTTGTGTTCGTTGTATTTTGATAGGGCATGTTTGATAGGGTAAATTGTTTATGATTGGTGTTGGTGCATTTATGTTAAGTAATTCGGATTAGGACAGGTTCAGGTTGAAGTTTGATAGCCTGCCATATTCGTCAAATGTTTTTAATAAAGCTGGTAAGGATTTATCTATTTCTGTCAGTGTAAGCAGTATGTCATCGGCAAAAAATTGCCAATTTGTATTCATTCTCTTTGGTGGAGATGCCTTTGATGTCATGATTTGATCTAATTTTGCATGTCAATACTTCTATTGAGATAACAAACAGTATTGGTGAGAGGGGGCAGCCTTGCCTCGTGCCATTTTTAATTTTAAAGGGCTCTGAGAGAACCGAGTTAGCTCTGAGTCTTGCAGTTGGATCAGCGTAGAGAGAGAAGATTTTTTTCTATAAATTTGTTGCCTATATTCATTCCCCGCAGGTTGGCTTTGAGAAAATCTCAGTCCACCCTGTCGGAGGCTTTCTCGGCATCAGTTGAGATGAATACTAAGCCTTGTATTACGAGTATTACGTGCTAGAGCAGTTAGTTGTAGGATTCTGGTGGTATTGTCCCTCTGCACGGGATGAAACCTACTTGGTCAGGAGCTATCAATTGTGGGTGGAGGTGGTTCAGTATATTTGTAAGGATTCTGGCATAGATCTTCACATCTGTGTTTAGAAGGGATATAGGTCGTAAGTTTTCTGGGATGTTAGGGGTCTTGCCGGGCTTTGGTAAAACTGTAATATGAGCTTCTAGCATTGATGTTGGGAAACCTCCCGAGTCCCCTAAGGAATCAAATAGGCACGGACTTTGGGGGCAAGGATATGAATACATTTTTTATAATATTTGGTGCTAAACCTGTCTGGTCCTGGGTTCTTTCCCACAGGCAAAGATTTGATTGCTACCTTTATTTCTGCAATATTAATCGGGGAATCTAGTGTTTGATTGTTTATCGTCTAGTTTGGGTAAGTTTACCTTGGCTAAGTATTCTGTTATGGCTTGTCTTTTACTGTTCAATATATCAGTGCTGTCGGTGCCTGGGGATATGTTATAGAGAGTGGAATAATAAGAACAAAATTCCCCTACAAGGGATGTGCTATCCTGCTTAATTTGACCTGTTTTGTTTTTAGGTGGTGAATGTGTGTTTTGAGATGTTTACGTTTTAGTGATCTGGCGAGTAGTTTCCACGCCTTGTTCCCTTGGTCATAGTATCTTTGTTGTAGTTTAAGGGCCCTCCCTTCGCTGTTCCTGCTGTTGGAACGTGTTAAGTTCCAACCTTATTTGTGTAAGGCATTGAGTTCTGCATTTTTTGGATCTTTTTTATAAGACTGTTCTAACTGTCGAAGGCTCTGAAGAATGGAGTCATATTTGAGTCTATGTTGTTTAATAAGCCTTGCCTTATGCTTATGTTCTCCTCTTATGACACATTTATGTGCCGCCCATATATTAGCCCATGTCATGGCTGTGTGGTGTTACAGAAAGGAAATTGAAGAGCACTCGAGTGTTAGCAAGTAAAAACATTTATTGGACAGTTACAAAGTACACATAAACGTAAAGTGAGGAGTAAATACTCCGGGGTAAAATACAGAGTAAAGTGTACAAAAAGGGAGTGCAGGGGCACTAAAACACACGGCTTACGCGTTTCGGCCTAAGCCTTACTCATAGCCATATGGTGTGGTGTTAATCTGAAAGTATTCTAATAACGTTTTTCCTTTGTCAGGTTGTATAAGAGGGTGATCTAGTAAGTTGTCTTCTAGCCTCCATATGTACGGGGTTACTGAGCTGTCGGGCCATATGATTTGGCAACTGACTGGAGCATGGTCCGACCATGTCGCAGGCTGAATCGATACGCGTTTGATAAGTGTGAGGTCTATTGAATCTGTCATAATGTAGTCGATCCGAGAGTATAATTTGTGTGGGTGGGAATAGAATATGAAGTCCCTGATGGTGGGGTGGAGAGTGTGCCATACATCATGTAGTGCTAAGGAATGTATTTGGTTGTTTATGTGTTTGATGTCTCTTTTTGATATGCATATGGTGCCCCCTGATGTGTCCATTTCTGGATTGAAAGGAACATTGAAGTCACCTCCGACAAACACTGTGCCTTTAGAATTGTCTAAAAAAATTTCCAGAAAGTTTACGCATGAATGCAAGTTGTTGTTTGTTTGGGAAGTAGACATTTACTATTGTGATAGGTCGGCCATAGAGTAATCCTCTCAATATGAGTTTTCTCCCCTCTGTGTCTTTTCTGTGTGTGTAATTTCCAATGGTACATTTTGCCTGATTAGTATACCTACTCCACTTTTTTTGGCAGGCCCAGAGGAAAAGTATGCTGAGGAGTATGTGATGATGCCATTTTGGTTCTGCGCCTTTTTTGAAGTGTGTCTCCTGGAGTAGGATTAGGTCTCCTTTTTGTTTGTGTAAGTCATTTAGTATTATTGATCTTTTTTGGGGTGTGTTAAACCCTTTGACATTGACTGTTATGATGTTTATCAGATGTATCGAGGGCGTCTCATAATCCTTACTATGTGAAGTAGATGATATGTGTGCAAGTATTTTTCGCATTGAGGCTGCTAGGTAGCCTGGATGGACCTCTGGACTTGGTCGTTCTTTTAACTAGATTGTGAGAAGGTTTTTGTGTTCACCTTACAATGGATATTGTGGGGTTAGTGTGTTGGGGAAAGAGGGAAGGGGTCAATAATATATACAGCAATAGGTAACAATGTAATTTCTATAACAGCGCGTTTATAGAAAAATGCAAATTAACATGTAAATAAACAATTTTCATCAACTTGTAATTAAATCAGAACTGAATATCCTATAAGTACCTAATTGGTACTGAACCTGGTACAATAACTGAGGGTGAGGGCCCTAATCTCCAGAGCGGCATCTATTGGGATATAGGATCTAGGCGTGTAGCAAGGTGCCATATGACATTTAATTTTGAAGGGGGGTGACATGCTATGCTGTCTCAATATATTGGGCATGTTAGGTTAATTACTTATACGGTAGCGTTAGTTCCCATATCCCGTCATTGAGTTTGGCGATAACTGGGTATTTTGGGAGTATGTGCAAACTGCTATATTGCACAAGACGGTCACTACATCATATCATTGCCCTGTTAGGGAGGTGTGTATATATATATATATATATATATATATATCTATATATATTATACATATATATTTTTTTTATTTTTTTTATTAGAAGAGTTTTCCATGTTATTTATTCTGGCACTTAAAGCCTTTTCCCCTCTTCCTCTTTCCTTTAGAGGAAGGTTTATGGTTTGCAAAAGTAGCTGCCTATAAATATACTTCCGTGTCACAGCAACATTAGAGGGTACATTTTACATTATCAGTTACAGTAATTGACATATAAGCATTTATAAGTGTTATACTCATCTGTCCTGCGCCTGAGATCTCAGTCTTTGTATTCGAAAGTCCATTAGTGTCCTTTGGTGTAGACTGTCCTGTCATTTCCCTTTCCCTCTCTCTCCCTCCTCCCTCCCCTTCCTTTAATAGTGTCTCTTGGTGGGGAAGTCACTTGTTAAGAGGATGAAATGGGCTTTGAGCCTTGCATGGTTTGAACCATTGGCCTCTGAGCTCTCATTTGATGTGGGTGATCTGCAGGTGTTGGGATCTGTATCTGTAATACATCACAAAATGTCGATAGGTCATCCATGTTGCGAAACGTTGCGGTCTTGTCTCCCTTTGTTGCCGTGATGCTCACAGGAAACCCCCACCTGTACGGTATCTTCTGTGTTCTCAGCACTGTGGTCACAAATTGCAGGTCTCTGCGTTTCTGTAATGCGGCAGGGCTCAGGTCTGTAAAGATTTGGATACTTATGCCCGCATGTGTGAGTTGGTGCTTTTGATGAGCATGCCTCAGTATTTCTTCTTTAGCCAAATAATTAAGGAATTTTACTATAATGTCCCGTGGTGGGGCTTTCGCGGCTGGTTTGGCTCTCAGCGCTCTATGAGCACGCTCCAGGATTATATCTTGTGAGGTGTTAGTGCCTTTTACAGTTCTAAAAAGATCTTGCAGATATCCTGTGATTGCTGTAGGTTGAATACTTACCGGTACACCCCTTATCCGCAAATTATTCCGGCGTCCCCTATTATCTAGGTCTTCTACTTTTTCCATGAGGTTATGAATGGTTTCATTCTTGATTGTATGAGAGTTGAAACAGATGTTGGATGTCCTACGCTGCAATGTTATGACCCTCTTCCAGTGTTAATACTTTGCGTTCCACTTTTTTAATATCCTTTTTTATTTCATTAAACATGTCATCTTTTGTTGCTAATAGTTGTAGGTCTGCCTTGGTGATCTCACTAGTTGTAACATCTGTCTGTATGTCTGTTGATTGTGTGGTTTTCTGTGCCATTTCTGTTGTGTCAGTAGCCTTAGATGAGGTCTTTGGTTGTTTTCTAGCTGGCATAACCAGGTGTGTTAATCTTGACATTTGTCTGGACTTCTGATTGTAGTCTGAGTTTATGTTTTGATTCTTCCTTTATTTATTTTTTATATTATTTATTTATTTTTTTATCCTTTTTGTTCCTAACAGTCCTCTTATCGTTTGAGCGTTGTTCCCTTTTATGGTATAATATGTTTTTAGTTTTGCCTGTTGCCTGACAATCTTTTTCGCTCTTTATCTACATCTCCCTTTACTTTTTCCTTCTCCTTCCCCCCCTCTCCTCGTTATAGTCTGGGCACTTTGATGTTGTCTTTGCCTCTTTATCTTAATAAGCCAGGGGATCCGAGTAGTATTGGGCAGTTAAGAGCAGTTATGAGCCCTTCAGGGGTTTGATGTGCTGCTTACCCTCGTGCGGTCAGTCCGATGACTCTGTGGATCTTAAGGTGCTTCTCTGTTGCCGCAGTTGCGTCCCTCCGCCATCTGTGAAGTGATCCTGTGGGGCCTGAAATGTCGGATTTTGGCATTCAGAGGTTGTCCGCTGCATGCTGTAGTGGTCTCTGAGCCTCCGTGTTATCTCCGTGACCGGTTTGTGATTTGGGCCGCAAAGCATGGTTGGATGTGGTTGTGGTGTGCAAATCTACCTATTGCGCTCTTTAGTCGTTGTTTTCGGGATCTGTGTTATCCGCCTGTTCATCTGCTCTAGTCGGTGATGTTATTCCCCTGCTTATTTCATTTAAGATGCCTGTCTGGGGATTTTGGGCCCAGGAACTATTCTATCTTGCAGCCATTACTCTGTGTGGCCAAGCTCCACCTCCACCTCTGTATCTTTTTTAACTAGAAAACTTATAGAGAACTTAATTATTTTATTTTGTTCTTGAGAAAAAAAAAAGAATTTATCAGGTTCCCCATTATACCAGCACTAGGAAGTACCCTTTTTTCTTATTGTATCATATACAGCCTTTTCTTTCTTTTTTTCCCCCAGTAAGTCTGTACATTAGACCTTTTTTTTTTTTTTTTAAAGAGAAAAGAAGAAGAGCTCAGCATATATTATTCCAGGGCCTGTCCCTGCATGCTGTAATCAATATATATAATATCCAGTTTTCTATAGTTTTCAATATGTAGAGCACAAAAAAAATCTTACACTCCTAAAATCAGAGTATCAAGCAAAATCTTCACCCTTATACATCACATAACTCCTTTCCCATTAATATAATAAATTTAGCGGAGTCTTTATACTAATGCCAAGTCACTGTCCACTGCTACAACTGCAGCTGATTTCCTTCCTTTCACTATAAAAAAGACTGTGTTAGTGTCTCTTGTATAGATATTCTAGCTTCAGGTATAAAAAGATCTTTCCCCTATACCAATGCACTTAGATGCCATAAGATAGTCCAACAGTCCATCCAGTTCCTCTAGATTAATACTGTATCCATATACCAGGAATGGGAGAGAAAAGGACCTTACTTTAATGTCTTATAACTGGTCAGCAGTCTCAGTCCAGGTCTAATATTAACATATATATTTGACCAGCTAGGACAGATTTCTTTATTTGCCTCTTTGCAGTTATGGACCTTATAACAATCTTCACTTTTATATATTGCCAGGAAGGTACAAAAATGCCACTTATCTTGTTTGACAGACAACTTCCCAGTCTGTGATTTCAGTGTATTTCTTGATGCGTGTCTCTTTGCTTTCTTAATATTGCCGGGCGTAGAGTATAGTGCTCCAGCTTTCCACCGTACAGCGTTCCTATTGCTGTCTGTGTCTGGGTCCTTGCCGGCCAACCCGGTATCTTCTACTCTGGGAGTCGAGTAAGGCGAAGCACCAGGTGCCCCTGGCTTCTTCACCTCTTGTCTCGACCAGAGATCATGGAGGCATACTCTGAGTAGCTGCTTAGGAATCTGGCTCCCCTCTGTTATGGTGTATGCTGTGCTTGTTTTGGACGTGCTGTCTTACCTATGCCTGTTCCAATCCTCCTATCATGTTCAGGCTTCGGAGGATACAGCCTTTCGATATGGCCTGGTGTAGACAATCTTGTGGTGGGACCGCTTTAGACTCCGATCTATTCGAGCCAGTCTCCAGCCAAAGCAGCAACTGTAGCTTTCGCCAAGGATCCAAGATCAGCTTGCGGCGGGAAGCAAACAGCGCTATCCCTCTTTCGCACTCCTGCTCTGCACGTCCTGCGTGACTCCGCCTTCAGGAACCACCTGAATCATCGCCGCCCATCCCTACTTATTTTCCTTTGCAACTGCATAGTGTATGATATTATCCTTAAATGGATACTAAACCCATATTTTTTCGTTCATGATTCAGATAGAGCATACAATTTTAAGAAACTTTCTAATCTACTCCTATTATAAATTTTTCTTCATTATCTTGCTATCTTTATTTAAAAAACAGGCAGGTAAAGCTTAGAGCTAGCTCATTTCAGATTAAGATAGCGTTTGCTTATTGGTGGATACATTTAGCAAACCAATAATCAAGCATAACCCAGGTTCTCAACCAAAAATGGGCCGGATCAAAAGCTTTACTTTCCTGATTTTTAAATAAAGATAGCAAGAGAATGAAGAAAAATTGATAATAGGAGTAAATTAGAAGGTTGCTTAAAATTGCATGCTCTATCTGAATCATTAAAGAAAGTATCCCTTTAAAGGGACATTAAACACAGCGTTTTTCTGTCATGATTCAGATAGAGCATATAATTTTAAATAACTTTGCAATGTACGTCTATTATCAAATTTGCTTCATTCTCTTTGTTGAAGGAGCAGATATGCCCTACAACTGAACACATCAGCTGAGCCAATGACAAGATGCATATATGTGCAGCCACCAATCCGCATCTAGTTTCCAGTAGTACATTGCTGCTTTTAAGCCTGCCTATGTGTGCTTTTCAACAAATGATGATACCAAGAGAATCAATCAAACTAGATCATATAAGTAAATTAGAAAGTTGTTTAAAATTGCATGCTCTATCTAAATCAGGAAAGATTAGTTTAGACTTTACTGTCCCTTTAAAAAATGGTTAATAGTCTAGCAATGATGGACTCTCCAAACTGGGGTCATGTTAGGAAAAAGTAAAGGAGTATCTTGATGTAGACCAGGGGTTATTGTTAGGGGAGAGAACGAGCTGAAGACCAAAGCATTTTCCAATGTTATACTGAGTGTCTTTAGAATTATTATTGTCTAGAATGAGTGTAAATGTTTGAGTGTGAATGTTAAACAACTTTTTAGTTATTGACTCTTCTGCCAGCATCAAAAGCTTAATATGCAGTATAATTTTGTACTAAAATAATTGTATAATACCCTTATAGCTGTCGCTAACTTTAGATTACTCCAGTAGAGTTTATATAAATTAGCACTATTGTATATATTGTCTTAGCCTTAAAACATTATCTTTTGCTTAGTTTATATGAATTCCTGTCAAATCCCTTCCATTCTGCCTTGTGATTTAATTTGTGTACAGTTCCCTATGGTCTGATCACCTCTAATAGGGAGGTTCTTACAACCTGTTTCGCTGATATTTCTTCTGTAAATTTAAAGTTTTCATTTTTTTTCTTTTGCATATGAAAGAACTGCAGAATGCTGGTGAACAATAATAATACATTCTAATAATTACATTTGCAAACACAGATCATAAAAAATAGTAACATAGAGAAAATCTAATAATATTGAGAAATAAAACTGATTATTTTAATAGTGCTTTCTCAGTACGATCACGTTAAACCAACTAATGTTCCCAACTAATGTTCTGCTATGTAAAGCGTATATTACAAGACAATAAGCTGTTGCTTTGCATATTGCTTATCCTGGGGTAAAAGAAAGGTAAATGTTACTGTATTTATTTAAAGTAAAGTAAACTTTTACTTTTTTAGTTACAATTTTTGTAATCATAAACTAAAAGATGGGGACTTTCAATCAGCAAAGGCTTATTTTTTATTAATTACCCTTTCATGTTTTTCTATATATCGCTGTGCCTCCACCCGTAATAGGTACTTAGTCTGTTTCCTACTTCACTGACGATTCAGGCTGTAGCCAATCATTTTGTGCCCCCTTTGGCGTTCTCCATTAGGATATTTGCGTGTTCTTTTTTAACAATGGATATCAAGTAAATAAAGCACATTTGAACATAAAAGTGTCTTAAAATTGCATGCTCTGATTCTTACAAGTTTAATTTTAAGTTTCCTACCCCTGTACACTGTATTTTTGGTAAGTCTAAAAAGTTTTCTTGAAGATACAGTAACTAGTATACTTACTATACTGAAAGTGTCTATACTGAAAGGGACATGAAACACATTGTTTTCCATTCATGATTCAGATAGAGCATGCACTATAACAACTTTACAATTTACTTATTTGATCTAATGTGCTTCTTTTCTTGGTATCCTTTGTTGAAAAGCATACCTAGAGGTAGACTGAGGCTCAGAACCAGGAAGGGAGTTAGCAGATGATTGGTGGTTGCACATATATGCCTCTTGTCATTGAATAATAATGTGTTCAGCTAGCTTCCGCCAAGTAGTGCATTGTTCCACCTTCAACAAAGGATACCAAGATAATGAAGCAAAATTGATAATAGCAATAAAATGAAAAGTTGCTTACAAATGTATGCTCTGGTTGCATTTCCCAAGGATGATCATATTTTTGTTAATAATAACTACTTTCTATTTAGGCTACACATGATTAAAACAAAGAACAAATACAACACAGTACACAGTCACATACATATACACACTCATTTTCCATACCACACATACTTGTCGGTTGAATTAGTGCAATGTGGTGTTAGTCATGCAGTGTCAGTAACACCATGTTATTGCGTCAACCATTTTACTGTGTCCACACAATCCCATATTACCACACATACTTGTCATTGGTTGAATTAGCGCAATGTGGTGCAGTGTCAGCAACACCATGATATTGCGTCAACCAACAACCATTTTTACTCATCGCACACACGCTCTCACATACCTACTTTAATTTTTAAAATCCATTAACCCTTTTATTGCATAGATAAGTGGCTGATGGTTTGCACTTAGTATATAAGTTTTATTGCACTTTGTCATAGATATTAAAGTGAATGTAAATTTTTATGCTAAAGTGCCCGGTTTTTAAAAATTTGATTAAAAACAGGGGCACTATAATTCATCAAAATTTACATTTCACTTGTGTTGTGAAAATACTTACCTTTGAAACTTGACAGACGCTCCAGCTTCCTCCGGTCGTTGCAAGCCATTTCTGATGTCAGAAATGATGGATAGGTCATCCTCCAATCACGGCTTCCCCCCTGGGGGAATCAGTGTCTGATTCAACGCCGTGATTGGTGGAAGCCTGATTCCTCATTTTAGACCCAGGAAGAGGCTTTACGACGGGTGGAGGAAGCTGGAGCAGCTGTCAAGATTAAAAGGTATTTTCACAACACGAGTGAAATGTAAATTTTGATGAATTAAAGTGCCCCTGTTTTTAATCGAAAAACCGGGCACTTTAGCATCAAAATTGACATTCACTTTACCTAGTTGTTTGTTCTGAAAATGCACTCATTTTTTATAGTTATACTATTTTAAAAACTGTCTGCTGGCAGTAACCATTTATTTTCAATTAAAAAATGCAGAGAAATAATCCCACCAAGAAGGGCCCTATCGCCTCAAAGTGCAGCCCCCCATTCTTTTCATTTACCAGCTACCACAGGAGCCACAAGAACATCAGTGGCAGCCCCCAACCCTCTGCCACTGCCACCAGCAGTACTGTTAGAGAGTCAGTGGAGAACTGCATGTTGGTTCACTGGCTGGGACCAGCAGTGATGGGGGTGACACCCCACTCTCAAAAAGCGGGCTTCCTTTTGTTGAATCTCAGCCACAACTACCAGCTGAGAAAACTAGTGGAACAACCGGCAGTCTGTTTTGACTGTTTGGGTCATGACCTTCGGCCAATGTTACATGAAAATTATTTGTGACTGTCCCACATAAAAAAGTAGCAGCACAATTACCAGCATTGCTACTGTGACAAAACCACTGGATGTGTTTATAGCTTCCGTTTTTTTCCTCCACAGATCTGAGCCTCAGAGCACTTTGCCATAAGTTAAGAATCGCCCTTTCACTTCCCGCCCCCTGGTTGGCTACAAAACGTCTCAGGCTTTCACTGACAGGCTGAGAGAAACTTTAAATCTATTCTGCTGCTCCCTCCTGGGTTACATTCTTTGGATAATGCCTTGCATCATGAAAACAGCATATGCCGACCAAAAATTTAAATTTTAAAAGAAAAAAAGGGTTTTTTACTTTCTATTTCTATTTTTAGTTTTCAGTAAAGCAAAGAAAATACAGAAAATGCCATTTTCTTTATTTTCTTTGATTCTTCCGAAAACAAATATACGTCTACTATTAATAATAATTACACTGTATGGTTCTTGAAGCATAGCTAATTCCTTATGTTAATAATCTTTATATTATTTTTCTTCTATTAGTTGCTTGATATGGTACAGCAATATAAAAGAAATATAAAAATAGATCACATTTACTTTTTAAACTGGTACTAATGACATAAATCGCTACCAAAATCTATGAAGATTTGTCGACTTAGTTATTATATTTTGGAATGTATCTAACTCTTACTATATACAAAGATACCTCACAATGAGGAAGGGAAATAAAATATTTATGTTCATTGAATGTACATATTGTTATTCAGAATAATAGATACCACACTACAGTTACTAAGCTATTGACAGAAGACATACTGAACTAAAACATGACTCATCTGCTGAAACGAAGATATTGTTTGCGTTTATGGTGGGAATTTTCTTTGTGCTTTCAAGAGAACTTCCCCATTACCTTCCTATTTCCCCTTCATTATAAGAATGAAGTCATCTGACTCACCTTGGGAAAGATTTCTAGAATATTGTGTTTAATGTGGTATTTCCCTGTAGATTGCTCTCTGAAGGAATTACGCACCACTTTGTAGGAATTCTTGTTTCTCACCATGGTGATATTTATTGCTTCAATTGTGTTACTGTTGGCACAGAAGAGAGTAAGTCAACATAAAGCCACTTTGTGTATTTAGGGAGATCACTAGTTAGACTGTTATTAAGGGGTTCAAATAAGATTTTTCATATTTGCCTTGTTTGTGAGAATAATTTTCAGAACAGGAGTTTCTGACAATTTTTGTCCACTAGTCTATTTCCATTTATAATATGACAATTCCATAAATAATATTTGTTTTCAGTTCTCAGCTGTAAATGTCATAAAAATCAGCTGTTGAGATACTGAAGTCAGCTGTTTCAATAAAATATGTTGACATAGTGTTATTGAACTTTGTCTCTTATGTGGCACTTTATGACGATAAAACAGAAACTATTGAAAGTTCAGGAGTCATTTTCTCATTAATCTCAGTAAATGGGAAATACAACATTCCACATTATAATGATATAATCTGATAACTGATGGTACATTATTAGAGACTATGTTTGAAGAAGCAGCTTATGTAGATGAATATAATTAATTATAGGGAGCAGTTATAGGAAAACATTGTGTGACACAATTTTGGGGGAACTATAGCCACAAAAAAGAAGGATACACCTGCATGAAGCTGGTGTAGCAATAGCTCCTAGGGTGGAGTATATCAGAACATAAAACAAACAGCACAAATCCTCTTATGGACCACTCCAACTACAACATGCCTCATATAAGGGAGATAATGTTGGCTTGAATCTTGGTCATGTTGTAACTTGTTAGTATAAAGTGTATTGTTTTGTAGTTCTCATCGGTTTAAAACATATATGTAGCAGGGTTAGGCTTGATAAATCTACAGTTTACATGTTCAGTTCTAGAAATTAGTAAAGCCACAATTTTCAGAGCAAAATTACATGAAAAGGAAACAAAATAAATAGTGAAAGTATTTTCCAAAGTTTTAATATATTATATATAATAAAATATTTATGTTCAAATCTCAGTGTGTTTACTGCCCCTTTAAGAAGACTATAATGCTTAATTTAATCATTGTTTTAGAATTTATCTACAAACGCTGCAGTTTCTTAATGGATTCTGTGGTTTATCACCCCCTCAGATACAAACTGTGCAGCAAATAACTTATTCAAAGACACTGTGATCCCACGATTTATACAGCAAACCAAACCCACCTTAAACTCCTCATTAAACATTCTTAATAGGGGTTAAAGGTGCACACTTAGTTAAAAGTCAAAAGTGTTTGCAGTTCTAGTTGTAGATAGGATAAAAATAGCAAATTTAAATGCATAGGCTGAAAAAGTGGTATAGTCTTTACTTAGTATGCTTAAATAAAGGGTAAATGTTGGTGCATGGTTTCCTTTGTATTGCATTGGTTTATACAGTATTAAAATAATATTTCTGATGAGCGTTATACATATATGTGAAAGTGCGCTGTGATGGAGATGAAATTTGTTAGACGTTTCTCTGAATTTTGGTATTTATTAATAGGCCTATTTTTAGCTAGATTATGAGTAAAGCACTTACAAGTTAAGCACGAGCGATAAGGGGTTTTCTCGCAGGTTGTTGCTTGCATCAGGTTTTTCACTCGTATTACAAGTTGAAAGTAAACACAAACGATTGAGCGCAATTGAAGTTAACGCGCGTAGGGGTTAGCGTAATCTCAGAGCTCTGGTTAACTGTTTTGCAAAACAAAAAAGTGTCACAAAACACATTACAAAGTACAATTACACTCACAATAATACCATCTAATGCAAATTAGTACAAAAAGATATTGCACAAAAAAGTTATAAGGATTTAAAGATATGAGGTGTCAGGTGTTAGAACAAAAAAGGCAGGCAAATGGCTTTAACACTGAGATACATACAGATATATAGACAGATAGATAGATAGATAGATAGATAGATAGATAGATAGATAGGTTATACTGTATAATATATATATATATATATACACTGTGTATATATATATATATATATATATATATATATATATATATATATATATACACAGTATATGTTTATTTGTGTATATATATGCATATATGTATTTACAGACATATATACACATATAAACGCATAAATACATATGTACACATATAGACATATAAATACTTTGGAGCCCTTTGCAGTTAAAGGGATAGTTAACACCAAAAATGTTATTGTTTAAAAAGATAGATAATCCCTTTATTTACCATACCCCAGTTTTGCATAACCAACACTGTTATAGAAATATACTTTTTAACATCTGTAATTACCTTGTATCTAAGCTTCTGCTGACTGCCTCCTCATCTCAGATCTTTTGACAGACTTGCATTTCAGGCAATTAGTGCTGACTCTTAAATAACTTCACGTGCATGAGCACAATGTTATCTATATGAAACACATGAACTAACGCCCTCTAGCTGTGAACAACTGTCAAATGCATTCAGATGAGAGGAGGCCTTCAAGGGCTTAGAAATTAGCATATGAGCTTATATAGGTTTAGCTTTCAACTAAGAATAACAAAATAACAAAGCAAATTTGAAGATAAAAGTACATTAGAAAGTTGTTTAAAATTGCATGCCCTATCTCAATCATGAAAGTTTAATTTGGACTTTACTATCCCTTTAAGTACATGAACACATGTAAAATCATATTTATGCAATATTATTATTTAATAAAGTTAGTGTGTATCTACTGTAAATATTTCACATAGCAGAATATGTTCAATGTATTTATAAATATATATTCCTATAAATCTGTATATATCTATACCTATATATACGTAATCATCTATATTTTTTTACCAAAATACCATCATATATTTATAGAAAAAAAAAGTATTATTAAAAATCATAATAGATACTGTAAAAAATTATAATCTATAGAATATATATATATATACATACAGTATGTACACAGTAAATATATATACACTATATATATATATATATATATATATATATATATATATATTCAAATTGAATTATGCAGTATTTGCATTTAAAAAATTTAAATCAATATTTTTGTAATATTCGGTCTAATGCTCTTTTTAAATGTAATATTCGAATTGTGCAATATTTGAAATGAAAACATTTTAATTGATATATTTGTATCTATTATGTATCAATTTACTAAATTCCCTACCACACAAACTGAATAGTATTTATTAAATGGAATGTTATATTTGAACTTTTAAATGTGAACATTCAAAAACTGGAAATAACATTTAATTACTGAATTTTAACGGATTTTCCTTTTTATTAACATTCGATTGTCCAAAACAAATGTCCACAGGACTATTCTTTCTACCAAGGGAAATTCACCCATTTACCCATCCATAATCTATAGGAATAGATATACAGTTTTAGGTCTATACAGATATATATGGAAATATGTTGTCCTGTATGTGAAGAACATTGGAATGTAACATTGTAATAACTCCTGCCGGGTTAGAGCGCATGTGATAGGTATTAGGTTTTTTCTTCTGCGCTCTCCATTGAAGTCTATAGGGGAGAATAGGTTAGCGTGGTTGAGATATCCAAAGTCCTTTGGTTAGCGTGCATCAGGTTTCGCTTGTGCGCAAACTTTTTACTTTCATCTTGTAATAAGCACACTATCCACTGCGCAGAAAGATTGCTTCCAGCAAACTTTATGCTCAAGTAAGTGGGAGCACTAAATAGTGCATCACTTGTAATCTAGCCCTTGATGTACTAAATTAATTTAGTGCCTCTCAGTGTGTGCTACTGGTTTATCTTTAATTAGCATCTGATATAAAAATATTGCTGGGTCTATGTATCTAAGTGCTTAGACTGCAAAAAAAATATTTTACAGTGCACAGAAGAGCTGAAGGGACATCAGTTAGATCATCAAAGCAATTTACAGCATCAACAAAACGTGCTGAGCTGACCTGTGAGAAGACCTTTCTGTTTATAAATAGGGACAGTCGCACTAGCCTTGCAATGCTAGGACTTCTGCTCAGAGGAGTATTTAAATCCCCATAAGCTGCCAATAGCACAAGTCTTGTGGGGAACAGGTTTTTATATATTTACTACCTAATGCTGTTTAGTGGAATTGGCTGTGTTATGAGAAGGAACTCTGTGCCACGTTTATCACAGATGGTTTTGTCCCACCAGGAAAAAGGATCACGCAGTGTTGGTTTTCTGCAGATTAAAGTAGAACCAGGTGCTCCCAGATATGAAGAACCCTCTTCTGAGCCAAGACTAACTGCGTCCTCATTTGTACAAATAAATGACCTGGAAGTGTTGTCACTTACTAACATGGTGTACATGTGCTAATTGCTTAGGCATGGAAAACTAGAAATGTTTGAGACCCCCTCACCCGAGCTGTGATTTGGCAATCCATTCCAGCTCATATCTCAAATGCATTTAGTAATATAGTGCTGTAAGTCAGGGGTGTCCAAATATTTCACATTCAAAGTCTTTTACTTAAAAATACTAGAAACAAAACAAAAATATATATATACTAAGCTAGCATAAAACAAAAATATATATATACTATACTAGCATAAAACAAATATATATATTTAATAAAATATATATATACTATACTAGCATAAAACAAATATATATACTATACTAGCATAAAACAAATATATATATATATATATAAATATATATATATTATACAAGCATAAAACAAATGTATATATACTATACTAGCATAAAACAAATATATATATATATATATATATATAATAAATTAGCATAAAACAAATATATAACAAATATATATATACTATACTAGCATAAAACAAATATATATATATATATATATATATACTATACTAGCATAAAACAAATTATTATTATTTTATTATTATCGCTTTTTTGTAGAGCGTCAACAGATTCAGCAGCGCTATAAACAAAGGGGAGTACAACAAAACAATTAATGGGATCAAATGGGTAGAGGGCCCTGCCAAGAGTTGCACTATATATATATATATATATATATATATATATAAATATATTTATATATATATATTATACTAGCATAAAACAAATATATATATATATATATATACTATACTAGCATGAAACAAATATATATATACTATACTAGCATAAAACAAATATATATATACTATACTAGCATAAAACAAATATATATACTATACTAGCATAAAACAAATATATATATATACTATACTAGCATAAAACAAATATATATATACTATACTAGCATAAAACAAATATATATATACTATACTAGCATAAAACAAATATATATACTATACTAGCATAAAACAAATATATATATACTATACTAGCATTAAACAAATATATATACTATACAAGCATAAAACAAATGTTAGATGAGCAGTGATTTACCAAAGCTGTTACTGATTTGGATTGAACAAATGGCAATAATTGCTTGGCAATTGCTGTAGTGATGCACCTGTTTTATTATGCAGACCCCATTGGATACAAATACAGGATATTCTCCAGGTTTCTGTCTCCAAAATCTATCAGAGCACATGTGTCCCTTGAATGACAATATGGCTATTAGAAAATCAAGGTACTGATACATACTGCTTTGTGAAACCTTTATTTGATCAATCTAGAGTATTATGTAGTATCTCATATGAATCAGCATCAGAAAATATATTTAAACTACTACTCTAGGTTTGTAAAAAGTGACTTAGATTTGCTAAGTATACAGTGAATATATGGTATGGAGCTGAGCACTTTTTTTACTTCTATTATCAAATTTGCTCCATTCTCCTTTTATCCTGTACTGAAAGAACACTGGCAGCTAGCTGCATACATCTAGTTAGCCAATCACAAGAGACAAATATGTACAGGCACCAATCAGCAGCAAGTTCTCACTAGGGGCGCGATCCGATATAGATCGCAGTTTGCGGCGCAAGCGAGGGAACCGGCGTCGCCCGCAGTTTCAGCTCGCAACTCGAGCTATCCCATATGCGGCGCCGTCAGATGCTAACGTGCCGTAAGTCTGACAAACCAGCGATGTCCAGAAATCTGCGCAAGTACAAATTTCTGGCGTCGCCAGTGACTTGCGGCACGTTAGAATCTGCCGGCGCCTATAAAACCTGACTAAAGTCTAAAACACCCGCACTGTCTAACACGCCTCCCTAACATAACCCGACACGTCTAACACGCCTCCCTAACATAGCCGACACGTCTAACACGCCTCCCTAACATAGCCCGACACGTCTAACCCTCTATCCGCTATCCCCCCTCACTAGCCTAACAATAAAAAAGCTATTAACCCCTAAACCGCCGCTCCCGTACCCCGCCGCCAGCTATATTATATCTATAACCCCCTAAAGTGAGCCCCTAACACCGCCGCCATCTATATTAAAATTATTAACCCCTAATGTAAGCCCCTTACACCGCCGCCATCTCTATTAAAATGATTAACCCCTAATTTAATCTATCTACCCCGCCGCCAGCTATATTATCTATATTAACCCTAAGTATATTATAGTTAATATAGGTATTACATTATATATATTATCTATATTAACCCTAAGTATATTATAGTTAATATAGGTATTACATTATATATATTAACTATATTAACCCTAATTATATTAGGGTTAATATAGTTACTATAGTATTTATATTAACTATATTAACTCTATCTAACCCTAACTAAATTTATATTAAATTAATCTAATTCATTTATAAACTAAAATATTCCTATTTAAATCTAAATACTTACCTATAAAATAAACCCTAAGATAGCTACAATATAATTAATAATTACATTGTAGCTATGTTAGGGTTAATATTTATTTTACAGGTAAATTGTTAATTATTTTAACTAGGTATAATAGATATTAAATAGTTATTAACTATTTAATATCTACCTAGTTAAAATAATTACCCAATTACCTGTAAAATAAATCCTAACCTAAGTTACAAATACACCTACACTATCAATAAATTTAATAAACTACAAACATCTATCTAAAAATACAATTAAATTAACTAAACTAAATTACAAAAAAAAACAAACACTAAATTACAAAAAAATAAAAAAAAGATTACAAGATTTTTAAGCTAATTACACCTATTCTAAGCCCCCTAATAAAATAATAAACCCCCAAAATAAAAAAAATTCCCTGCCCTATTCTAAATTAAACAAATTTCAAAGCTCTTTACCTTACCAGCCCTTAAAAGGGCCTTTTGTGGGGCATGCCCCAAAGAATTCAGCTCTTTTGCATACAACAAATACAATCCCCCCCCCCATTACAACCCACCACCCACATACCCCTATTCTAAAACCACCCAAACCCCCCTTAAAAAAGCCTAACACTACCCCCCTGAAGATCTCCCTACCTTGTCTTCACCACACCGGGCCGAACTCCTGATCCGATCCGGGCGATGATCGGAACAGCCAATAGAATGCGAGCTCAATCTGATTGGCTGATTGGATCAGCCAATCGGATTGAACTTGAATCTGATTGGCTGATTCAATCAGCCAATCAGATTTTTTTAACTTAATTCCGATTGGCTGATAGAATCCTATCAGCCAATCGGAATTCGGAGGACGCCATCTTGGATGACGTCATTTAAAGGTACCTCATTCGTCGTTCAGTCGTCGGCCTGGATGGATGCTCCGCGGCGGCGGAGCGAAGAAAGAAGATTGAAGATGCCGCCGGAAGAATGAAGACTTTGCTGCCGCTTGGAGGAAGACGTCGCCGGAGGAAGAATTCTTCTTTGCAGCTTGGAGGAAGACATCGCCCGGATCGGATCAGGAGTTCGGCCCGGTGTGGTGAAGACAAGGTAGAGAGATCTTCAGGGGGGTAGTGTTAGGCTTTTTTAAGGGGGGTTTGGGTGGTTTTAGAATAGGGGTATGTGGGTGGTGGGTTGTAATGGGGGGGGGGGGATTGTATTTGTTGTATGCAAAAGAGCTGAATTCTTTGGGGCATGCCCCACAAAAGGCCCTTTTAAGGGCTGGTAAGGTAAAGAGCTTTGAAATTTGTTTAATTTAGAATAGGGCAGGGAATTTTTTTTATTTTGGGGGTTTATTATTTTATTAGGGGGCTTAGAATAGGTGTAATTAGCTTAAAAATCTTGTAATCTTTTTTTTATTTTTTGTAATTTAGTGTTTGTTTTTTTTTTGTAATTTAGTTTAGTTAATTTAATTGTATTTTTAGATAGATGTTTGTAGTTTATTAAATTTATTGATAGTGTAGGTGTATTTGTAACTTAGGTTAGGATTTATTTTACAGGTAATTGGGTAATTATTTTAACTAGGTAGATATTAAATAGTTAATAACTATTTAATATCTATTATACCTAGTTAAAATAATTAACAATTTACCTGTAAAATAAATATTAACCCTAACATAGCTACAATGTAATTATTAATTATATTGTAGCTATCTTAGGGTTTATTTTATAGGTAAGTATTTAGATTTAAATAGGAATATTTTAGTTTATAAATGAATTAGATTAATTTAATATAAATTTAGTTAGGGTTAGATAGAGTTAATATAGTTAATATAAATACTATAGTAACTATATTAACCCTAATATAATTAGGGTTAATATAGTTAATATATATAATGTAATACCTATATTAACTATAATATACTTAGGGTTAATATAGATAATATAGCTGGCGGCGGGGTAGGTAGATTAAATAAGGGATTAATCATTTTAATAGAGATGGCGGCGGTGTAAGTGGCTTACATTAGGGGTTAATAATATTAATATAGCTGGCGGCGGTATAGGGGGATTAGATTAGGGGTTAATAATTTTTATATAGGTGGCGGCGGTGTAAGGGGTCAGATTAGGGGATAGATAAGGTAGATGGCGGCGGTTTTAGGGGTTAATAACTTTATTAGGGATTTCGGGAGGGGGATCGCGGTTCACAGGTAGATAGACATTGCGCATGCGTTAGGTGTTAGGTTTATTTTAGAAGATCGCGGTTGACAGGGAGATAGACATTGTGCATGCGTTAGGTGTTAGGTTTATTTTAGCAGCCAGTTTAGGAAGTTACGGGGCTCCAATAGTCAGCGTAAGGCTTCTTACGGCTGCTTTTTGTGGCAAGGTGAAAATGGAGTACGTTTTCTCCATTTTCGCCACGTAAGTCCTTACGCTGCATATTGGATACCAAACTGCGCGGGTTTGGTATACCTGCCTATGGCCCAAAAAACTACGGGCGACGGCAGAAATATACGGGCGTAACTTCTAGGTTACGCCGTATATGTGATACCAAACCCGCGCAAATATTGGCGTCGCCGGCTTTTGCGGGCGACGATTTATATCGGATCGACCCCTAGATTAGGATATGTGCATATTATTTTTCAACAAGGGATACTAAGAGAACAAAGCACATTTGAAAATAGAAGTGAATTTAAAAGTGTCTTAAAATGACATGCTCTATCTGAATCATGCAAGTTAAATTTTGACTTTCCTATCCATTTAACTACTTTTTAATTTAGCCCCTCACACAATTCATGTTATAAATTTGCTTATTTTGTAAAACAATGTGAAATGATTTTCTAAATTCTGCATACACTACAAACATTTTTTTTTCAGTGCTCCTATGAGAAGCAGTAAAATTATAAATATTGTTTGTTTGTTTTTTTCCCTTAATGTACCCTGACAGATCTCTAGACCCATCTAGTGGTTAAATCAGAAATATTGACATGAATTTGATATCATTTGAATTTTGCAATATGCTTATTTATTTCAGAACCATACATATTATTCAGCTCATAACAGCATTATGAATGAAAGTTCAATATATTTTTAAATATAAATTTAAACTTTATTTTAAATGTATAGGTTTTGACCAGTAGAAATGTACACTGATTACAGACTTTATATTAGCTATCACATTCAACTTAAAGGGACAGTCTAAATTATTTAACGCATATAATTTTGCTTTACTAACTATGGGGCTGATTCCAATCTAGTTGATTATGTTTATTTGTCTCCTGATAGGTCTATTTCCACATCGGATCACAATACAATCATTAAATGTATTAAAGAATAGAAAAAATATTGGATTGGATCTCTGAAAAGTCACCCATAGGATGTATGTAGCATAACGACTTTGGAGATCATAATTTATCGACTACAAGTTATTGACTAAAGGGCCAATTTATTAATGTGCGGATGGACATGACGCTGTCGGCATTTATTATTGCATTTATCATTGCACAAGTATTCAATGTGAAATGTTTGTGCAATGCCGCCCCCTGCAGATTGGCCGTTAGCAGGGGGTGTCAATCAACCCAATCGTATCCGATCAGGCTGATTGCTGTCCCTGCCTCAGAGGTGGCAGATGAGTTAAGGAGCAGCGGTCTTTAGACTGCTGCTTCTTAACTCCTGATTCCAGCAAGCCTGAAGGCTCGCGTGGAAACAGGTGCATACGGCACCATATGGGGGTTGTTAAATTGGCCCCTAAATATCCTAATGGATAGGGCAAAAATTAAAGTTGCACTCAACACAACATAAATACATAAAAAATAAATTTACACTAAAATACACACTAAAAAAAGTATATATATAAATATTATTAAAAGAGTTATAAGGGTTCAAATGTATATGGTATATGTCAAGGTAGTTGACTGCAAATGGCTATAATATATATGTGTGTGTGTGTATATATATATATATATATATATATAGACACATACACACACATACATATTTATGTCTAAATATGTGTGTGTGTATATATATATATATACATGTGTATGTATGTATTTATATGTGTGTGTATAATAATAATATATATTATTTGTTTCCCATTTACAAAGAGAGGCGTTTGGGTTGTAAAAACATTGCCCCACACGTAAGTTAAGGTTGAATTATGTGGAATATAATTTTACATTTATCATACAGCTCTTTAAAAAAAAGCAGGTTCACCACCGAAATGCGTAGAGCTTGTTTTCTTTAGCTGATACTTTGTTTTTACAGATATTTTATTTAAATTGTTGAAATTTTAACAATATTTTTGTCCAGTTGGAACTTTTTGACGCTGTGTGTGCACGAGAATAATAAAAAAAAACGCTTTTGACTTTTATCCTTCCTGTGAGTATTTTCCTTTTTTGGAAGCTATTACACCATCCTGGGTTCTCTTCTCTCAAGCGGAGATGTGATTTATAACTAAGGAAGTGAGGCACCTAGAGAATATCTAAAGTGGTGTATAGGGGACTGGTTTAAAGAGACATAAAATCCCACACAAGTGAAAATGTGTTGGTCTTATTATTATTGCACTATTGCTTGCATTGGACTATGTATTTAACCTCTACAAAGGCAGCAAAGCACTACTGGTACCTAACTGAACACATCTGGAAGTGATACGCGCATATCGGCCAGTCACCAGTTAGCTCCCAGTAGTGCATTGCTGCTCCTGAGACTAACAATATATGCCTTTTAACAAATTATTCCAGGAGAAGACGCACATTTGATAAACTCAATTGCAAAATCTCAAAATTGCATGCTTTGTCTGAACCCTAAAAAAAGGTTTAAAGGGGCAGTAAACTGTAAAATTGTTTTCTCCTTTATGTGTTTCCAATATACAAGCTACAGAGTTTTAATGTATAGGAAAGTGTTCCTTTAGTCTATTTTTGTACATGAAATAGCTTCTGCTAATTTAAACTACAACCCACACAATGGCCTAATCTTGTGGGGAGAGAATACCTCATTATCTTGTCTGTCTAATTTACACAAAGTTCTCCATATTTATTACTATTTACTCAAAAGCCAACAATGAAAAATTAATATGTCAGTACCTCTCTGTCACAGCCCACCCCCAAGGGGAGCATTATTTTATATAAACCTTTTTTTCTAATCTGTACTTAAGTACATAACTGTTCAGTATAGGCGGGGATACAATGGACAACATTTTGAAAGCTATTTCAAATGAGAGAATAAAGGTAAAGGATTGATTTGTAAACTATTTAAAACACTCCATAAGGTAAAATTGATCATTGGGAACACAAGGGGAGATAATATTTTAGAACACTGTCCCTTTCAATTTGAATTTCTTGCACTTTAAAGCTGTTATAGCATGTTTCAGTTGCATTGTTGACTTCTAGACATAGACCATAAACCCAGATTATGTTTAATGATCTATGAGACTTGCAGAACAAAAAAAGGCACAAAGTTACTGCTTTTGGTTTGCCGTTTGCTTCATGATTTTATATAGTTAACTATTAGAGTTTGTGCATATCTAACACAATTTGCATGGATAATTAAATGTGAATAATGGCAGTTTCAGTGCTGTATTCCATACTCATCATTTCTGATAAAAAGAAGGTCCATTAAATGTCATTTGAAATATATATATTAATGGATAGTAGATTATATGCTGATATGCTGATGTGTATAACAAATGCAAGCTTATATTAAATGTATGCACATATTAATTAGCAATTAATGTATTTTAGATCTCACCTGCTAGCCCTGCATCAATTACCGTTACCTTAGTAACCACCGGGTTTCACTCATTGAGATTATATTTTATACTTGCATAAGATTTTCAGTTTTGTTAAAAGGATATTAAAACCAATTTTTTTCTTTCATGATTCAGATAGAGCCTGCATTGCTAATGTAGCTACCAATCATCAACCGCTACCCAGGATGCTGAATAAAAAAATGTGCTGGCTCCTAAGCTTACAGTCCTGCTTTTTCAAATAAAGATACCAAGAGAACTAAGAAAAATTGATAATAGGAGTAAATTAGAAAGTTGTTTAAAATTGCCTGCTCTATTTGAATCATGAAAGAATAAATGTGGGCTTCATATCCCTTTAAGTGGAATCCAGCTTTAGTGAGAAATCAAACAATGTTTTCAGAAAAGCCAGCAAGATCTTATAAACTGAAAAATGGCAAAATGCTTTATCAGGGCTACTCAAAACACCTACTCAATATAACTAAGGACAACATATGTGTGCTGGATTAACTAACTGTTTGAATCCAGTCAGAAGACATTCACTATCTAAATTGTTGTTATTATTATTAATAATAATAATAATAATAACAATGATGATAATAATAATAATAATATGAATATGAATAACAATAATAACAATTCTCTATTGGTAGAAATAGTAGTTTATTCCACAGTAGAGTGAGAGGCTTAACTCTATGAGATACACTGGCACCTTAAAAAGCAATGGAAAGTTCTTTGTTTGATGTGCTGAGCATCTTTTAATTTGGTTTGTCTCAGTCTTAGATACTTTACAAATATTATGAGATTTAAACCTCCCTGTGGACTATGCAACTGCTGTCTGACTGCCGAATCATTAATTAATGATGTATGTTTGTTAATTGGACTTGTTGTGAGAGGAGGAAGACAAGAAGGGCAATTTACTCAGGCCCAAGCTCTAGAGGGTCTCTATATGTAGATAAAAAGAACCCTTTAGCATAGTAAACTGGGCTTTTTCTTATAAGAGTTGCATTAAGCAATGTAATATGTTTATGGTCACTAGCAGCTTGGGATGAATACAAGTATTCTATTGATTTATTTTTTATCTATTATGTATCAACTTACTAAATTCCCTACCACATGAACTATTAAACTTCTGAATAGTATTTGTGAAATTTCAAATGTGGATATCCATTCTAATTATGAACATTTAAAAAGTAAAGTAACATTTGGAAACTGGAAATAACATTTGATTATTGAATTTAAATGGATTTTCATTCCTATCAGCTTTCGATGGTCCAAAACAAATGTCCACAGGAAGGGCCGGTGCTAGCATTTTAGGCTACACAAGCGAATATATATTTTACCCCCACCCCCCCGCCAAACAAATAACATAACATCTCTGTACAGTTTCTTCACAAAATGTTATAGGGATGTGGTAAAAAAGACACAGATAACTATTTTGTCAATTATTTTTAAATTATATAGATAACATTACCCCGAAAATACCTATATGTGCACGCTAACACAAACGGGAATACACAAATTTAACCGCTTAAGGACCGGGCATTTCAGACAAAAACTTCCCCAAAAAAACAGAGCATTTTTAGCATTATTGCCCTCATTACATTTAAACAGAAATAGAGCCTTTTTTATATTTACCTATTAAAACTATATATATATTTTTAGTTGACAACCCAAAGTATTGATCTAGGCCCATTTTGGTATATTTCATGCCACCATTTCAATGCGATCAAATAAAAAAATTGTTAACTTTTTCACAATTTTAAGTTTCTCACTGAAATTATTTACAAACAGCTTGTGTAATCATGGTACAAATTGTTGTAAATTCTTCTATGGGATCTCCTTTGTTTAGAAATAGCATATATATATGGCTTTAGCATTGCTTTTTGGTAATTAGAAGGCTGCTAAATGCCGCTGCGCACCCCACTTGTATTATGCCCAGCAGTGGGGTTAATTAGGTAGCTTGTAGGGTTATTTTTAGCTTTAGTGTAGAGATCAGCCTCCCACCTGACACATACCACCCCTTTATCCCTCCCTGACCCCTCTCTAACAGTTGTCTTCCATCCCCCACCCCACAATTGTCACCCCCATCTTAAGTACTGCCAGAAAGTCTGCCAGTACTAAAATAAAATGCTTTTTTTTTCTTTTTTATATATATTTTTCTTTTGTATATTTTCTGCAGGGTAGTATCCCACCGAATGTGACTGACCCCATCCATTGCATTTGCAAATTGGGGGGGGGTTGATTAGTAGTACAGGGTGGGGGTGCTCTATAAAAGGTCAGTTTACACAGCTTCAGGTATTAGGGCATTTAAAAAAATAAAATGTACAAAATAAAAAAATGTAAAAAGTGTATATATATATATATATATATATATATATATATATATTAAATATAAATCTTCTCACTTGCGCCCCCCCCCCCTGCAGTAGCACCCTAAGACAGTTGCCTAAGCTGCCTATATACAAGCGCCGGTGTTCTGTAATATTTCCCTACCTTGTTACATTGTCCTAAATACGTAACGGTATAGTCAAGCCTAAATCTACAGGGAGTGCAGAATTATTAGGCAAATGAGTATTTTGACCACATCATCCTCTTTATGCATGTTGTCTTACTCCGAGCTGTATAGGCTCGAAAGCCTACTACCAATTAAGCATATTAGGTGATGTGCATCTCTGTAATGAGAAGGGGTGTGGTCTAATGACATCAACACCCTATATCAGGTGTGCATAATTATTAGGCAACTTCCTTTCCTTTGGCAAAATGGGTCAAAAGAAGGATTTGACAGGCTCAGAAAAGTCAAAAATAGTGAGATATCTTGCAGAGGGATGCAGCACTCTTAAAATTGCAAAGCTTCTGAAGCGTGATCATCGAACAATCAAGCGTTTCATTCAAAATAGTCAACAGGGTCTCAAGAAGCGTGTGGAAAAACCAAGGCGCAAAATAACTGCCCATGAACTGAGAAAAGTCAAGCGTGCAGCTGCCAAGATGCCACTTGCCACCAGTTTGGCCATATTTCAGAGCTGCAACATCACTGGAGTGCCCAAAAGCACAAGGTGTGCAATACTCAGAGACATGGCCAAGGTAAGAAAGGCTGAAAGACGACCACCACTGAACAAGACACACAAGCTGAAACGTCAAGACTGGGCCAAGAAATATCTCAAGACTGATTTTTCTAAGGTTTTATGGACTGATGAAATGAGAGTGAGTCTTGATGGGCCAGATGGATGGGCCCGTGGCTGGATTGGTAAAGGGCAGAGAGCTCCAGTCCGACTCAGACGCCAGCAAGGTGGAGGTGGAGTACTGGTTTGGGCTGGTATCATCAAAGATGAGCTTGTGGGGCCTTTTCGGGTTGAGGATGGAGTCAAGCTCAACTCCCAGTCCTACTGCCGGTTTCTGGAAGACACCTTCTTCAAGCAGTGGTACAGGAAGAAGTCTGCATCCTTCAAGAAAAACATGATTTTCATGAAGGACAATGCTCCATCACACGCGTCCAAGTACTCCACAGCGTGGCTGGCAAGAAAGTGTATAAAAGAAGAAAATCTAATGACATGGCCTCCTTGTTCACCTGATTTGAACCCCATTGAGAACCTGTGGTCCATCATCAAATGTGAGATTTACAAGGAGGGAAAACAGTACACCTCTCTGAACAGTGTCTGGGAGGCTGTGGTTGGTGCTGCACGCAATGTTGATGGTGAACAGATCAAAACACTGACAGAATCCATGGATGGCAGGCTTTTGAGTGTCCTTGCAAAGAAAGGTGGCTATATTGGTCACTGATTTGTTTTTGTTTTGTTTTTGAATGTCAGAAATGTATATTTGTGAATGTTGAGATGTTATATTGGTTTCACTGGTAAAAATAAATAATTGAAATGGGTATATATTTGTTTTTTGTTAAGTTGCCTAATAATTATGCACAGTAATAGTCACCTGCACACACAGATATCCCCCTAAAATAGCTATAACTAAAAACAAACTAAAAACTACTTCCAAAACTATTCAGCTTTGATATTAATGAGTTTTTTGGGTTCATTGAGAACATGGTTGTTGTTCAATAATAAAATTAATCCTCAAAAATACAACTTGCCTAATAATTCTGCACTCCCTGTAGATAGAGAACTTTCATATCTGACATTTTTGTTTCAAAAGGAGGCTGATGTTAAAATAGTGATCGGATTCTGTATAATTTTCTGACCACCTTATATTTGGCTGTTTTGAGTGCAGATTTCGCTCAAACATAAATAATTAAAACATAAACACAAAATATTTGTATGGTATTAGCTTGTGATGATAGCGTTTATTTTTTTAAATTTATTTTGCAGGCTATGTAACAAAAAATAATGGAAACCTATCTGTACCCTGAAAAAATACATTTATAAAATGAATGCTATCATCACAAGCTAATAACATACATAATATTTTTCAATTATGTTTTATGTTTGAGCGAGAGCTGCACTCAAAACAGCCAAATATAACCATCTGATCAATATTTTGACATCAGCCTCCATTTCAAACAAAAATGGCGGAGATGAAAGTGCTCTATCTGGCCGTTCGGGTTACATAGGTAGGAAAACGTAATACAGTAGGCAAATATAACAGAACACCGACTCTGTCCACAGGACTATTTGTTCTACCAAACGAATTGTACTCACCACATTCACCCATCCCTATTATATACACAATATAAGACTATGTTAAAGGGACATGAAACCCAATTTTTGCTTTCATGAGTTATAAAGAATATGTGATTTTAAACAATTTTCCAATTTACTTCTATTATCTAATTTGCTTAATTCTCTTGATATCCTTGATTATAAAGAATATGTAAATAAGATCAGTAGCTGCTGATTGGTGGCTGCACATAGATGCCTTGTGTGATTGGTTCCCCCATGTGCATTGCTATTTATTTAACAAAGCATACCTAAAGAATAAAGCAAATTAGATAAAAGCAGTCAATTGGAATGTTGTTGTGAATCATGAAAGAAACATTTTGGTTTTTTTTGTCCCTTTAAGCAGATTAAGAGAAAGACCATGTTGTGGGGAGAGCATGGAAGTGAGGATGATAGAGTCAGAGGGGGAGTGAAAGGGGAAGAGATAGTGATGGGAGTCACAAGGAGAGAGACAGGGAGAGAGTAACAGTGAATTATGACACAGATGTAAGGGGAGGTGCTGACAGCAATAAAGGAAAAAGGAAATATAGTGACAGGATTACAAACCAGGGCAATACAAGAGAGATTACATGATATGCTAGCAGAGAGGAGAAATAAGTGTATCAGATATGTGAGTGAGGGGAGTGAAAGAGAAAGACCACATCACGGGGGGGGGGGAGCAAAACAAGCTGCTTTTAAATATTAAAGGGACATAATACTCATATGCTAAATCACTTGAAACTGATGCAGTATAACTGTAAAAAGCTGACAGGAAAATATCACCTGAGCATCTCTATGTAAAAAAGGAAGATATTTTACTTCACAATTTCCTCAGCTCACCAGAGTAAGTTCTGTGTAAAAAGTTATACTCAGCTGTTCCCAGCTGCAGGTAAAAAAAAATAAAAAAATGAAGAAATTAACAGCAGCCAATCAGCATCAGCAGTGCTGAGGTCATGAACTCTTTTACTGTGATCTCATGAGATTTGACTTAACTCTCATGAGATTTCATAGTAAGCTGAATAGGGAAATAATATGAGAGTGCACAAGGCTCATCCCCTAAGCTGTCCTAGGACAGACATACTAAAATGCTGCTTAGAAATCCTTTACAATGGGTGGTGACTACTGAGGGACTTTTGAGGTAAAATATCTTTCTTTTTTACATAGAGTTGTTCAGGAGATATTTTCTAGTCAGCTTTTTACAGCTATGCTGCATCACTTTAAAGTGTTTAAACATTTGGGTATTATGGCCCTTTAACCCTTTAAGGACACAGCTTTCAGTTTGCTCAATTGTTTTATGACAGAAAAATTCCGTCATATGTCCTTAAGAGGTTAACCAGCAAATGGGGAAAAAAGCTGCAAACAATATTTAGGATCAGGGACAGATGAGGATTCTTCAGCTCCAAGTCAGGATTCTATTTTTTTCCCAAAAGCTCCTTTACAGTGGGGCCCAATATCTACTCAACTTGACATTATTTTAGTGCAATGAAACATTCAAAAACGTTATTTGCACACCCAGAACTGAGAGTTAGTATTGCAAAACAATGCCTTATTTCAGCCAATGTAGGCTAATGTATGTAGTGCAACCACAAAACAATGCCTTATTTCAGCCAATGTAGGCTAATGTATGTAGTGCAACCACAAAAAAATGCCTTATTTCAGCCAATGTAGGCTAATGTATGTAGTGCAACCACAAAACAATGCCTTATTGCAGCCAATGTAGGCTAATGTATGTAGTGCAACCACAAAACAATGCCTTATTGCAGCCAATGTAGGCTAATGTATGTAGTGCAACCACAAAACAATGCCTTATTGCAGCCAATGTAGGCTAATGTATGTAGTGCAACCACAAAACAATGCCTTATTTCAGCCAATGTAGGCTAATGTATGTAGTGCAACCACAAAACAATGCCTTATTGCAGCCAATGTAGGCTAATGTATGTAGTGCAACCACCAAACAATGCCTTATTGCAGCCAATGTAGGCTAATGTATGTAGTGCAACCACAAAACAATGCCTTATTGCAGCCAATGTAGGCTAATGTATGTAGTGCAACCACAAAACAATGCCTTATTTCAGCCAATGTAGGCTAATGTATGTAGTGCAACCACAAAACAATGCCTTATTTCAGCCAATGTAGGCTAATGTATGTAGTACAACCACTAAACAAGACTAATAACTGGTATAAAGCATTAAAGGTAATAGAGCAAAAATATCTACAGAGTGGTAGGGAACCGTATTTTGATATCTTTCTATGAATGGGAAGAAATACTTTGGCAGTTAATTTTAAGAGTTAGTAGAAATAATCCCAGGAGGTAATATCAAACAATCTAGTAAATTGAAAATGTTTACAATATTTAAATTGCACTGATTTTGCCTACTGCTTAAAGGGACAGTCTACTCCAGAATTGTTATTGTTTAAAAAGATAGATAATCCCTTTATTACCTCTTCCCCAGTTTTGCATAACCAACACTGTTACATTAACCCCTTAATGACAACAGCACTTTTCCATTTTCTGTCCGTTTGTGACAAAGGCTATTTTTACATTTTTGCGGTGTTTGTGTTTAGCTGTAATTTTCCTCTTACTCATTTACTGTACCCACACATATTATATACAGTTTTTCTCGCCATTAAATGGACTTTCTAAAGATAGCATTATTTTCATCATATATTCTAATTTACTATAAAAAAAATATAAAATATGAGGAAAAAATGGAAAAAACCCACTTATTTTTAACTTTTAGCCCCAAAATCTGTTGCACATCTACAACCACCAAAACACCCATGCTAAATAGTTTCTAAATTTTGTCCTGAGTTTAGAAATACCCAATGTTTACATGTTCTTTGTTTTTTTTTGCAAGTTATAGGGCCATAAATACAAGTAGCACTTTGCTATTTCCAAACCACTTTTTTAAAATTAGCGCTAGTTACATTGGGACACTGATATCTTTCAGGAATCTCTGAATATCCCTTGACATGTATATATTTTTTTTTAGAAGACATCCCAAAGTATTGATCTAGGCCCATTTTGGTATATTTCATGCCACCATTTCACCGCCAAATGCGATCAAATACAAAATATCGTTCACTTTTTCACAAATTTTTTCACAAACTTTCGGTTTCTCACTGAAATTGTTTACAAACAGCTTGCGAAATTATGGCAAAAATTATTGTAAATGCTTCTCTGGCATCCCCTTTGTTCAGAAATAGCAGACATAAATGGCTTTGGCGTTGCTTTTTGGTAATTAGAAGGCCGCTAAATGCCACTGCGCACCACACATGTTTTATGGCCAGGAGTGAAGGGGTTAATTAGGGAGCATGTATAGGAGGCTTTTTGGGGTAATTTTAGCTTTAGTGTAGTGTAGTAAACAACCCAAAGTATTGATCTAGGCACATTTTGGTATATTTCATGCCACCATTTCACCGCCAAATACGTTCAAATAAAAAAAAAACTTAAAATTTTTCTAAATTTTTGGTTTCTTACTGAAATTATTTACAAACAGCTTGTGCAATTATGGCACAAATGGTTGTAAATGCTTCTCTGGGATCCCCTTTGTTCAGAAATAGCAGACATATATGGCTTTGGCGTTGCTTTTTGGTAATTAGAAGGCCACTAAATTCCGCTGCGCATCACACGTGTATTATGGCTAGCAGTAAAGGGGTTAATTAGGTAGCTTGTAGGGAGCTTGCAGGGTTAATTTTAGCTTTAGTGTAGAGATCAGCCTCCCACCTGAAACATCAGACCTCCTGATCCCTCCCAAACAGCTCTCTTCCCTCCCCCACCCCACAATTGTTCCCTCCATCTTAAGAACTGGCAGAAAGTCTGCCAGTACTAAAATAAAAGGTATATTTGTTGTTTTTTTGTTTTTTATAGCATATTTACATATGCTGCTCTATAGAATCCCCCCTTAGCCCCCAACCTCACAGATCCCCCATCAAACAGTTCTCTAACCCTCCCCCTCTAACTTAATGGGAGCCATCTTGGGTACTGGCAGCTGTCTGCCAGTACCCAGTTTATTAAAAAAAATATGCTTTTATTATTTTTTGGCCTTTTTTGCCATTTTCTGTAGTGTAGCTCAAGCCCCCCCTCCCAGAACCCTTCGATTGTTTATTACATTAAAATCCCCCCCTTTTCTCCCAATTTTGAATGACATTTTTCTGTAGTGTAGCAGTTCCCACCCGCTCCCGTCCCGTGCACGTGCCCGCCCGCCGCCCCCATGCACGCGTGCGCGTCCGTGCGCGCCCCCGGACACTGCTGCCTCCGATCCGGCCTCCGATCCCGCCCCCTCCACATCACAGGCCCTTAGCAGGCCGCCCACCCACCTCCCTGCCTTGCTCCCACCCACCAACGACGCTCCGGTGCAGAGAGGGCCACAGAGTGGCTCTCTCTGCATCGGAGGCTTGTAAAGGGGTATTGCAGGATGCTTCCATATCGAGGCATCACTGCAAAACCCTCAGAGCTGCTGGAAGCGATCGCAATCGCTTCCAGCACTCTGTTAGACAACTGACGTACCAGGTACGTCTATTGTCATTAACTGCTTGTAAATGCATGACGTACCTGGTATGTCAGTTGTCATTAAGGGGTTAATATACTTTTTATAGAAGGGAGAGAAAAAAGGAGGCGCCACAATAGTGTGAGATTGTAGGTATATGGGACCCCCACAAAACGATACAGGATCACTTACTAGATGATGAGCACTTGAGAAGTGCCACAGGTGCAGGCTGAACTATTAAAAGCTGTCCAGCGAGCTTATCCTCACGATCCGATGGCCACAGGGTAAAATTCAAATATCCCCACATGTACTGGGGTCGGAAATGAGCCAGGTATTGATATGGATTCCCACTCAGGGCAAAAATACAGCTGGTATAAAGCTGAATGCTGGTTAAAAGTCAGAACAGCTAATAAAAGCAAAGGTAAAAACAAGCGTGATGACAGATAGGTTAAAATATAACATATAAGTTTATTGAAACCTAATACACTACGCGTTTCCCGGTCACAACAACCGTTTCATCAGGTGTATAAAACTAACAGTCATCACACTATTTAAAACAAATCTCGGCGTGCACAAATTTTCAATGCGCATGCCCATTAAAAACAGTTAACCAATGAGATGTAAATCTGAGCCGGCAAACATTTTGATAGGACAAAACAATAGGCGTGTAATACCCGCCCCTACTACGAGTGTTACCTGTCACTCGATTGGCGTAACTGAGAAGCACGGCTACGATCTATAACTAAAATACGCCGTCATTGCTAAAATACATAATAAAAGGCACTGCTCGGTGATAAACTAGGTGTTTACTGCAAGGATAAAGTCCCCGTAAACTACCCCAAAGAGGGCGTAGATGATTCCTTACAGGAATGGTTCTATTATGTGATAAATAATACTATCACAAAATGTGTCCATAATGGATTCCTAAAAACCTAAAACTGCCTATATATATAGTACAATTGGGCCCATGAGGTGAAATCCTGGCTCTATATCTAATGGTAAATATAAAGTATATTGATGCCAAGAGATACAAGGTAACACCCCATAGTAATGTGTATTACATTGTGAGATAAGTATCACTCTATGGATACAAATGGATACATAAAAAATGTATAAAAATATGAAGTGATAGGACTATGCCAGCTCAGGGATCATCTGATCAGTTGCAACTTCATGCACTTGTGTGATATACTGTATCGTATATACGCATAAATATACACACAAACACATGAAATATATAAAAAATTTAAAAATACAAAAATACAAAATATCCACATAAAAACAAATGTCAAAAGAAACAGATCAAACTATATAATGATAACTCAATATAACTCAATTAAAAGCTGCCATGTCAATGTTTTCATTTAGACCATGGGGTTTCAAAGTTTTTAATTTCCATATCCAATAGGTCTCTCTTTGTCGCAAGTGTATAAACCTATTTCTACCCCATTTGGGAGCTACATGTTCTATAGGGAGAATACTATATATATCGCTTTCTCCCGGATGGCAATTGCCCTTATGGCGAGGAACACTATGATTTACCAATTCTTTCTTTACATTTCTCGTGTGTTCCCCCCATCTTTTTTTGATGGGTCTAGAGGTTCTCCCAACATACTGAACCCCACATTTGCATTGTAGCAAATACACCACAAATGTTGAATCACACGTGAAATGTGAAGAAACACTAAATTTTTCATTGGTGACAGAGGACTTAAATTCAGTGACATTCCCCATCGTATAGCTACAAAGACCACAATTATTTTTCCCACATTTAAAAAAACCTATCTTAGTGTTTAAAAAAGAATTGGTATTAGATTTATTCCCCATCCTACTTGTGCGCTTTTTCATTAAGATCTTACTTGGTGCCAACTTGTTCTTAAGTGTCTGTGCTCTTCTAAAGGTGCATATAGGGGTATCATCCAAAATTTGTTTCAAAACTGGATCATTTTTTAAAATGAACCAGTATTTCTGTAAAATATTCTTGATTAAATGATGATTATTATTATACCTAGTAATGAATCGAGGATGATTATTATTTTTGGAATTATAAAGTAACCTTTCCTCTTCCGAGTTCCATGTTCTTTCATATTTATCCTTTTTCTTAGAATTAAACAAATCTGATCTTACTTTATTTCTAGCTTTTTGATAGCCTAATTCTATAAGTTTTGGTGGATACTCTCTTGCAAGAAACCTCTCTTTTAATATTTGTGATTGTTCATCAAACACAGACATCTCAGTACAATTTCTGCGTATTCTGCAGAATTGATTGAATGGAATATTTTCTTTCCACGGTTTGTAATGATTACTTTTAAAATTCAAATAGCTATTTGTATCCACAGTTTTAAAAAATGTCTTAGTTAAGATGGACCCTTTTGGATCCCAATATAATATAAGATCCAAAAATTCAATTTGTTCCTTTGAAATATTAGAGGTAAATGTTAAGCCCATATTATTGTTGTTTAGGGATGTTACAAATTCCTTTGCCTTAGACACCGTTCCATCCCATATAAAGAGCAGATCATCAATAAAGCGGCCATAGAAGACCAGGTTCGCCCTCGCTGGGGAATTGTAAATATACTCCTCTTCAAAAGACCCCATAAACAAATTAGCGAAGCTGGGGGCGAACCTGGTCCCCATGGCCGTGCCCTTTATTTGTAGGAAAAACTGCTCCTGAAACACAAAATAATTGTGCTTAAGCACAAAGGAGATGGCATCCAAAAGGAAAATTTTCTGCTGTTCGGGTAAATAAATGTCTCTAGATAAAAATGTATCAATAGAGTTAATACCTAACTCGTGCACTATATTTGAATAGAGGGCTGACACATCGCATGTCATCCAAACTAAATTTTTTATATCTAGATTTTTTAGTTTCGATAATTTATTTATTAAATCGGGTGTGTCTTTTATATAGGATGGTAAACACTTTACTTCTTTTTTTAAAAACGAGTCTATGTATTCGGATAGATTACACGTAAGATTCCCGATCCCCGATATAATCGGGCGACCGGGAGGATTATTTTTACATTTATGAATCTTGGGGAGGTGGTAATAGTATGCAAGACTAGGGGTACCAGGGTTTAAAAATTCTTTTTCCTTCTTAGTGAGGATCCCTTTATAGTATCCATCATCTATTAGTTTAACCAAACCAATCATATATTTCTTGGTAGGGTTAAAAGTCAATCTCTTATAATACTCAGGATTTAATAAGATACGATTAGCTTCCCCTACATAGTCACCCCAGTCCTGCAATACTATTCCACCTCCCTTGTCGGCTTGTCTAATCACTAGGGACTGATCTTTAGCTAACTTGGATAAGGCTCTTATTTCATAGATATTCAAATTTGAGGCCTTATTTCTATTTTTCTTGTGGTTATTCATAGAACTAAACTCTTCCAAAACTAAATCTTGAAAGAGTTGAATATTGTGATTGGTGATGGGAGGATTAAAACTGGATTTCAACATTAAATTGGAATGAACAATATACTTTATATTTACCATTAGATATAGAGCCAGGATTTCACCTCATGGGCCCAATTGTACTATATATATAGGCAGTTTTAGGTTTTTAGGAATCCATTATGGACACATTTTGTGATAGTATTATTTATCACATAATAGAACCATTCCTGTAAGGAATCATCTACGCCCTCTTTGGGGTAGTTTACGGGGACTTTATCCTTGCAGTAAACACCTAGTTTATCACCGAGCAGTGCCTTTTATTATGTATTTTAGCAATGACGGCGTATTTTAGTTATAGATCGTAGCCGTGCTTCTCAGTTACGCCAATCGAGTGACAGGTAACACTCGTAGTAGGGGCGGGTATTACACGCCTATTGTTTTGTCCTATCAAAATGTTTGCCGGCTCAGATTTACATCTCATTGGTTAACTGTTTTTAATGGGCATGCGCATTGAAAATTTGTGCACGCCGAGATTTGTTTTAAATAGTGTGATGACTGTTAGTTTTATACACCTGATGAAACGGTTGTTGTGACCGGGAAACGCGTAGTGTATTAGGTTTCAATAAACTTATATGTTATATTTTAACCTATCTGTCATCACGCTTGTTTTTACCTTTGCTTTTATTAGCTGTTCTGACTTTTAACCAGCATTCAGCTTTATACCAGCTGTATTTTTGCCCTGAGTGGGAATCCATATCAATACCTGGCTCATTTCCGACCCCAATACATGTGGGGATATTTGAATTTTACCCTGTGGCCATCGGATCGTGAGGATAAGCTCGCTGGACAGCTTTTAATAGTTCAGCCTGCACCTGTGGCACTTCTCAAGTGCTCATCATCTAGTAAGTGATCCTGTATCGTTTTGTGGGGGTCCCATATACCTACGATCTCACACTATTGTGGCGCCTCCTTTTTTCTCTCCCTTCTATCTGCAGATCATCGCTGGTGCCATCAGCCTTGGAAGGAGTGTTTGCTGCCGCATACCCGCTATTTAGTGGACATCCGGAGGAAAGAATCTCCATCACATGAACTCTGTATAAGGACTATACGTATACTCTATAGTACCTGGGTACCTTATTGTATGTATCCTGTATTGCTATGCAATACCTTCACCTATATGTGTCTTTAATATCGCTTGTTACTATGTTGTGTTTATAATATCATTCGCATTGATAGTCACTTGGTCTTAGCAACATTGTGTTTGTTGGTGTAGGTAGATTGATATCATTTCTTTCTACTAGAAGGACACACAATATATATCACTCTTTGGCACTGTATTTCATGACTTATTGTTTCTATATATATATATATATATCCAGTACCAGTTTTCTATCACACTAAAAATATAGTTGTGAATTTATATCACGCACATCTCAATTCCTTGTCCTTTGTTGAAGAGGGCATTAAGGACACTGAGATATATATAAATAATTCTACATGTGCTTTTTTTGTGTACACTTAATTTGTGTGCACCATATCTAGGCGCCTTCACTTTTCTATATCACTTTTTGTTTTAATATACTTTTTACCTCTGTAATTACCTTGTATCTAAGCCTCTGCAGACTGCCCCCTTATTTCAGTTCTTTTGACAGACTTGCATTTTAGCCAATCAGTGCTGACTCATAAATAACTCCACAGGGGTGAGCAAAATGTTATCTATATGACACACATGAACTAGTGCTGTCTAGCTGTGAAAAACTGTCAAAATGCACTAAGATAATAGGGGGCCTTAAACTGCTTAGAAATTAGCATATGAGTTTACCTAGTTTTAGCTTTCAACAAAGAATACCAAGAGTACAAAGCAAATTTGATGCTAAAAGGAAATTGGAAAGTTGTTTAAAATTGCATGCCTTATCTAAATCATGAAAGTTTAATTTTGAGTAGACTGTCCCTTTAACACTTCTTTTCATAGGATCACACAGCTAAATGTTATTTGTTACACATTTATGTATTCCTGCTCATGTAACTCCAACTGCCAAGAAACCAGGAATCTTCAACTTTATATCTTGACATAAGATCCACCTCACCCAAGGACATCTGTTGCACCACAGCAACAATAACATCAGCTGACATTCCAATTTACCACTGTTATCTTATTTGCTTCTTTCTCTTGGCATTCTTCGTGGAAAAGCATAATGCTCAGGAGCAGCAATGCAATACTGGGAGCTAGTTAATGATTGGTGGCTGCACATATATGCCTCTTGTCATTGGCTCGCTTGGCTCACTCAATGTGTTCAGGTAGCTCACAGTTGTGCATTGCTGCTTCCTTAACAAAGGATACCAAGAATGAAGCAAATTAGATAACAGAAGTAAATTGGAAAGTTGTTGAAATATGTTCTATCTGAATCATGAAAGAATTTTTGCAGTTAAATAGCTAAGGTTGGAGATATGATTTCTGAATCTAAACATATATCTTTGTGTGTTAAAAATATATGATGATGTCATCCAGACTGTGCACTAGAGTGGTATATTAGTGAATGAAGGAATGGTTCACACAGTACGAGTCTCTACATACGAATGGAACAGAGAGTGAGAAAAGGTGATGCCAGTCCCCTGTACCATGAGACAGACATCAGCCAATCACAGACTAGTATATGTCTGCCCTGTGAAGCTTGTGCACATGTTTAGTAGGAGCTGGTGCCTCAAAAATTGTGCATATAAAAAGATTGTGCAAAATTTGATAATGGAAGTCAATTTTAAAAATTCTTAAAATTGTGTTCTCTTTCTGAATCATGAAAGTTTAATTTTGACTTGAGTGTCTCTTTAAGGAAGTTGACCCATTTCAAACTTTTCAAAAAGGGTAGAGTGACATAGGGCAGTGTTTCTCAACCTATTTGTAACAAGTACCCCTGTAGGCATAAGTTTAATTTCTACGTACCCCAACTGTAGCACAAATATTAATCTTTTACATGAGCAAAAATGGAAATCACGTGTATCATTTGATTTTACAAGTTTGTATCAGATATGTTAATTAAGTAATTACAGAGGAATCTCATATATTCATTGTATGTTTTCCGGAATTTAACATTTGGCAATATTACATCAGAGAATAATAAACACATAAAACAGATATATAGTTCATTGATATTAATAATTATATCCAATTAATGTGCTTCTTGCATTCAAAAAAGAAAATAAACTCTTGTGCATGATGAGAAAAGTATTTATGGTACCATCTTTCTATTTTTAATAACCATTTCATACACAGTTTGTCTTGTTTTACTGTGGCACACGTCAGTATATTGCACTCTACCTATTTCATAGTGGAACATTTATCTGCCACTTGTCTTGGTAACACTTGGTCACAGTAATACACTTTTTCTGTTCAAATAAGTGAAGCTCAACTCCAGCCCTCATATGTCACTAACAAGCGAGAATCTGAGGTTTAAGCAATTTGAGGTGAATCAGTGATTGACAGTGGTCCAACCAAGACAGGGAAATACTCACACTCTGCCCTGTTAGGAGTGCTCAAGAGTAGAAATAAGAAACACAGCTTTCTTTTATATGTCAAGTTTACAATGGCTACATCAGGAGAAAAAAAAATGAAGGCCAATCCCTGGAATATTCCTTGCCAATGCCCCAAGTACCTCCAGGGGTACATGTTGTCAGTATATGGCCAGGTTATAATACAATATATTTAATAATTATTCTTTAAAATAAACCCCCAATAAACATGCATATACCAAACAATAAAATTAATGTAAATTCATAAATTCTATATATTAGTTAAACTTTATAGACACATTGAAATATATTTGCAAAAACCCAGATCTGAAACAAATTATACATGTTTAAACTGTTATAATATGCTATGCAAAGATCACAAAAGTTACCTTATTTATTAACCTTATTCACAGTTGAATCTCAATAAAATACCACAATGAGATACCAAGATATGAGCCACTAACTTTAACAGTGCTTAGTTAAACAATAGAACAATACACTTTACCAGTCAATTTCTATGCTAAGTTATCTGAGATTAAATAAATTCTTTAGCAGCAATAAAGTAAATTCTAAAATATAGATATAGATTTGCAAAGATAAATTACTTAGCATACAAAAGACAAGCTTAACACTATACAGGACTATGAAACACAAGTTTAAAAAACAAATTGTCCTTTTAAAATTACTTAACTGCAATTTGACTATGGTCTTACCAACTACCTTTGTCTAAAATATTAAAGATAAACAGTCATACATTACCAACATGAGCCAATTAAATATTTTAACTTCCAGAGTTTCTCCAATCAATCCAATTTCACCTCATAAATTAAAAGAGGTAATTTTTGCAAGATGGATAAAAAATATATGCCCAGGTTGCTTTATAATAGACTGGATCACAGCAGTTTTAGTCAGTCCAAAATTCCACACAGAGTCCTTCTCTCTATTGCTTGGGACTATATTTTGCAATATAGTCCCACCCCTTTTTATTTTAATCATCGTGAAAATGGAAACGCACTTGGCTGTCATACCATTTTAATCCCCTAGGGGGCAGCAGACAACCAGCAAATACAGTCTCACCATCAATCACTGCTAATCCAAATATCTCCCTATATAATGATTATTTAACATACTATAACTTATTGTATTAATCACTTACAATATTGATTATAGATTGAGTAATATAATTTCATTTTTGGTTACTCCAATACCAAATACAGTATGTTTCTATTGATCATATTATTATTATCTTAAAATCCACTTAAAATTGTAATTGATTATCCCCTTATATTCATATAAAGATATAGCATATTTCACATACCCAACAATTCTTGAATACACAGATCCATATTTATGGCTAACAATTATGGGATATCTTAAATTGACTGTATTGTTATTTATTAACTCAGTATATGTATCCCAATTTGTCCTTTAGATGTCTGAAATAATAATAATAAAAATAATGTTATACAAATAGACAATCTTATATCCATTTATGTTCTTTCTGTCATTTTCCATTAGCTTCCTGGAACACAGAGAAACTGTATTTATTTTTAAATAACTTAAGCATTGTATATATACTAATGCAGTTATTCATTTAATTTATTACAATCTGAATTGCATTTCTCCAGTTACCTATGTAGACATTTAATATAGTATTTAAAATTATATAAGCTGTATTTTAAAATGAAACCAAGAGTTACAATGCAAGACGTGCTTTTGCTTAGCTAATCTTTCTCTAGACGTAATGTCTAAAATTTGTGGATTCAATACAACAGGGACAATTTAATACATAGGTGACACTCAGTCATTTTGTCAGCCAAAAATTTGCCCTACGAATCTCATTATGCTTCAAAGGAATTTCAGTGCTTCATGGAGTCAAATTATCATATGTCTGTTGGCATATGCTGCTCTTTGAAATAACTTGCCTTTCTTTGAAATGACTACCTGAACTTAACTAGACCAAATGTCTTCCCTTTATGCTCACCTGGATGCATTGTATTTTTGCATATTGAGTGGGGGAGGATTGAATGGTGGCCAGTCAGGCATCTAATGTCTTATAGGCAGTTTCACAAAGCAAATAATAAAAAAAAAAATAATGAGTTCTTGGTCTTGTCATAAATCTATGTGTAGATAAAAATACATACATATATGTATTATTTAATAATACTCAGATATCCTGACAACGTACCACAGGTTGAGAAACTAGGACATAGGGTATATGAACCATGAGTATTACTATGGAGTATTGCATAAATATTGACTATACATACTAAATTGCACAGCGACAGAGTGAAAGAATTTACAAATCCTATGAAGTGCCTCATTCTCTTGGGGTTCCCAGAACATATATCACACCATATCACTTATATGAATTAATATGGCCCCTGACGGATAAATGACACAGAAGCGTTTATGTGATGTTTTACAGTGACGAGTGTTGTCTTGCGTGCAGTATTAAACTAAAATCTAAAATGCTGATACTTTGCGTAGGGGAATGTTTCAAGGGTGGTAACAGTAGCTTCTTTTTCAGAGAAACATTATTGTTGAACAAGAAAATGAACAGCATATTATATAAATATATATATAATATTTCTTATAATCTCAGTATTCACCAGTAAAACAGTAAATCAAGAATTACCACAAGTTAATTTTCATAAACATATACGCCTAGATTACGAGTCTTGCGTTAGCCTTAAAAAGCAGCATTTAGGGGTCCCAACGCTGCTTTTTAACGCCCGCTGGTATTACGAGTCTGGCAGGTACAGGTGTACGGCTCACTTTCTCTTGTAAGGTGTATCCAGTCCACAGATCATCCATTACTTGTGGGATATTCTCATTCCCAACAGGAAGTTGCAAGAGGACACCCACAGCAGAGCTGTAATATAGCTCCTCCCCTAACTGTCATAGCCAGTCATTCTCTTGCAACTCTCAACAAGCAAGGACGTTGTAGGAGAGAGTGGTTAAATATAGCTAGTTTATTTTCTTCAATCAAAAGTTTGTTATTTTTAAATAGTACCGGAGTTGTGCTATTTTATCTCAGGCAGTAAATAGAAGAAGAATCTGCCTGAGGTTTCTATGATCTTAACAGGTTGTAACTAAGATCCATTGCTGTTCTCACATATGTCTGAGGGGATTACACAGATGAGGTAACTTCAGCGAGAGAATGGCGTGCAGTTTATTCTGCTATCAGGTATGTGCAGTTATAATTTTTTCTAGAGGTGGAAAACACTAGAAAATACTGCTGATACCGGATCAATGTAAGTTAAGTCTGAATACAGTGATTTAATAACGACTGGTATCATGCTTACTCCCAGGGGTAATACCCTAATGATAATGCAATATAAAACGTTTGCTGGCATGTTTAATCGTTTTTATATATGCTTTGGTGATAAAACTTTATTGGGGCCTAGTTTTTTCCACATGGCTGGCTTAAATTTTGACTAGAAACAATTTCCACTGTTGTAGTATAAAAGTTACAGTTGGTGCAGTTAAAATTACAAACTGTGACATCCAGCTTCCCTCAAAGGACCTCTGAATGCTATAGGACATCTCTAAAGGGCCCAAAGGCTTTCCAAAGTCGTTTATTGGGGAAGGTAGGGCCACAGCTTGCTGTGGCAGTTGGTTGTGACTGTTAGAAAACGTCTATTTCGTTTTTTTTATCCGTTTTTTGAACTAATGGGTTAATCATCCATTTGCAAGTGGGTGCAATGCTCTGTTAGCCTATTATACACACTGTAAAAATTTCGTTTGATTTACTGCATTTTTTCACTGTTTTTCAAATTCTGACAAAATTTGTTTCTCTTAAAGGCACAGTACCGTTTTTTATATTTGCTTGTTAACTTGATTTAAAGTGTTTTCCAAGCTTGCTAGTCTCATTGCTATTCTGTATAAACATGTCTGACATAGAAGAAACTCCTTGTTTATTATGTTTAAAAGCCATGGTGGAACCCTCTCTTAGAATGTGTACCAAATGTACTGATTTCATTTTATGCAATAAAGATCATTTTCTGTCTTTAAAAAATTTATCACCAGAGGAATCTGACGAGGGGGAAGTTATGCCGACTAACTTTCCCCACGTGTCAGACCCTTTGACTCCCGATTAAGGGACTCACGCTCAAATGGCGCCAAGTACATCTAGGGCGCCCATAGCGTTTACTTTACAAGACATGGCGGCAGTCATGGATAATACACTGTCAGCGGTATTAGCCAGACTACCTGAACTTAGAGGTAAGCGAGATAGCTCTGGGGTGAGACAAAATGCAGAGCATACTGACGCTTTAAGAACCATGTCTGATACTGCCTCACAATATGCAGAAGCTGAGGAAAGAGAGCTTCAGTCAGTGGGTGATGTTAATGACTCAGGAAAGATACCTGATTCTAATATTTCTACATTTAAATTTAAGCTTGAACACCTCCGTGTGTTGCTTAGGGAGGTTTTAGCTGCTCTGAATGACTGTGATACCATTGCAGTGCCAGAGAAATTGTGTAGACTGGATAAATACTTTGCAGTGCCGGTGTGTACTGATGTTTTTCCAAATACCTAAAAGGTTTACAGAAATTATTAATAAGGAATGGGATAGACCAGGTGTGCCGTTCTCTTCCCCTCCTATTTTTAGAAAAATGTTTCCAATAGACGCCACCACACGGGACTTATGGCAGACAGTCCCTAAGGTGGAGGGAGCAGTTTCTACTCTAGTAAAGCGTACTACTATCCCTGTCGAGGACAGTTGTGCTTTTTTTTTTTGATCCAATGGATAAAAAATTAGAGGTTACCTTAAGAAAATATTTATTCAACAAGGTTTTATCCTACAGCCCCTTGCATGCATTGCCCCTGTCACTGCTGCTGCGGCGTACTGGTTTGAGTCTCTGGAAGAGGCTTTACAGGTAGCGACTCCATTGGATGACATACTTGGCAAACTTAGAGCACTTAAGCTAGCCAATTCTTTTATTCTGATGCCATTGTTCATTTGACTAAACTAACGGCTAAGAATTCTGGCTTTGCTATACAGGTGCGCAGAGCGCTATGGCTTAGATCATGGTCAGCTGACGTGACTTCAAAATCTAAGCTACTTAACATTCCCTTCAAGGGGCAGACCCTATTCGGGCCTGGTTGAAGGAGATTATTGCTGATATCACTGGAGGAAAAGGTCATGCCCTTCCTCAGGACAGGTCCAAATCTAGGGCCAAACTGTCTAATTTTCGTGCCTTTCAAAACTTCAAGGCAGGTGCGGCATCAACTTCCTCTAATAATAAACAAGAGGGAACTTTTGCTCAATCCAAGACGGTCTGGAGACCAAACCTGACCTGGAAAAAAGGTAAGCAGGTAAAAAAGCCTGCTGCTGCCTCTAAGACAGCATGAAGGAACGGCCCCCTATCCGGGAACGGATCTAGTAGGGGGCAGACTTTCACTCTTTGCCCAGACGTGGGCAAGAGATGTTCAGAATCCCTGGGCGTTGGAAATTATATCCCAGGGATATCTTCTGGACTTCAAAGCTTCCCCCCCAAAAGGGAGATTTCACCTTTCACAATTATCTGCACACCAGATAAAGAGAGAGGCATTCTTACACTGTGTACGAGACCTCCTAGTTATGCGAGTGATCCATCCAGTTACAAAGGAGGAACAGGGACAGGGTTTTTACTCAAATCTGTTTGTGGTTCCCAAAAAAGAGGGAACCTTCAGACCAATTTTGGATCTAAAGATCTTAAACAAATTCCTCAAAGTTCTGTCGTTCAAGATGGAAACTATTCGTACCATCCTACCACTGATCCAGGAGGGTCAATATATGACTACAGTGGATCTAAAGGATGCTTATCTTCACATTCCGATACACAAAGATCATCATCGGTTTCTCAGGTTTGCCTTTCAAGACAGGCATTACCAGTTGTAGCTCTTCCCTTGGGATTAGCTACAGCCCCAAGAATCTTTACAAAGGTTCTAGGGTCGCTTATGGCGGTCCTAAGGCCGCGGGGCATAGCAGTAGCCCCTTATTTAGACGACATCCTGATACAGGCGTCAAACTTCCAAATTGCCAAGTCTCATACGGACGTAGTACTGGCATTTCTGTGGTCGCATGGGTGGAAAGTGAACGAGGAAAAGAGTTCTCTATCCCCACTCACAAGAGTTTCCTTTCTAGGGACTCTGATAGATTCTGTAGAAATCAAAATTCACCTGACGGAGTCCAGGTTATCAAAGCTTCTAAATTCCTGCCGGGTTCTTCATTCCATTCCGCGCCCTTCGGTGGTTCAGTGTATGGAAGTAATCGGCTTAATGGTAGCGGCAATGGACATAGTGCCGTTTGCATGCTTACATCTCAGACCGCTGCAACTATGCATGCTCAATCAGTGGAACGGGGATTACACAGATTTGTCCCCTCAACTGAATCTGGACCAAGAGACCAGGGATTCTCTTCTCTGGTGGCTATCTCGGGTCCATCTGTCCAAAGGTATGACCTTTCGCAGGCCAGATTGGACAATTGTTACGACAGATGCCAGCCTTCTAGGTTGGGGTGCAGTCTGGAACTCCCTGAAGGCTCAGGGATCGTGGACTCAGGAGGAGTCTCTCCTTCCATTAAATATTCTGGAACTAAGAGCGATATTCAAGGCTCTTCAGGCTTGGCCTCAGTTAGCAACTCTGAGGTACATCAGATTTCAGTCGGACAACATCACGACTGTAGCTTACATCAACCATCAAGGGGGAACGAGAAGTTCCCTAGAGATGTTAGAAGTTTCAAAAATAATTCGCTGGGCAGAGATTCACTCTTGCCACCTATCAGCTATCCATATCCCAGGTGTAGAGCACTGGGAGGCAGATTTTCTAAGTCGTCAGACTTTTCATCCGGGAGAAAGGGAACTCCATCCGGAGGTATTTGCACAACTGATTCATCATTGGGGCAAACCAGAACTGGATCTCATGGCGTCTCTCCAGAACGCCAAGCTTCCGTGTTACGGATCCAGGTCCAGGGATCCCAAGGCGACACTGATAGATGCTCTAGCAGCACCCTGGTCTTTCAACCTGGCTTATGTGTTTCCACCGTTTCCTCTGCTCCCTCGACTGATTGCCAAGATCAAGCAGGAGAGAGCATCAGTGATTCTGATAGCACCTGCGTGGCCACGCAGGACCTGGTATGCAGATCTAGTGGACATGTCATCCTTCCACCATGGTCTCTGCCTCTGAAACAGGACCTTCTACTTCAGAGTCCTTTCAACCATCCAAATCTAATTTCTCTGAGGCTGACTGCCTGGAGATTGAACGCTTGATTTTATCAAAGCGTGGCTTCTCCGAGTCAGTTATTGATACCTTAAGACAGGCACGAAAGCCTGTAACCAGGAAAATTTACCATAAGGTATGGCGTAGATATCTTTATTGGTGTGAATCCAAGGGTTACTCATGGAGTAAGGTCAGGATTGCTAGGATATTATCTTTTCTCCAAGAAGGTTTGGAAAAAGGATTGTCAGCTAGTTAAGCGTCTGGCAGATGTTCCAGACGTTCAGGCATTTTGTCAGGCTTTAGTTAGAATCAAGGCTGTGTTTAAACCTGTTGCTCCACCATGGAGCTTAAACTTGGTTCTTAAGGTTCTTCAAGGAGTTCCGTTTGAACCTCTTCATTCCATAGATATTAAGCTTTTATCTTGGAAAGTTCTTTTTTTGGTAGCTATTTCCTCGGCTCGTAGAGTCTCTGAGCTATCTGCCCTTACAATGTGATTCTCCTTATCTGATTTTTCATACGGATAAGGTAGTCCTGCGTACCAAACCTGGGTTCTTACCTAAGGTGGTATCTAACAAGAATATCAATCAAGAGATTGTTGTTCCATCCTTGTGTTACACAATCTGGACGTGGTCCTTGCTTTAAAGTTTTACTTACAAGCTACTAAAGATTTTCGTCAAACATCTGCTTTGTTTGTTGTCTACTCTGGACAGAGGAGAGGTCAAAAGGCTTCGGCAACCTCTTTTTCTTTTTGACTAAGAAGCTTAATCCACTTAGCCTATGAGACTGCTGGACAGCAGCCTTCTGAAAGGATTACAGCTCATTCCACTAGAGCTGTGGCTTCCACTTAGGCCTATAAAAATGAGGCTTCTTTTGATCAGATTTGCAAGGCGACGACTTGGTCTTCGCTTCATATTTTTTCAAAATTTTACAAATTTGATACTTTTGCTTCTTCGGAGGCTATATTTGGGAGAAAGGTTTTACGGGCAGTGGTTCCTTCCATTTAAGTTCCTGCCTTGTCCCTCCCTTCATCCGTGTACTTTAGCTTTGGTATTGGTATCCCACAAGTAATGGATGATCCGTGGACTGGATATACCTTACAAGAGAAAACACAATTTATGCTTACCTGATAAAAAAATTTCTCTTGTGGTGTATCCAGTCCACGGCCCGCCCTGTCATTTTAAGGCAGGAAATTTTTAAATTTAAACTACAGTAACCACTGCACCCTATGGTTCCTCCTTCCTCGGCTTGTTTTCGGTCGAATGACTGGCTATGACAGTTAGGGGAGGAGCTATATTACAGCTCTGCTGTGGGTGTCCTCTTGCAACTTCCTGTTGGGAATGAGAATATCCCACAAGTAATGGATGATCCGTGGACTGGATACACCACAAGAGAAAAAAATTTATCAGGTAAGCATAAATTGTGTTTTTCTTCTGTGACTCGAGCATACCGCAAATCCTTTTACGTCAATTGCGTATCCTATCTTTTCAATGGGATTTTCCTAACGCCGGTATTATGAGTCTTGGAAGAAGTGAGCGGTACACCCTCTCCTGTCAAGACTCCTACCGCATTTAAAAGTCAGTAGTTAAGAGTTTTATGGGCTAACGCTGTAACAGAAAACTCTTAACTAAAGTGCTAAAAAGTACACTAACACCCATAAACTACCTGTTAATCCCTAAACCGAGACCCCCCCCCCCACATCGGAAAACACTTAAATAAAGTTTTTAACCCCTAATCTGCCGACCGGACATCACCGCCACTTTAATAAATATATTAACCCCATAAACCGCCGCACTCCCGCCTCGCAAACACTAGTTAAATTTTATTAACCCCTAATCTGCCATCCCTAACATCGCCGACACCTACCTACATTTATTAACCCCTAATCTGCCGCCCCCAACATCGCTGCAACTATATTAAATGTATTAACCCCTAAACCTAAGTCTAAACCTAAGTCTAACACCCCCCTAACTTAAATATAATTTAAATAAAACGAAATAAAATTACTAATTTAAAATCAATACTTACCTGTAAAATAAACCATAAGCTGGCTACAATATAACTAATAGTTACATTTGTATCTATCTTAGGGTTTATTTTTATTTTACAGGCAATTTTGTATTTATTTTAACTAGGTACAATAGTTATTAAATAGTTATTAACTATTTAATAACCTCCTAGTTAAAATAAGTACAAATATACCTGTAAAATAAATCCTAACCAAAATTACAATTACACTTAACACTACACTATCATTAAATTAATTACCTAAACTAACTACAATTAAATATAATTAAATTAAATAAACTACAAAAAAATTTTTTTTTACAGAAAATAAAAAAAATAATTACAATTTTTTTAAACTAATTACACCTAATCTAATCCCCCTAATAAAATCAAAAAGCCCCCCAAAATAATAAAATTCCCTACCCTATACTAAATTACAAATAGCCCTTAAAAGGGCTTTTTGCGGGGCATTGCCCCAAAGTAATCAGCTCTTTTACCTGTAAAAAAAAATACAATACCCCCCGAACATTAAAACCCACTGGGGGGGCGGAGCTAGCCATCAAGAAGAGCAGACACAGCATTCAGAAGCTCCCGCTTATTCTCACATTATACCTCCATTCCATGAATAATCACCCAAATGTTTTACACCAAAACACTTCCATTTCAGCTGGTAACACTTGAGATGTGAGAGATTGTGAATTTAAACAGCTATGAGAAAGGGGAACTGCGATGCAACGCTCCTATATGACGCGGCCCTGCTCTGGAAAAGGCAGTAAGTGACTATTGTTGACATATTTGCGTCCCTCAGAGAGGGGAAATAAGACAGACAGCCCTCCGATAGAACCGGGCATACACGCAGTGATCACTTGAGCCAAAACCTATAGCAGCGTGTTATGCACTTGGTTCCCTTTGTGCAACAACACAGGGCCGCAGAATACCCCCCTTCCCCCCCACCTCTTTGTATTTATTATTCTGCCTGGAGAACAGATAATAGTGACGGACAGTAATAGTAATTGAAGCTGGACCCTTTAACCCACTCGGATTGCAGCCCATTAACGGCACCTCTCTCAAGTGCTCAAAACTATGGAACCTTCAGACATTCAGGAGGATCTTACCATCCGAAATATGGACGCCAGTTACTTAGATCTCAAACGGAGCCTACTTGCGGTATTATACCATGCCCAGCAATGTCTTCAGCCTTCACAGCATGATGCCCAGCAATGTCTTCAGCCCTCACAGCGTGAACTATGGCTCTCTAACTCTGTAACTAGAGAGGAAGGCACACTGGATAATGACTCGTTTCACCCGATGCCTAAGCCGTCTTATATTAGCAGCAAAAGACAAAGGGCCGGGCAAGCTTCAACCTGGCAGATTAAGAACACCTCACGTAGCAGCCTAAGGACTATCCCTGATCTCCAGCCAGCAGGTACGCTAAAAGAACAAGTGAAGGACTTCCGGTGGGCAGGCCTGAGAAGCGGCAGCATTGGGAGAGAGCTCCGTGTATAGAGGAGCTGAATGACCGATTTGACCGCTCTCCTAGGGGGCCCCACGCAAATATCTTGTTGGGCACTCATCTCTAAGCTACCCCAACTGATCTGGCAGCGTGAAGGGCTTATTACATCAGCCCTTGTCCCCGGAGGGACGGAAGACGCGCAAAAGTTACTACCCGGCGCCATCTTGGACGGCAGCGAGGTGCTCGTTCCTGGATCCCTCGGCACACTCATAGCACATGAATGCCCTGCAGCATTAACATCAGCAGCACCGGTACCGGACACCTGTACAACCGCCATCCTAGCTGACAGTAAGTGCTGTGACTGTGTACAAGAAGCGCCTACCATTATTCTAGCCCTGTGTTTCCGGCTCCTCTGCCTCCCTCCCCTACCATTCTAACCGCCATATAATACACTAATACAGGGAAAACCCCTGTCGGCTGACCTGAAAAGAGACACTACAGGTTTATTGCTTGTGGGGTGGAGGACGGAGGAGGTGAGGTTGGAGCGCAAATCCTAGGCCCTGAATCCTGTTAACCTTTCGAAGACAGGGGCAATTGGAGTAAGGAGAGAGGGAGAAGGAACTTTACAGAGGTCTGAGGGCCCCAAATATACCCACACTTAAAGATACAGAGGTGACAGCTGGGTCACTGCCTGTGGCACAACTCTGCTCTGCCCGCATGGTGCGCTTCAACTACTTGCATTTTGAATGTGTAAACCTGAAAATCTTGCTTCTTTAACACATACCTGCCTCACTACACAGGAACTTTCTACACTACCTAGTGCTTTGGGAATTTAAGCTGCGTGTGCGCCTGTAGACAGCACTGTTTGTGCAAAACTCCAATTTTCACCTACTCTACTGTCCCACATGAAAGTGGATAAATATTTTAAAGTCTCTGCCACACAGGCTATACCTATCATGGCCGGCAAGCAAAAACAGGCTGACAGAAAGCAGAAGCAAGCCCCAGAACCACAGCCAGAACCCCTGGTACCCGCCGGATGGGGATTTTACTTTAGATACCCCCCAATCCCTGTTGCATGATTTAAAGCTTTTTTTCTTCCCAAAATGGAATCTTTACAGGCGGGCATGGATACTCTCACTACGGAGATCAGGCAATATTCCACACGCCTGCAACATGCAGAACAGAGAATCTCTGATGTTGAAGATACACAGCACTCCTCTTCTGTTACCATCTTACGATTGGAGCGCCAGAATTTTGCACTTCAAGAAAAGCTTGATGATCTGGAGAACCGCTCTCGCCGCAATAACTTGCGGGTTGTGGGAGTGCCTGAGTCAATCAAAAATAAAGATCTTCTTGAGTTTACAGCCCTAACATTACCCAAGCTGCTGCAATTGGACCCAGACACCCTTCCACTTGACGTGGAGAGGGCCCACAGAATAGGCCCTGAATCCTTGCCTATCAGATCTAACCAGCGCCCAAGACAAGTAATTTTCAAGCTGCTTCGCTACCAGGAAAAATTAGCTGTTCTCAAAGCCTACAGAGCCAAATCAGACCTTAGTTTCGAGGGTCACAAATTACTAATCTTTCAAGACTTTTCAGCCGAAGTAGCGAGGAAAAGGAAAGACTTTGCACCCTTGTGTTCTAAGCTGCATTCGCAGGGGAGACAGGCCTCACTTCTGTACCCAGCTAAGCTACGGCTTATGACCCCAGGGGGTCCTAAGCTCTTCACCCACACCTCAACAGCTGCAAGAACACCTAGATGCCGAAAACAAAGATGGAGACACTTGAACCACTCCAACCGGACTTGTCTTGGATATGTTGGTCAATCATATTTCTCTTAAGAAGGACTCTGACTCTTCACTTTAAGTGCGCCTTACCTGGTGATAACCAAAGGCTGATACGGAGAGGCCCAGACGTAGGGTTTTTCCCCGAGCTCCCCACACTTGGACTATGTGGTGTTGTCTACATCACTATTAATACATGCCTGAGTACTGTATTTTCTTTATTTGGTTTGTTCTGTTATGTTTTATGTTTTATCCTAGATCTTGATGAAAACCTGCAAGAGTCACCTGGACTACAATGTTTGACACGTAAATTTTATATCTGCCTTATGGGGGAGGATGGGGGCATTCACAGGGTTTTATGTTTCGCTTTCCTTATTACTCTGCTTACATTGGGCGGGAGGGGTTAAAGCCACTCTCCTGCATGTCCATAGGAAATACCGAGTCCCTCCCCTAGCCGCTAATTACGCACTTATACCTCACCCCACGCAGTGCCTATGCGCAGCTTGTATACCTCACTTTTCCATCAAGGGGCTGATATTCGCGCTACCCCCCTGCAGAATTCCATGGGATTACATATCCCCCCAACTAATATTTTTGTGTTGTCTTGAGCTTTCTCCCCTGGTAACGGTAACCTTCAGCCCATTTAGCCTGCCTGTAGCTGGGCCTATGCCCCCTATGCCCCTGACTCCTTTTTCAAATGTCCCTCAGACCACTTTAGGTTGCGCTGCATCCCATCTCTCTGTAGTTCTAGCACAAATGCTGCGGCTGTACATGGGATGGGTCTGGTTGTTACAAAAAAAAGGGGTTCTGTCTGCTGAAGTTATGAGAATGCTGGGGTCTTTGTCAATGTTTATGGCTATGTTTCTAAATATGCTCTCTTTTTGGTCCTGTCCTCAGACCTCTCCCGGTGCTCACCTGGTCTCGCCCCCCCTGGACACGAATCCCTGGCAGGTGTTCCCTGGCTGTCCTCTGCTGGTGAGTCAACCCTCAGATTCTCTTCTCTCCACACTCCTATCCACACATCACATAAGTGCTTCCTACCCCATTAGTGGGGGTCATGCCCTCCTGCATTACAGAATAGAAGCTCAGCTCACTTTTACCTTAACCCTAAATCTAATGTATGGCTGTAAGCCTTAGGTTTACCTCCTGAATGTGGGGGGCATTACGTCCCCCGGCAAAAAGGAGTATGATCCTGCAGCAGCTTAAGACCCTACGTACTGATGTAGCTCTGCTCCAGGAAACAAAACTAACCGCAGCTGAACATGAGAAACTGAAGTCTCGGTGGGTAGGTCACATCCTATACTCCCCTACTGAGAGTAGAAAGAGGGGAGTAGCTATCTTGGTAAAAAAAGGGCCTTTCAGTGTCTTTCTCGCAGGTAGACATAGATAGGGGTGGGGAGATACATTCTGGCTGCCCTGGGGGTGGGTAACATGACTTACACTTTATGCAATGTCTATGGCCCCAACGAGTTCTGCACCTCCTTTTGGTCGACTCTGCTGGCTAAACTGGCCACATACACTGCTCCTATTATCCTGGGGGGGGGACTACAACTTGGCCCAGGCTCTCCCCCTGGACAGATTCAAGGACCCTGCTTTAGTTAGTTCTTCAAAACATTCACACACAAGATATAAGAGGGAGGTATCACTGATAAACAACTTAAAATCAACGCTAGGGCTTGTAGATGTGTGGAGGGTTAGGAATCCACTGGAGAGAGACTACACATGTCTGTCCAAGACGCACAGCACCCTCTCAAGAATAGACTATTTCCTTACCTCCTCTGAAATAACATCTCAAATTCACCACCCAACCATTGAGCGCATAGTAATATCAGACCACGCCCCAATCCATTTCACACTCCAACCTACACGCATTAGACCCCCCGAACAGGACTTGGAGATTTCCCTCTTACTTATATAATGATATAAATTTCAGGCAACATCTCAAGACAGAGTGGGCACACTATGCGTCAGATAATGAGCAGCACCGTAACAACCCAAACCTGTTCTGGCACGCCTCTAAGCCAGTTATGAGGGGAATCATTACTTCCTTTACAGCATACCACAATAAAAAATTTGCGAGAATTAATGAGACATTTCTAGCAAACCTTACTGAAGCATATAATGTGTACCTCTCTAATCCTACCCCCACCTCTAAACAAAAATATTATGATCTTAAGCTCGCTAGAGACACATATTTAACCCAACAAAACAATAACTTCGACATACACAGACAGGGACGATATTTTAGGCACGGTAACAAGTCAGGTAAACTACTAGCAAACTTAGTCAAGCTTTCTACCCCTAAATCACACATATTGGCCATAAAATCCCAATCCCGCTTAACCTCGAACAATAAAGAAATTATGTCAGAGTTTGTCAAATATTACACCTCCCTGTACACAGGCCAGGAGATTAATCTAGAGGCTAAACAAAACTTTTGGAACACTACATGTATCCCTACTCTTACGGATGAACAGAATTCCCTGCTCAGCGCCAGTATCTTACCTCAGGAAGTAATTAAAGCTGTAAACAGAGCCAAGCTCGGAAAGGCTGCGGGCCCTGATGGGCTTCCCACAGAATATTATAGACTCCTAGTAAATGAGGTTGCCCCTGCCCTGTCCTCCCTATTCACAGCATATTTAGAGGGCTCTTCTCAAATAGATACCAGATTTACAGAGGCAAATATTTGTCTTATCCCTAAACCGGATAAAGATCCCACGGACACCTCCTCTTATCGCCCAATCTCGTTACTAAACGGAGATTACAAATTGTTAACCAAAATCTTAGCTGATAGACTGGCACAGGTCCTTCCCTCACTTATACACACGGATCAGACTGGGTTTATCAAAGGTAGATCTTCTGTGATCAATATCAGGAAAACTTAAGCAATCACCTCCCACTACTGGTATAACTCCCATTCCCCCAATCCTGTAGATTTGCAGGATGCCTGTCTCCTGGCCCTTGACGCAGAGAAGGCGTTCGATAGGATAGAATGGGACCACCTACATACATCATTGGAAAAATTTGGCCTTTCAGGCAATTTTGCATCTTTCCTCAACCGGTTATATACAGCCCCCAAGGCATCTCTGATTATTAATGGCGAGCTCTCTCATTCATTTGCACTGCAGAGGGGCACGAGGCAAGGGTGCCCTCTTTCCCCTCTATTGTTTGACCTAGCCATAGAGCCCCTTGCTTGTCACATCCGTCAAACATGTGACGGACTAGACGTCCGGGATCAGAAGCTGCATCTGTCTCTGTATGCAGATGACCTGCTTCTATTTATTGGCAACCCTGCGACTAATTTGACACCTCTTTTGAATATAATTGAAACTTTTGGGACCTTCACAGGGTATAAAATTAATATTAACAAATCGGAGGTTCTCTGGTTACAAAATAAGCAAAACACTCCTTTAACAAATACCACACTTAAAATAACAGACGGTTCTTTTAAGTACCTAGGCATTCAAATACATATGAACCCCAACAAATTATACCACTTAAATTTGTCAGACTCCCTACGTAATATAAAACTTCTGCTTTCGGGCTGGCACAATTTGCCCTTGTCACTCACAGGGCGAATACACCTCTTTAAAATGGCGGCGCTACCCAAACTCTTGTACCCTCTGCAGATGCTCCCTCTACTTCTCACCCAGCAAGATACTAAATCATTACAGTCCGCGTTGGGACAGTTCATTTGGAGAGGGAAGAAGCATAGGATAGGGAGAGATTATCTGGTCATGCCCTTGGAGAAAGGGGGACTTCGTCTCCCGAATATAGCATGGTACAACTGGGCTACCCTAGCCAAGCTGGTTTTAGATTGGCTGGTTGGCAATAACAACTTTACTGTCCCCACACTAGAAAACAATCTGGTCAAACCAATGGCCCTGGCTTTTCTACCACATGCAAATTTCACCTCCTTACCTGCGCAAATACAGTGCCATGTTTTGTACAGGGATCCGCTTAGGGCCTGGGCCAAGTTGTGCAGGGTATGGGGGATAGACAAATCAGTGAGTAAATATCTACCAATTCAGGGTAATTTGAATTTCCTACCAGGATACACTACCAAAGCATTTCAGGTGTGGCAGGCTCAAAATCTCACCATGGTCAAACAGCTTTTTAACCCTTTAACATTGGAGATTGTCCCATTTCAGGATTTAAAGGAGAAGTTCAATCTCCCGAGCTGCCACAGTTTTGCGTACTTTCAGAGCAGGCACTATATCTCTAAATTAAAAGCAGACGGGCGTCTCCCCAAAGAACCCACCAATATTGACACTTTATGTGCGCTGGCGAGACAGGGTTCCTGTAAAATCGCACACACTTACAACACCATACTTAGACACTTTGAGGCCACTGCAATGCGCAGACTCATATCGAAATGGGTTGGCTTTGAGGGCTTATTAGTAGATGAGGGGCTTATCTGTGACAGTTTGGAAAAAATACAAACAGTCACTATTTCGGCAAAATTAAGGGAGACACACCTAAAATTTATTCAGCAAGCCTACATTACCCCGCATCTGCGCTCTAGATGGATTCCTGAGGCTAAGGATATTTGCCCTAAATGTAGCTATAACTCCCCTGACTGGTTGCATCTAATATGGAATTGTCCCAAGCTTAGGAACTTTTGGCTCAAGGTATCGTACTGGCTTACGAAAGTAACAAAATCTCAGATTATACTCTCGGCCCAACACATAATCTTCCTAATCTCTGCCGCTGTCTCCCATCCTTTTGATAACTTTGTGTCTCTGGTTGTGGTTTTGGCAAAACAAGTTATACTGGCGGGTTGGGCAGGGGAAAAACCTCCCTCTCTTCAAAAACTGATTAGAAGTATACACACGCAAATGCTAATTGAACAGGCAGACGTGAAGGGCGATCCGGAGAAGCGAATAAAACATTTCATATCTAAATGGGACACTTATCTTTTATACCTACCGGAGTCAGTTAGAGAAAGAGTCATATACCCATTTAAAAATAGTCTTTTTATCTTAAATGAGAATCTCCAAGGCAGATGGTCTTTCCCAGCTGCCCAAGAATAATCAATAAGCCTAGCCTGGGTGCACATAGTCTTATCTGCTCTGGGGTCTTTTGTTGCGGTACCACTTCTTGCTGTCATCTTCTTTCTCCTTCTCTGTTTCTCCCTCGTGTCCATGGGGGGCGACCTTGGCCGGGGGGCCCTGGGTAAGTAAGTTATTTTTGTTTGTTAAGATTTATGTTATGATGTTATAATGTTGTTTTGTCATTTATAAGAAAAAAAATGAACCCAGACCTCTGCATGGTGAAGTTCTGCAGATCATTGAGGATGTGTCTAGACAAAGATTGCTACTTGTACCTTTTCAATGGTCTTTTTCTTGAATAATATCATTAAGCTGCACTAAGTTAAATCTTATGCCATGTATGTACTGGATTCTAATCATAAATAAAGTTATTAAAAAAAAAAAAGAACAAGTGAATCCTTCACACTGGCGCCTATCCCACACAGAAGCTACACGGAGGTTGCGATCCTCCTGCATCACGACCATGATTAATTCTCCACTACCCCAGCACCGGTCTTTAAAGCTGTACAGAGACTGTAAGAGCTCAATTTCCTTCTACTGAACCTTGCTTGAATCCAGAATTGGCTAAAATGTCTCTTTTTACAGGACATGTAACTTTCAGTTTTATAACTGCTCCCTACTTGTTACTTGGTCACCTGCATATTCTAGTTTTTAGTTTGTTTTTAGTTATAGCTATTTTAGGGGGATATCTGTGTGTGCAGGTGACTATTACTGTGCATAATTATTAGGCAACAACAAAAAACAAATATATACCCATTTCAATTATTTATTTTTACCAGTGAAACCAATATAACATCTCAACATTCACAAATATACATTTCTGACATTCAAAAACAAAACAAAAACAAATCAGTGACCAATATAGCCACCTTTCTTTGCAAGGACACTCAAAAGCCTGCCATCCATGGATTCTGTCAGTGTTTTGATCTGTTCACCATCAACATTGCGTGCAGCAGCAACCACAGCCTCCAGACACTGTTCAGAGAGGTGTACTGTTTTCCCTCCTTGTAAATCTCACATTTGATGATGGACCACAGGTTCTCAATGGGGTTCAGATCAGGTGAACAAGGAGGCCATGTCATTAGATTTTCTTCTTTTATACCCTTTCTTGCCAGCCACGCTGTGGAGTACTTGGACACGTGTGATGGAGCATTGTCCTGCATGAAAATCATGTTTTTCTTGAAGGATGCAGACTTCTTCCTGTCCTACTGCTTGAAGAAGGTGTCTTCTAGAAACCGGCAGTAGGACTGGGAGTTGAGCTTGACTCCATCCTCAACCCAAAAAGGCCCCACAAGCTCATCTTTGATGATACCAGCCCAAACCAGTACTCCACCTCCACCTTGCTGGCGTCTGAGTCGGACTGGAGCTCTCTGCCCTTTACCAATCCAGCCACGGGCCCATCCATCTGGCCCATCAAGACTCACTCTCATTTCATCAGTCCATAAAACCTTAGAAAAATCAGTCTTGAGATATTTCTTGGCCCAGTCTTGACGTTTCAGCTTGTGTGTCTTGTTCAGTGGTGGTCGTCTTTCAGCCTTTCTTACCTTGGCCATGTCTCTGAGTATTGCACACCTTGTGCTTTTGGGCACTCCAGTGATGTTGCAGCTCTGAAATATGGTCAAACTGGTGGCAAGTGGCATCTTGGCAGCTGCACGCTTGACTTTTCTCAGTTCATGGGCAGTTATTTTGCTCCTTGGTTTGTCCCACACGCTTCTTGCAACCCTGTTGACTATTTTGAATGAAACGCTTGATTGTTCGATGATCACGCTTCAGAAGCTTTGCAATTTTAAGAGTGCTGCATCCCTCTGCAAGATATCTCACTATTTTTGACTTTTCTGAGCCTGTCAAGTCCTTCTTTTGACCCATTTTGCCAAAGGAAAGGAAGTTGCCTAATAATTATGCACACCTGATATAGGGTGTTGATGTCATTAGACCACACCCCTTCTCATTACAGAGATGCACATCACCTAATATGCTTAATTGGTAGTAGGCTTTCGAGCCTATACAGCTTGGAGTAAGACAACATGCATAAAGAGGATGATGTGGTCAAAATACTCATTTGCCTAATAATTCTGCACTCCCTGTATATGATTATATACATATATATTAATGTGTTAATATATGTATACACACATATTAACACAAAAATATATACAGTATATGTATAAGAATGTACATATATATTTACTGGGAACACACAGTTCCCATAGACCGCAATGTAAAGGCACTTTTTTTTTCTTACACCCATTTACTTTAGACCCAAAATACTGCTTAATGCAGTAATTTTATAAAAATAAAGATGATGCTATCTTCTTTTTTTAAAGATATTTTTATTGAGATTCAATACAAGGCTTACAAACAATATATGTAAAGCTAAAAAGTCAGGTACTTAGACGTACAATCAATAGAAGGTAAACAAGATAAAGATTGCTTGTTTATACAGTAATTTGCATGAGTATTAGTGAACAAAATGCTTGCCTATTTAAAGGGACAGTCAAGTCCAAAAATAACTTTCATGATTCAGATAGGGCATATAATTTTAAACTTTCCAATTTACTTTTATCACCAATTTAGCTTTGTTCTTTTAGTATTCTTAGTTGAAAGCTAAACCTAGGAAGGCTCATACGCAAATTTCTGAGCCCTTGAAGGCCGCCTCTTATATATGCTTTTTTATTTGCTTTTCACAACAGGGGAGAGCTAGTTCATTTAAACCATATCGATAACATTGTGAGCACGCCGTGGATCGTGGCAGACACTGCATTAATTGACTAAAATGCAAGTCAATAGATAATAAATAAAATGTCATGTGATCAGCGGACTGTCAGAAGATGCTTGAATACAAGTTAATCACAGAGGTAAAAAGTATATTAATATAACCGTGTTGGTTATGCAAAACTGGGGAATGGGTAATAAAGGGATTATCTATCTTTTAAAACAACAAAAATGCTGGTGTTGACTGTACCTTTAACTGAACACCTTCTAAAGGGCAGATAAGGCCAATCTTGGACCTCCTAACTCTATTAAAATTCCAAAGCTACAGAAGGCATCCATGAACAATAGGAGACAACTCTTGGATCTCAAATGGTGAATCTTGAGTTTCTTATTTTATACTTTATAAAAGAACTGTATAATTAAACTAGTGAGCTTACAAACTTCTCTTTCTAAATACATATGGAGAGATTTGCAGTGAATATTAAGTCTATAGGGCAGAGCTTTCCAAACTTTTTATGTTGGTGACACACTTTTTAGACCTACATCATTTCGCGACACAGTAATTCAGTTGTACTAGCAAAAAGGAGGTTAAACTAACTTGTTTTAAGAGATACGGACAAAAACATGAATTATATAATAATGAAATGTATTTACAAGTAACAGTATGTAAGTATGTGCAAGAATTAAAAACAAGTTTAATAACACCAATAGCTACTTACTATTTTAATGGGCCGTATGAGGTTGATGGGATGAACACAATTTCTGAATATTTGGTGGAATATTAGAAAAAGACACTCACATTTCATCATCAAGCATTTCTTAAAGGGACAGTCTAGGCCAAAATAAATTTTCATGATTCAGATAGGGCATGTAATTTTAAACAATTTTCCAATTTACTTTTATCACCAATTTTGCTTTGCTCTCTTGGTATTCTTAGTTGAATGCTTAACCTAGGAGGTTCATATGCTAATTTCTTAGACCTTGAAGCCAACCTCTTTCAGATTGCATTTTAACAGTTTTTCACCACTAGAGGGTGTTAGTTCACGTATTTCATATAGATAACACTGTGCTCGTGCACGAGAAGTTATCTGGGAGCAGGCACTGATTGGCTAGACTGCAAGTCTGTCAAAAGAGCTGAAAAAAGGGGCAGTTTGCAGAGGCTTAGATACAAGATAATCACAGAGGTTAGAAGTATATTAATATAACTGTGTTAGTTATGCAAAACTGGGAAATGGGTAATAAAGGGATTATCTATCTTTAAAAACAATAAAAATTCTGGTGTAGACTGTCCCTTTAAGCTTTCACTTCCTATCCATATATCAGGAGCAACAATGCACTACTGGGAGCTAGCTGCAGAAAATAACCCCTCTGACTTCAGCTCAGCGTTTAACCTGCCGCCCTCAGAGCTCGGTGAGTCCGATTGACTACTTACCGCGCTGCAAACACACTGCTCTCCCATTTACTGACTACACATGCAGTCACAAGCCAATTAAGGAGACTACACGTGCAGTCAGGAGCCAATGTGCCGCCAATGGGAATAGTTTCAGTTCCCACTGAGCTGCGCAATAGGTTAAGATGATCTGTGTTCCCCTAGGTATCAATCACGTGTCAACCATGTGATATGCGTAGCAGGCAGGCGGAAAGTCAGAAAAAAAAATTGTGCTGAAGCAGGGACACACCTACACACTGCTCCCGACACACTAGTGTGTCCCGACACACAGTTTGGAAAGCACTGCTATAGGGTCACTCTATTGGAGATTAATATTATAAAATACCACTATTGTCTCAGACATCTAATATATGGGGGGTAATAGGTGCGTCACAAGAAGCCAGGTTACATGGGGTTACTATGAAAGCTATTACTAGTGTGAAGTTACTAAACATCAATAATAATGTGAGTCTTCCTTAAAAGATGATGGTAGGGTGAATATAGCCCATTTATTCAATTATAACTACCTTTAAATAGGCATGCCAGTCTCCCCTGTCCCGGCCGAAGACATAGAGCAGCATGAAATAATGATAAAAGGGCAGATATTGAGCGAGATTGCATATTAAACTTCTACTCAGTCTGGGAGCATCATCTACTAAAAATGTTAAGCATGATGTATAATTCAGGTGCATAAATCCTAGGAATTGTGGTGTATCTAGGAATTGTGGCTTATCTAGTAAATAAACAATATATATGTGAGCAGAAATGTTAAGGCAAGTCTTGTCACTACTACATATATTAATACAGCTATATGTGGCTATGACTGACTACCTGGGTGTCACAACTTAAAGGGGTGAGGTATTAGTCTATTATGTAGTGATAAATTTGTAAGCTTCTACAGCACTATACTAGGGCATCAAAAGTGGTACATAAATATAACCATATTTGTCAAGTTTCAGTAGCATAAGTAAACAATAACCTATATAGTAATCTCATCCTAAAACACAAATAAACAAAACAAAGAAGAACAAGACTAATAGTATAATATTAGAGAAAGCTTATAGTCTGTGTATATTGTAGTCTGTCAAGCCAAATATAATGAAAATTTGGTAAGTAGTGTCAGTATTGTATAACTGTTGGAACACCATCATTGCTATGTCCCATACTCTTAGCCTACTCCAGGCCTCCATATCTGTAGGGTAGATATATATGTCTTCTGATTGCTATCAGGTCACAGAATAATATTCCCATGATAGTTTGTTATCCCACAGCACTTTAATGAAAGCAGGAGAGTCGGTTATCTCTTCACACCATGCAAAACATCAACCGGGCTCTATAAGGTAGATATTGGGTATTGTATGGACTGGACTTGTATTATAACAAAACTGAGTTCCTCTTCTACAGTTATATCCAGCAAGCAGTTATGTCCAGCAAGTCCACCATACAGCCTAGCATTTTTACTGTCTCATCGTTAGGTATATCTCCTTGATGTCGCTTTGGGTTTCTCACTTGTGCGTCCTGACTATAGGGACTCTCCTTTCCTGTTATGAAAGCGGCTTCTCCAAAGTTGCAGACCTTAGCTGTCTCATGTGTACCAGGCTCACCGCCATCCATGCCCCTCTCAGCGATGTAAGGAACTATGTATTTTCTAAGTGGTGCGGGGTCACCAGTAGTATGTGTTGTGTCGTGTGGGAGCAAGTCTGTAAGGGCTATACACAACTACTGCTCAAGACTCTCTAGATGGGCATTGATCAACTGGACAATCTGACATTCTCAATGATACAGCCGTTCACAGGCCTTCACTGTGCTGCCGTTGCTCTTCTCCTCCCTTCATCTCCTCCCTTCATAGCTGCTCTTAGAGCCAAAATTAGCTTAGCAAGAGTAAGAAGGGTGGTGTGAGTGCTAGTCTAATGGTTAAGGCTTAAATCCCTTATGTGGTCTGATAAATCTCAAATTACAGACTATTAAACAGAGAAGTGAGGATAGGTGTGGGATAAGCGCTCCACAAATAGAGCTAACCAACAGATTATATAAATTATAAAATGAAATAACAAGAGGACCCAATGTTCCTAATAAGTAAAAAGTTTTTTTTATATAATAAATTTATATAGCGGTTTTTGGCAAATATCGTGTTAACACATACAAAATTACAAAAGATGCCGGCATCTAAAAACAATAAAACATCATAAATGTATTAAAAAATTTATTAAAAAACAAGGGGAATCGGCCGATATATTTAGGGCACAAATATAAAAAATCAATGTTTGGATTCTGCGAAATATAAGATAAACAGTAGAAATATATCTATCTATAAACTTGATTAGGGCAGATAACTCTTATCACAGTAATATTAACTCGTTATATATTACCAATACTTTGATTAGACAGTTAGTTTGTCAAGGCACAGTGCATGGTGAGGCGTCTAATCTGTTAGCCGTTAGGAGTAACTGTGAGTGATGAGTCGTGAGGTTTGACGTCACGTCACCTGACTAATAGTTTTCCAATCCCTGTAGTGGGCCTGGACACAGTAATTGTTTGAAAAAATATATGTCCCAGTTGAAAATATACAATTGTGTCAAAGTATGATTGGTATGTAACAGTTAGTAGCAATACTTGCAAATGTCCGATATCCAATAGTCTTTTCCAAATTTTGTAGCGGGTTGTTGTATCAGCGGCTTTAGATTGTGTGAAGTGTTGATCCGTTCTTTTTTATCCGTTTTTTGTCTGTTTTTCAATAAAGCTCCTAAGCACTTTGTTGTTATCCGTACTGTTGTTTTGAATAAGGCTATGATGGGAGCGAGATGAAACAAAGGGGCACACAGGAATTATTCATACATCCGTCTCAGTGTTTTAATCAAAGAGATGGAAATGAACCTGTTTGCAGTGCCGGTGGAACAGTTCAGCATATGGGTGGCTTTAGATAAAGTTGGAATTGTTACACACAGGAATTATTCATATGTCTTCTCTCCATATATATCATAGAGATAGAGATGAACCTGTGAGTTGTAACACTATTGACAATAAATATCAGAAAACAAAAGTAAGCAAATCTACACGTTTCGGCAGTGTTAGCTGCCTTTATCAAGATGCTTACTAAATGGAATTACTGCCTTTTATAGGGAATATACAATTGATAACAGGTGTGTGTTAGAGGATGGTCTGAATTAACCCATTCAGTATTTTCAAGGTGAGTGCCTTGAAAATCCTTAATGGAGAATTTTTACTAGAAGTTAAATACATAGATAAAATAGGGTGCAATAAATCGGTGTTTAAATTTAAACATTCCATATTTTCATATTAGATATCATAAAGGCTTTCATAGGGAATATGAAAATCAACGGAAAATCACAAATACCCATACCAAAAAATTGCACTAAAAAACTGCAATATCGATCTTGCCAAAAAAACGATATATGAAAAAACTTTTTTATATATGATTATACATTGCTCCATTGGTTATTATCATTCTATTGTTGTTATTTATAATAATCTTGCAAAATAAATTCTGGTTCATAGATCGTTATCTAGTTGTGATAAGCAATCGTTTATTTAAAATGAAGGATAATATTATTTTAAAAAGATCTAAAAAATGGTCTCCTGAAGTGTGTAGAAAATCAACTAAATATATAATAGGGAGTGGGGGGATGCACATAGTGTGGAGTATTTGTATAGTGTGTATATATAGATGAATATATAACTAAAAGAGAGGCTACAGTATGGCCTCGCCTATATCCAGTTGGATGGTATATTAATTTGAATATGAACAGAATATTGTTTATTACAGATGTATTTCAAATATATGTTAAACTATCTTATTAATTATGGACCAGGTAACTGGTTATAAAATAAAATTGAGGTCAAAGGAACTATTAAGTCCCAGTGGATGTACTGTTTTAAACTTAAAGATTAGTTCTGCTTCTTTTTTCAGAAGTATTTTTTCTATATTACCCCCCCTACTGTTAGGTCTAATTTTTTTCATTCCCCAACAGTGAAAGCATTTGAGGTCTCCATGGTGTATTTCAGTGAAATGTTTGTAAAGTGTGGTTTTTGTGGTTTTGTGCTCTATGTTCCATATGTGTTCTCTCATCCTATCTTTGAATGTATGACTGGTTTGACCTATATAAAATAAATTGCACGAGCATTTTATGCAGTATATTATATTTGAATCACTACATATTATAGTGTCCTTAATTATAAATGTAGCCTGTTGGTTAGTAAATGTTATCCTTTTAATTCTACTGCTGTATTTACAAGATTTGCACTTGTAACATGGATAGAATCCAAAAATTTGTTCTTTCTTTAGATCAATATCCTTAGAGTGATCATTTTTCCTTCTGAATTCACTCGGTGCTAAATAGCTTTTAAGATTTTTTGCTTTCTTAAAGATAAGGTCTGGACGTTTTTTTAACTACAGTTCCTAATATGGGATCCTTTTCAATATAGTGCCAGTGTTTTTGAAGAATGGTTTTTATTTTTTATGATGTGAGTTGTATTCAGTAATAAATGGAATAAAATTTTGACAGTTAGAAGAGGTTGAATTATTTATATGTAGATTTTTTCTTTTATTGGGTTGTTTCTGTAATAGACTAGATCTATCAGTTTTTCTCACAGATGTTATGGTGTCAAGGATTTTTTTCTGATTATAGCCTTTATCTGTGAATCTATTCAATAGAATATTAGATTGTAAATCATAGGATTCTAAGTCAGAGCAATTTTTCCTTACTCTTAACAACTGGCTTTTTGGAATGTTATCCTTCCACCTATTCAGGTGACAGCTTTGATAATGTATAACATTATTTGAATCTATAGTTTTTGAAATAAGTTTTAGTTTTGATGGAGTTCTCTACTATCTCTACCTCAATATCTAAGAAATGTATTGATCTGGTGCTATGTTCATATGTGAAGGTAAGGCCTACATCATTGGTGTTCATGTCTTCAAGGAATAGTTCTAAAATTTCATAGTCTCCCCTCCAGACCAGGAAGATATCGTCAATAAATCTTTTATAAAGCACAAGGTTCGCTCCCCATTGGTCATTAGATAGAAAAGTTTCTTTAAAGAATCCCATAAATAGATTAGCATAACTGGGAGCGAACCTTGTGCCCATAGCGGTACCCCTGGTCTGGAGGTAGAATTTGTTGTTAAACATGAAGCTGTTGTTTTTTAGAATAAACTCAATACTGTCTAAAATGAATTTGTTTTGTTCATACAGTAAATTGGGATCATTATCCAAATAGTGGGCAATAGTTTTAAGTCCTAAGTTATGGTTAATATTCGTGTATAACGAATTAACGTCACATGTGACCATTATATAATTGTTTTGCCATTTGATTTCCTTTAGTATGTTTAAAAAATGGGTAGAATCTTTTAGATGTGATGGTAACTGTATAACATAATTTTGAAGGTAATGATCAACGTATTGGGAAAGATTGGAGGATACTGATTCTATACCAGATATGATGGGGCGTCCTGGGGGTTTGGTGAGGTGTTTATGAATTTTTGGCAGAAAATAAAATGTTGGGTTTTTTGGAAAATCTATTTTAAGAAAATTATATTCCGAGTCTGTAATCACTCCAGATGTTTTTGCCTTATCTAATAACAAATTAAGTTTCTTTTTCTGAGTTTCTATAGGATTATGTTTGAGACCGATATAAGTGGTATTGTCATGTAGAAGCCTATAAGATTCTTCCAAGTAGTATTGTACATCCATGATCTCTTTATTATTTTGCAATGATTTTAATGTTTTACGTTCATTTGGTTTAAGATTATCTTTTATTTTGTTATTGATTTCTAGTTTATCTAAATCTTCTTTAACTTTTATTTCAAATTTTTTTATAAAGTCTCCCTTTTCTTGCATGGGGTAAAAGGTTGATTTCTCTTTTAAATTTGAATGTATATATTTGCTATGTACATTTTGTGTTCTGGTGAGGGGGGGTAGTTAGGAAGTATTTTTTCAGAGTTAGTTTACGAACAAACTGGTTTACGTTTATTAAACCATCCTCTAACACACACCTGTTATCAATTGTATATTCCCTATAAAAGGCAGTAATTCCATTTAGTAAGCATCTTGATAAAGGCAGCTAACACTGCCGAAATGTGTAGATTTGCTTACTTTTGTTTTCTGATATTTATTGTCAATAGTGTTACAACTCACAGGTTCATCTCTATCTCTATGATATATATGGAGAGAAGACATATGAATAATTCCTGTGTGTAACAATTCCAACTTTATCTAAAGCCACCCATATGCTGAACTGTTCCACCGGCACTGCAAACAGGTTCATTTCCATCTCTTTGATTAAAACACTGAGACGGATGTATGAATAATTCCTGTGTGCCCCTTTGTTTCATCTCGCTCCCATCATAGCCTTATTCAAAACAATAGTACGGATAACAACAAAGTGCTTAGGAGCTTTATTGAAAAACAGACAAGAAACGGATAAAAAAGAACGGATCAACACTTCACACAATCTAAAGCCGCTGATACAACAACCAGCTACAAAATTTGGAAAAGACTATTGGATATTGGACATTTGCAAGTATCGCTACTAACTGTTATATACCAATCATACTTTGACACAATTGTATATTTTCAACTGGGACATATATTTTTTCAAACAATTACTGTGTCCAGGCCCACTACAGGGATTGGAGGAAAACTATTAGTCAGGTGACGTGACGTCAAACCTCACGACTCATCACTCACAGTTACTCCTAATGGCTAACAGATTAGACGCCTCACCATGCACTGTGCCTTGACAAACTAACTGTCTAATCGAAGTATTGGTAATATATAAAGAGTTAAGATTACTGTGATAAGAGTTATCTGCCCTAATCAAGTTTATAGATAGATATATTTCTACTGTTTATCTGATATTTCGCAGAATCCAAACATTGATTTTTTTATATTTGTGCCCTAAATATATCGGCTGATTCCCCTTGTTTTTTAATACATTTTTTAATACATTTATGATGTTTTATTGTTTTTAGATGCCGGCATCTTTTGTAATTTTGTATGTGTTAACACAATATTTGCCAAAAACCGCTATATAAATTTATTATATAAAAAAAAAACTTTTTACTTCTTAGCAACATTGGGTCCTCTTGTTATTTCATTTTATAATTTATATAATCTGTTGATTAGCTCTATTTGCGGAGCGTTTATCCCACACCTAACCCCAAAATTAGCTTAGCCTCCTTAGAGTATATGAGAGAATAAGTTATCGGTCAAATATCAGCTCGACTGACTGATGTAATGGATTCTATTTTTTGGAGCAGCATCAAATATCTGCTTTTTAACCTTGGGGGGGGGTATATTGCAGCAGCCTCAGCTACGTAGATGGCTGACCTTATAGAAAATGGTGGTCACTTTGCAGCTCAACTGAAGAGCATAGGCGGGCAGCAATTCCAATGTGAAGCCTCTAGCTCCCTGAATCTCCTCTAGGTACCACAGTGCATGTAATTACTCATATTTTGGAGAAACAACTAGAAATAAAACTTTTAAATTCAGATTGGAGTCGGGAGCTCCACTTAGATGCGACCTGACGCTTCAGTTATAGGCTCTTCCCCCTATCTTTACTTTTTAATAAAATACACTAGGCTGTATTTTGGGGGCATTTGGGGCACGTTTATAAAATATAAGCGCTAATTGCTATCACAAACTTGCGGTAGCAATAATCAGCCACCTTATAATGGCTTATTAATTATTGCGCGCCTGCAAAGGGGGCGTACAATAATTTAGTGCTCCACTTGTAAACTGGCCCTAAAGGTGTTGCTGTTGTTGATCATATTGTGGAATCCACAGAGTTTGTTTATGATGCTGGTATGACTGTGTTAATTTAGGAAATTCTCTTTTCTTTTGGAATGAATGCTCTCTAAAGATTCTGGATGATAACATTAGTAATATATGTTGCTACTGAAAGATAGGTGACTGAGTCACATCTTTATAACCTACATTTAAATATATAGGGTCATCAACCTTAGTATTTTGTATTCCTAGTAGGAAATGACTGGGACAGCGAAATTTAGAGGGAAAAAAACAAAGCCTATTTAGGTCGTATTTGACTTTTATATTTGGCCTCTTTGAAGTTACCAACATTCTTGTGATCAGTGTGTGTCTGAATGGCACGCTGAGCTCCTTCTAAATCCTGCTGCTTAATAATGAAAGAATCTGTAATAGACAAGAGTTTCGTCTTGTAAATTGTATAATTGATCTCTGTAGGAGTGAAATGTTACTTGATGAAGGTCCCCTTAGGAGAATGGGATTTTCAATACACATCATCTCTACCAGATATTCTACATCTTATTCTATTACAAAGGGAAAGTCTGAGCTACGTTGACACAACAAAGCAGTTGCACTGAGAGGTGTCTAGTCAAAAGTAGCTTCTTGTATTCCTTATATCTCAAAAACACAAGTTCTGGACACAATAATCATAAAATAATGAATTTTAAACTGTAGAAATTTGAAAACCCCAAGAATCTCTGTAGTGATATCCTATTTGTATGTGCTGGTCATTTCAATATTGCAGCAATATTCACCAATTCCATAGCAACTTCAGAAAAGGTAAGAATATGTCACAAACTTGTTTAAAGTATTTAAAATAGTTCTTTCACACCCAGCTTATGTTCATCTTTTTGAAAACAAGAATATTAAAACGTCTTAAAAACGATTGTTTAACCTTGGTAGGCAAACATTCTAAAACTAGCTTGAATTTTCAATGTCAGGGTATCCAGGAGTGGGGTGAAAGGGATAATATGAAATAGTATATTCAGATTTTTACCTTGAATATCTGTCAAACACTTATTTTTTATTTTCTTAGACTCTTGAGATAGTTCATAAATAATGTTTAAAACATTTAAATAGCAGTATGTGAAATAACTTGTGTGAAGAAAATAATCACCACAATTTAGGGAATCCAGCGCTCAGAAACAAATATGTACTTATAGCTTATACATTTTGCACATACAGAGGAACATATAGGCACATTAAAAACAATTGTACAATATAAAAAGATGTCCCAGTAACAAACCCGGCCAGCTGGAAGTAATTTTGCAAAATCAATAAACTGCAAAACCTACAGGACCTGTAACACTTATAGACCCCATTGCAGGCACAAACGTGTGCATCAGAAAACAGTGTAATATAGGACCAACACTGCAGCTAAATAAAGGCATAGTCGTAAGGGGTCATAATAGTCATAAAGTTACATGCTCTTATTTATTAAAGCATGTAATTTTAAGTCTAGCAAATCTGCATTACTGTGTATATAAACCCCATAAAGGGGTTAAACACACAGTAGAAGTACCACAGTCAATATAAAGAACAAAGTGCTAGATTACAAGTGGAGCACAAACAATAATGCAGGGTGCACTTGTGCTCTGTTCCGTACTAAAAATAGTGCACAATCTGGTATTACAAGTGGATATTACGAGTATGGCAGGTACAGGTGTACCGCTCACTTTTTTTCCGCGACTCGAGCATACCGCAAATCCACTTACGTCAATTGCGTATCCTATCTTTTCAATGGGATTTTCCTAACGCCGATATTATGAGTCTTGTAAAAAGTGAGCGGTACCCCCTTTCCTGTCAAGACTCCTACCGCATTTAAAAGTCAGTAGTTAAGAGTTTTATGGGCTTTGCCGTAACATAAAACTCTTAACTAAAGTACTAAAAAGTACACTAACACCCATAAACTACCTATTAACCCCTAAACCAAGGCCCCCCGCACATCGCAAACACTTAAATACATTTTTTAACCCCTAATCTGCCGACCGGACATCGCCGCCACTGTAATAAATATATTAACCCCTAAACCGCCGCACTCCCGCCTCGCAAACACTGGTTAAATTTTATTAACCCCTAATCTGCCATCCCTAACATCGCCAACACCTACCTACATTTATTAACCCCTAATCTGCCACCCCCAACGTCGCCGCCACTATACTAAAGTTATTAACCCCTAAGTCTAACCCTAACCCTAACACCCCCCTAACTTAAATATAATTTAAAATAATCTAAATTAAATTACTACAATTAACTAAATTATTCCTATTTAAAACTAAATACCTATAAAATAAACCCTAAGCTAGCTACAATATAACTAATAATTACATTGTAGCTATCTCAGGGTTTATTTTTATTTTACAGGCAACTTTGTATTTATTTTAACTAGATACAATAGTTATTAAATAGTTATTAAATATTTAATAACTTCCTAGTGAAAATAAAGACAAATTTACCTGTAAAATAAACCCTAACCTAAGTTACAATTACACCTAACACTACACTATCATTAAATTAATTCCCTAAACTAACTACAATTAATTACAATTAAATAAAATAAACTAAAGTACGGAAAAAAAAAACACTAAATTACAGAAAATAATAAAATAATTACAAGATTTTTAAACTAATTACACCTAATCTAATCCCCCTAATAAAATAAAAAAGCCCCCCAAAATAAAAAAATCCCTACCCTATACTAAATTACAAATAGCCCTTAAAAGGGCATTTTGTGGGGCATTGAACCAAAGTAATCAGCTCTTTTACCTGTAAAAAAAAATACAATACCCCCCAACATTAAAACACTACACACACAAACCCAACCCTACTCTAAAACCCACCCAATCCCCCCTTAATAAAACCTAACACTAACCCCTTGAAGATCACCCTACCTTGAGACGTCTTCACCCAACCGGGCAGAAGTGGTCCTCCAGACGGCCAGAAGTCTTCATCCGATCCGGGCAGAAGAGGACCTCCAGACAGGCAGAAGTTTTAATCCAGGCGGCATCTTCTATCTTCATCCATCCGGAGCGGAGCGGGTCCATCTTCAAGCCATCCGACGTGGAGCATCCTCTTCCATCCGACGACTAACACTAAATGACGGTACCTTTAAGTAACGTCATCCAAGATGGAGTCCCTTCAATTCCGATTGGCTGATAGAATTCTGTCAGCCAATCGGAATTAAGGTAGAAAAAATCCTATTGGCTGATCCAATCAGCCAATAAAATGCAAGCTCAATCCTATTGGCTGATTGGATCAGCCAATAGGATTTAAGTTCAATCCTATTGGCTGATTGCATCAGCCAATAGGATTTTTTCTACCATAATTCCGATTGGCTGATAGAATTCTATCAGCCAATCGGAATTGAAGGGATGCCATCTTCGATGACGTCACTTAAAGGTACCGTCTGGAGGTCCTCTTCTGCCCGGATCGGATGAAGACTTCTGGTCATCTGGAGGACCACTTCTGCCCGGTTGGGTGAAGATGTCTCAAGGTAGGGTGATCTTAAAGGGGTTAGTGTTAGGTTTAATTAAGGGGGGATTGGGTGGGTTTTAGAGTAGGGTTGGGTATGTGAGTGGTGGGTTTTAATATTGGGGGGGTATTGTACTTTTTTTCCAGGTAAAAGAGCTGATTACTTTGGGGCAATGCCCCACAAAAGGTCCTTTTAAGGGCTATTTGTAATTTAGTATAGGGTAGGGATTTTTTTTTTATTTTGGGGGGATTTTTTTATTGTATTAGGGGGATTAGATAAAGTGTAATTAGTTTAAAAAACTTGTAATTATTTTATTATTTTCTGTAATTTAGTGGGGGGTTTTCGTACTTTAATTTATTTAATTTAATTGTAATTAATTGTAGTTAGTTTAGGGAATTAATTTAATTGTAGTATTAGGTGTAATTGTAACTTAGGTTAGGGTTTATTTTACAGGTAAATTTGTACTTATTTTAACTAGGAAGTTATTAAATAGTTAATAACTATTTAATAACTATTGTACCTTGTTAAAATAAATACAAACTTGCCTGTAAAATAAAAATAAACCCTGAGATAGCTACAATGTAATTATTAGTTATATTGTAGCTAGCTTAGGGTTTATTTTATAGGTAAGTATTTAGTTTTAAAGTGGAATTATTTAGTTAATTAAAGTTATTTTATTTAGATGTATTTAAATTATATTTAAGTTAGGGGGGTTAGGGTTAGACATAGATTTAGGGGTTAATATATTTATTATAGTGGCAGCAACGTTGGGGGTGGCAGATTAGGGGTTAATAAGTGTAGTTAGGTGGCGGCGACATTGGAGACAGCAGATTAGGGGTTAATAAATATAATGTAGGGTTCGGCGATGTTGGGGGCAGCAGATTAGGGGTTCATAACTATAATGTAGGTGGCGGCGGTGTCCGGAGAGGCAGATTAGGGGTTAATAAGATTATGCAGGTGGCGACGATGTCGGGGACGGGAGATTAGGGGTTAATAAATGTAAGATTAGGGGTGTTTAGACTCGGGATTCCTGTTAGGGTGTTAGGTGTAGACATGAAAAGTAGTTCCCCATAGGAATCAATGGGGCTGCGTTAGGAGCTGAATGCTGCTTTTTTGCAGGTGTTAATTTTTTTTTTAGCCAGCTCTGCCCCATTGATTCCTATGGGGAAATCGTGCACAAGCACGTTTAGCCAGCTCACCGCTACCATAAGTAGCGCACTGTTATTGAGGTGAGATGTGGAGCTAAACTTTGCTCTCCGCTCACTTTTTTGCGGCTAACGCCGGGTTTGTAAAAACCCGTAATACCAGCATTGTTTGTAGGAAAGCGGTGAGCCTAAACTAAGCGTTAGCACCGCAAGCCTTACCGACAAAAACTCGTAATCTAGCCGAATGTGATATTCAAATAAATCAATTCTAGTCTATATCAAGGTATCTGGCTAAGTCCCAGTGGATATAATCACAATTCAGAATTCACAGTTATCTTGTGTAAAGAGAACAAAAATCTCAGTTGCTCCTCTTCTAAATCCCACTCCAGGTCCCATATAAATCTGCAAATGTTCAAAAACAAAACAGAGGGCACCTCCTGTGTACATCAGTAGTTCAATCCCATATAAATGATCGAAGGAATCACATTAGTTACAGCACCCTGGTGTGCTAGTGGAAGCGTTCTGGAGACTCACAGTGTTCCAGCTCACTGAACTCCGGATACTGGTGCTAAAGCAGTGACAGTCTTACAAGGTAGCATTAACACAAGCATATTGTATACGTGTTTAAAAGGAGTTATTAAAACACAATTTAAAAACCAATAAAAATGCACAAAAAGGAGTGGAATGACAGTAAGAATTTCAACCACATATAAGCAACGCGTTTCACAGCTCACAGGCCATTTCCTCAGGCATAATAACACAAACCTAAAATCACTACCTTAAATACCAAAGCCCTCCAATCACATTGCTTCCCCAAAGAACATCAGCTGTGTGTAATCAATACAAGCAATTCTCAATACTTTCTATTGTCAGCTGTCAGCTATCATTTATACAAATAGCAAATCAATTTGGCATGAGTTGTATCAAGGTATATCTATCATATGTTAATTTTATGGGAAGTCAGGTGCTGATCGCCAAAGTGATATCATAGCCATATGACTATTCTTACAAATTGCTATTTCCCCCTCTTTGCACAGAGATTCCACAACCCAATAAATCAATCATAAAACACCAAAATAACATGTTAAATACAAACTGGTACTTACGCTAATCAATTGAGGGCTAAAAAGAATCTTGTGACCACAGGAGATGCTGATACCCATTGTCCATATCCATATAACATGATCGGAGTAATACAAGCTTCACCACTACCAAAACCAATAGCATACTGAGAAGCAACTCCCCCCAATGACGCACATATTCTTTAAAATGAGACCCCAATTTTACAAATATGTAACATAACATTTTGACAACCATATCTATGTAATCCATGTAGTGCTACAATCAAATACATCTTGGCCATAAAGACTAACCCGTAATAAATTATGAGATCCCTACACAGAGTATCGACACATCGCTAATTGGTCTGTAGTAAAGTGTGATCACATAAATTAAGGGGACTAAATAATGCACCAATGCCCCTACACTATATAACATAACTTCCTAGGGTAAAATGTCCTCTAAGTGCTACTAATTCATTCTGTGATAATAGCTATGACATGCATACTAACTGTGTGATGGACTACTAATATGTGAAATACCTATAAAGTACCCATCCTGAAGGTGTATAGTGCTTGATCAATAACTATAAAAGCAAAAAGAAACTGAAATAGGATGTTGTGAATAATGATATATGATCTAAGTAACATATTGTATTAAAGTGATTTGGGTTGAGCCTGCTGGTAAAATGAAATCTCATTATGTTATCACTTTGTGTACACACACTTGCTTCCTTATCTTATATCTGATTGAAAACCAAACCTCAATACTTAGGAAGAACAATGGAAAATTATAATTGTATTAGTTATCTCTTCTATGCCCCACCGGTAGTGTAATTTCTTCTGCTGCCTATGTTTTCATTGCCTGTCAATAGCCTGGACGTAGGTCCAGGAACTTTCAGTATAGGTAGGGATACCACATGCTAAATGATCTATTTCAAGTACCAAAATAAGGGTAAACTAGCTACTTGTAAACAAAACACTACAGAAGGTAAAATGGATCATTGGGAATAAATTAAAAGGGAGAACATTTTTGGGCAAACTATTTTAATAGGAAAAAGACATTGTAAACTATACTATTATATGAAGTGAAGGTAAATCACACTATGGGCCCCATTTAATTTAGCCCAGACAGACAAGGTTTGCTTCCGCCAACCTGACCACCCGGGATCGCAGAAATAGGGCAGCTGCTTGGAAACAGCGGCCTGATGTGAGCCTGCAGCGAAGGGACTCTAAATCGGCATATGGATGATAAATGGAGCCCTATACGTTAACCTGACATATCTAATGCATGGTTTTGTCTACTGGTTATATTTATTAGATATTAGCAAACGGGACTTTTTGGGACAATATCTCTAAATAAGAATAACGTCCAAATTAAACATTTACTTCAGCAAGAGAATGTTATTATACAAACTACTTTTTGTACCTGGGCCAGATTTTAGCCCACACATTGCATGCAGAGTAAATACTTCCACAGTATTCTCAAAATATATATAATACGTGCAACCAAAAAACAATAAACACAATCAAGATTTACAGGCCTGTTAAAGGGATACTAGACACAATTTTTTCAATTCATGATTCAGATAGAGCATGGAGTTTTAAGCAACTTTCTAATTTACTCCTATTATCATTTTTTCTTTGTTCTCTTGCTATCTTTATTTGAAAAAGCAGGAATCTATGCTTAGTAGCCGGCCCATTTTTGGTTCAGAACCCTGGATAGAGTTTGCTGATTGGTGGCTACATTTAGCGACCAATCAGCAAGCGCTACCCAGGTGCTTGCAGCAATGTTATACATAAGGAAGAGCACTAGATAGCAGCACTATTTCCTGTCATGTAGTGCCCCAGAAATGTGCACGCTAGGTATACAAACAGGATACTACAATTAAGTATGATTACATTACAGTATCAAATGCTTAATACATCTATACAAATATACAGAAAGGAGCAGTAGAAGATAATTCCAGTAATTAACAGTTAGATAGTATGCTCAGGAGGACGCTTATGGGACCTCATACACATAAAGAGTGTTAATCATAACAGAAGGTAAAATGAAATAAATGAGACCACTCATGTGTCTCCTATAATAAACCTCAGTTTCCTATAAGTTAACAAGTTTTACATGTAACTCAGCATATGTAATAAAGAGAATAAGAGTTTAAAGCAAAGCTTTGCCACTATACATATAAGGACATATAAACAAAAAATAATATCTCAGTTAATAGGCAAGTCACTGAAAGTTCCAAATCTAACAATGAAACCTCAAAATGTAAAATAAAATCCTAGGTATCTTTAACTCCTAACAACAAATATTGAACACATAAGAGAAATGACAACCCCCAATGATCAATAGCGGCCTCATCTCTTTATCATAGTGTTATGGGGGAATTGTAGAAGAATGAGACTCATAAGGCCACTTTTAGACCCCGTCCAGATAATTTGGAACATTGGTAATGTAGGGAAATAGGACTGGACCTACGTGATCTAAAACAACTAGAGTAAAATATTTAATGATAAGTAGACTGTAGGAGCCACCTCAGAGCATATACCGCTTAGCTGCAAAGCAACCCCTGCATAACCTATATAGGTCAAGATTACAAGTGAGACGCGGCATGAGAACTAGCGTAGCAAAGGGGGTAAGTCGCGCAGCAGATTGTAAATATATATGTATATGACTATATACATATATATTTATGTGTTAGTATGTGTATATACACATATTAACACATAAATATATATGTATATAAGCATATTAACACATAAATATATATGTATATACACATTAGTAATTGAGTATAAGGAGTGAGCGCCAAAAAGGCAGAGGTGGGAGATGTAAAATACTCAGTATAGTGAATCGAAGATAAATGGCTTATAGGATAAAAATGTGTTTAATACATGTGCCTGATATAACAATAAAAATAAAAATGAAAACAACAACAACAATCTATAAACATGGATCCATGTGAACAATGGTTAAAAAATATATCAGTTATAAGATACAATAAAATGACAACGGTCCCTAACAATAATCCTATGACAAGGAGATATACGAAACTTTAGAGTCCTGGATAAATTATATGTAAACCAGGTGTCCTTCTAGCAAAGTTCAAAGGTTGGTGACTAAATAAAAAGCGGTCCAATGTGAAAGAAGGTCCAATAAGGAAAAAAAGGTCCAATTTGAAGAATAACACACCGGTGTGTAAAAAATAAAAAATGTATATCCTAGATGTGGATAATCCTATTTGGGTGTGGTTAAACGTGACAGTGTCTCTCCAAATTTAAATAGTATCTCTCCAAATGTAAATATAAAAGGTGAAGCACAAAATACAATAAATAAATGGTGTTAGTGAAAAACAGAAAATCACAATATCCTCAGTGTTGTGAAAAATATATTAAAAACAAAAGTAATAAAAAAAAAATACAAAAAATGTGGTAAAACCTGTGGAAAAAATAAGAAACAGTCCTAAGAACAGTGGTAATACTGATTTATAGTATTAAAACAATATCTCACCCTTTATGTCGACGCGTTTCGGCCTGGGAAAGGCCTTTATCAAGACTAATAAAGTGATGAGATAGTGGTGCCATTATATGTGTCCTAATTAGTGTGTTTGGGCGCCAAAAACTCTCAAATTGTGGGCCGTCCTTAGTTCAGTGCCTTATGGGTATGGGCAACCTAACTAATGTAAGGGCATAAATCTCTTATAGATTAGCAATCCTGAACATGGATACCAACTTCGAATTTTCTGAACTAATGCCTAACTTGTCTGCTGTATTTATGTCGCTTCAGGAATCTCTTAGCTTTAATTGTAAAATAAGTCAGTATCGGCTTATAGGAGCAATCTTAGCGGTTAGTGGTAGCGGTAAACAGTATCCCATGTCTCTTCCCGTTTCGGGTAAGTGACGTATTTCCTTTTCCGGTTTTGGTTCAACCGGATGTTTACATTGGCGCTTACGGAGGCTGAATACACGGCATATTGGTGATCACTGCTAAGTTAAAAAGACTGAAAATGGGGTTCGGATATTAAAGAAACTTATTAAAAGCTAACTTTGTGTACTTAGCCACTAAATCATGTATTTGTAACAAAGATACTTACAAGATGTTACAAATACATGATTTAGTGGCTAAGTACACAAAGTTAGCTTTTAATAAGTTTCTTTAATATCCAAACCCCATTTGCAGTCTTTTTAACTTAGCAGCGATCACCAATATGCCATGTATTCAGCCTCCGTAAGCGCCAATGTAAACATCCGGTTGAACCGAAACCGGAAAAGGAAATACGTCACTTACCCGAAACCGGAAGTGACATGGGATACTGTTTACCGCTACCACTAACCGCTAAGATTGCTCCCATAAGCTGATACTGACTTATTTTACAATTAAAGCTAAGAGATTCCTGAAGCGACATAAATACAGCAGACAAGTGAGGCATTAGTTCAGAAAATTCGAAGTTGGTATCCATGTTCAGGATTGTTAATCTATAAGAGATTTATGCCCTTACATTAGTTAGGTTGCCCATACCCATAAGGCACTGAACTAAGGACGGCCCACAATTTGAGAGTTTTTGGCACCCAAACACACTAATTAGGACACATATAAAGGGACCACTATCTCATCACTTTATTAGTCTTGATAAAGGCCTTTCCCAGGCCGAAACACGTCGACATAAAGGGTGAGATATTGTTTTAATACTATAAATCAGTATTACCACTGTTCTTATGACTGTTTTTATTTTTTCCACAGGTTTTACCACATTTTTTGGATTAGTTTTGTTTTTAATATATTTTTCACAACACTGAGGATATTGCGATTTTTTCTGTTCTTCACTAACACCATTTATTTATTGTATTTTGTGTTTCACCATTTACATTTACTTTTGGAGAGACACTATTTAAATTTGGAGAGACACTGTCACGTTTAACCACACCCAAATAGGATTATCCACATCTAGGATATACATTTTTTTTTATTTTTTTTTACACACCGGTGTGTTATTCTTCAAATTGGACCTTTTTTTCCTTATTGGACCTTCTTTCACATTGGACCACTTTTATTTAGTCACCAACCTTTGAACTTTGCTAGAAGGACACCTGGTTTACATATCATTTATCCAGGACTCTAAAGTTTCGTATATGTCCTTGTCATAGGATTATTGTTAGGACCGTTGTCATTTTATTGTATCTTATAACTGATATATTTTTTAACCATTGTTCACATGGATCCATGTTTATAGATTGTTGTTGTTGTTTTTATTTTTATTTTTATTGTTATATCAGGCACATGTATTAAACACATTTTTATCCTATAAGCCATTTATTTTCGACTCACGATACTGAGTATTTTACATCTCCCACCTCTGCCTTTTTGGCGCTCACTCCTTATACTCAATTACTATTCACATTTAGAGGGCGACTAGGCACCCTTCTGGAGAGAGCCGTGGGTGGCCCTACTAGCGCCTGACCTACACAATCCTTATTTTTATATGTATATACACATATTAACACATAAATATATATGTATATAAGCATATACTCTCCAAGAACACAGGCACTCACTGGTCTTTATAAAAGGTAATCCTTTATTCAATCCATTAAACGATAATAATACCATGACGTTTCGGCACATCATCGTGCCTTTATCAAATGTATCAAAATATTAAAAGCTTCATATCAAACTTACCCCAAATCACCACTTAAATACTACTGGAGTATAGCACATGCCGCCAGCTCACTGTGTGTAAAATCGGCGTCTGACGTCATCAGGGAGCGCTGATCTGTGCGCCCTGTGAGATCGTAGGGCCGACGTTGCCATGGCAACATGTAAACTATACACGGTTTCTCAGCGGATGTGCAATAGACCAATAGATATATTTGCATATCGAATGTGTCGCCGATTACACATATTGACGGAGATCCCCATACTTATTATAATGGGGCAAAGTACCACAAATCTCCAAACTATTGGACAAAAAACGATGTCTATATCAGCGCAACACTCCCAGCAAATAATATTAAAAACAAAGTGCGTAAAAAAAAACATAGTGTATATAATTCAAAAATGTATTAAAAAGGAGCATCTATATAACATTGTATCCATATCATAATAAGTGAAAAGTATCAAGAAAGCATTTGATGTCATAGAGACGGTAAGCTACTTCAATTTTCGTATAAGGTGAAATACTAGCTCACAATCATGCCTACTAGTATTATGGTAGAAACATGGGAACATATGTGAGAAATGATTATATGTCCATTTTTGAGACCCATACGCTATAACAGGACAAATCTGTGTACTCAGATTATGTTGCAAGAACAGAATTTATCTAGTAGAAGGGGCTGAAGTCCAGCGAGGTATTGAGGCCATATGGAGAGATGGTATTTAGCCTGTAGATCCATTTGGTTTCGCATTGTAGTAACAGGTTCCCCCCTGTCACCTCCCCTTGGGAGTGGGGGTATATGATCTATAAGCATTGTGCGTAAACTTGAAACCGCATGTCTATATTGATGCAATGCCTAGCTACTGGTTGTTCTGATTCACCAGTGCGTAGGGCCTCCCGTATTGCACACCGGTGGTTTGCCATACGCTCGCGGAAGGTTGTTACAGTTTTGCCGATGTATACACTGGAACATGGGCAAATAATCATGTATACTACATATATTCTGGTGCAGGTAAGGCGATGCCTAATGTCGAATCTTTTGTTGCTGTGAGGGTGCTGAAACGAATTGCCCTTAAGCATACCATTGCAGGTTACACATCCAGAACAGGAAAACAGCCCATCTTCGTGGGTTTAAGCCAAGTATCCTTTTTGTAATTCCTTATTGGATCTGACTTAACCAATATGTCCCTTAGGTTATTTGCTCTTCGGTATGCTATTCTGGGGGCAGCCAACCTCCCAAATAGTAGTGTGGGATCACTGCCTACCACTGGCCAATGCCTCCGGACCGCCTCAGTGAGGTGTCTCGAATCTGATGTATATGTAGTGACCATGTTGATCCGGTCAGGGTCTGACTTGGTTGTCCTTTGCCTTTTTTCCAGATTAGTGGGATCCATAAGATCATCACGTGCCTTCTTGACCATCTCTATAGTATAGCCTCTCTCCACTAGTTTTGTGTCCATTTCTTCCAGTTGTTGATGTAGCATAGGTATCTCACTATTGTTCCTAATGACACAAGTGAGTTGGGAGGTGACAATCCCTTTCTTTTGGTGCAGAGGGTGAAAACTCCTCGCAACCAACAAGGAATTGCGGTCAGTTGGTTTAGTATAAAGAGAGGTACCAAAACGAGTGATACCCTCTGCATCAACTTTGAAAATATTAAGATCCAAAAAATGTACAGATACTGTACTGTATTCCAACTTAAACCTGATTGGACAAGCCATGGTATTCAAATGTGACACCCACTCAAGCAATGCTGGCTCACCACCTCTCCACACCAAGAACACATCATCGATATAGTGTGTGTAGTACATGATGTTGCTATTATCATGTGGCCGCATCAGCGTGCGCTCATACCACGCCATGTAGAGGTTTTGCATAAGTGGGTGCCACATTCGAACCCATGGCTGTACCTGCGATTTGCAAAAAAATAGTCATTTTCAAATTTAAAATAGTTCTTCTCAAGACAATGTGTTAACATTTCGCAAAGGAACTCTATGGGTGGACCATTGTGCACATCATTGCCCGTCACCATGGACCTGACAGCCTCCACACCCTCATGATGAGGTATCACAGTGTAAAGGCTGTCCACGTCCATGGTGACAAGCACATCATCAACACTTAGACCAACATATTCCTTGAGAACACGAATCATATCTGGGTGAGTTGGGGGGTGACACCCCCATTAACGTATATCACAAATTGTTAAATTTAAGGAGGAAGCAAATAGATTATCATTTACATGCAGTTTTTTTATCTGGGTATCATAGGAAGAAATATATCCCTAGGGGATTTAGGGTGAAAAATATACCCACCCTAGGCCATAATAATGTTGAATTTTGTAGGAGGTGGTGCTCCGTGTTAAATAAGTGCTCCTATGACCTTTATGTTGTTGGTGATAGAGGAGGTCACTAGGGTAGAGAATAAAATTAAAAATGAAACTGACATCATTAAACAAAACAGTATGCACATCCTGCTGGAGGATAAGAGTCAGGACTGGGTTACCAAACTGGAAGGTATAGTCAGTAAATACCGTAGTGACCTTATTGCATTCAAAAATAAGAAACTTAACAGTGTTGAAACTGATTATAGAGAGAAACGTGTATATAAGTGGCTACATGGCAAAGATGACACTGCACAGAATAGACGGCGACGTAATCTGCGCCCTAGAAACACACTAAGTATAGTCGATAGCAGTGGAGGAGATTCCTCAGGCCTGGAGGGTATCACCTCTAGCCAGAGTAATACTAACAATAGGGAACACTCCAATTCTTTTTTAGGAGTGGAGACACGCTCGGCAGCAAAACCACCAACTATTCCCACTACAAAAAGAGAAGTGAGGGAAGAAAAATCAGAAGGGGGGGCCACAAAAAACAATTAGCAAGGAAAAAGTAGATATTATATTTAACCTTAGTAGCAGACATTTGAATGATGCGGAAATATCCCTGTTAAATCGGGGGCTATCATTCATACCAACCCCAAAACTGATTCTTTTGATATGCTGGTGGATATACATAAGTTACAAAGGCAGCTGAAACTAAGAGATCATTTTAGAAATGATACTTATGTCCCCACTCCATTCAAGAAAAAATCTACTTTTGAACCTGCAAATACACATAACTCCATCAGAGGATACACACGGGCTCTTAGCCATGATATCATACAAATACCCCCAACAAAAGACATATTCTAACTTGAGTAAAGCTGAGGCCCAAGCACTCACGGACCTGAAAAATGACACATCCATCATTATCCGCCCTGCGGATAAGGGGGATCTGTTGTCATTTTAGACTATACTGAGTACAGGAATGAGGCACTTAGACAGTTAAGAGATAGCCAAACGTACAAGAAATTATCTGGTAACCCCACATCAACCTATAAAAGGGTCATTGACAGATTTCTACAGGAGGGCTTTGAGGCAGGTATACTTAGTGAACAGGAGCAGACATTTCTTACTACAGATTATCCAAAGGTTCCTGTACTCTACTTACTGCCAAAGGTGCACAAAACCTTACAAAATCCACCTGGCAGACAGATTGTGTCTGCCAGGGGTTCAATTCTGTCCAGTTTGGCCATATACATTGACTCGCAACCTCCAGCATGTTGTTAAGCATACTGAATCTTATTTAAAGGATTCCCCAGATATGATTCGTGTTCTCAAGGAATATGTTGGTCTAAGTGTTGATGATGTGCTTGTCACCATGGACGTGGACAGCCTTTACACTGTGATACCTCATCATGAGGGTGTGGAGGCTGTCAGGTCCATGGTGACGGGCAATGATGTGTACAATGGTCCACCCATAGAGTTCCTTTGCGAAATGTTAACACATTGTCTTGAGAAGAACTATTGTCTTGAGAAAATGACTATTTTTTGCAAATCGCAGGTACAGCCATGGGTTCGAATGTGGCACCCACTTATGCAAACCTCTACATGGCGTGGTATGAGCGCCACGCTGATACGGCCACATGATAATAGCAACATCATGTACTACACACGCTATATCGATGATGTGTTCTTGGTGTGGAGAGGGTGGTGAGCCAGCATTGCTTGAGTGGGTGTCACATTTGAATACCATGGCTTGTCCAATCAGGTTTAAGTTGGAATACAGTACAGTATCTGTACATTTTTTGGATCTTAATATTTTCAAAGTTGATGCAGAGGGTATCACTCGTTTTGGTACCTCTCTTTATACTAAACCAACTGACCGCAATTCCTTGTTGGATGCGAGGAGTTTTCACCCTCTGCACCAAAAGAAAGGGATTGTCACCTCCCAACTCACTCGTGTCATTAGGAACAATAGTGAGATACCTATGCTACATCAACAACTGGAAGAAATGGACACGAAACTAGTGGAGAGAGGCTATACTATAGAGATGGTCAAGAAGGCACGTGATGATCTTATGGATCCCACTAATCTGGAAAAAAGGCAAAGGACAACCAAGTCAGACCCTGACCGGATCAACATGGTCACTACATATACATCAGATTCGAGACACCTCACTGAGGCGGTCCGGAGGCATTGGCCAGTGGTAGGCAGTGATCCCACACTACCATTTGGGAGGGTGGCTGCCCCCAGAATAGCATACCGAAGAGCAAATAACCTAAGGGACATATTGGTTAAGTCAGATCCAATAAGGAATTACAAAAAGGATACTTGGCTTAAACCCATGAAGATGGGCTGTTTTCTCTGATCTGGATGTGTAACCTGCAATGGTATGCTTAGGGGCAATTCGTTTCAGCACCCTCACAGCCTTACCGGCACCAGCATATATGTAGTATACATGATTATTTGCCCATGTTCCAGTGTATACATCGGCAAAACTGTAACAACCTTCCGCGAGCGTATGGCAAACCACTGGTGTGCAATACGGGAGGCCCTACGCACTGGTGAATCAGAACAACCAGTAGCTAGGCATTGCATCAAATATAAACATGCGGTTTCAAGTTTACGCACAATGCTTATAGATCATATACCCCACTCCCAAGGAAGGTGACAGGGGGAACCTGTTACTACAATGCGAAACCAAGTGGATCTACAGGCTAAATACCATCTCTCCATAGGCCTCAATACCTTGCTGGACTTCAGCCCTTCTACTAGATAAATTCTTTTCTTGCAACATAATCTGAGTACACAGATTTGTCCTGTTATAGCGTATGGGTCTCAAAAATGGACATATAATCATTTCTCACATATTGTTCCCATGTTTCTACCATAATACTAGTAGGCATGATTGTGAGCTAGTATTTCACCTTATACGAAAATTGAAGTAGTTTACCGTCTCTATGACATCAAATGCTTTCTTGATACTTTTCACTTATTATGATATGGATACAATGTTATATAGATGCTCCTTTTAATACATTTTTGAATTATATACACTATATTTTTTTATGCACTTTGTTTTTAATATTATTTGCTGGGAGTGTTGCGCTGATATAGACATCGTTTTTGTCCAATAGTTTGGAGATTTGTGGTACTTTGCCCCATTATAATAAGTATGGGGATCTCCGTCAATATGTGTAATCGGCGACACATTCGATATGCAAATATATCTATTGGTCTATTGCACATCCGCCGAGAAACCGTGTATAGTTTACATGTTGCCGTGGCACGTCGCCCTACGATATCACAGGGCACACAGATCAGCGCTCCCTGATGACGTCAGACGCCGATTTTACACACAGCGTGAGCTGGCGGCATGTGCTATACTCCAGTAGTATTTAAGTGGTGATTTGGGGTAAGTTTGATATGAAGCTTTTAATATTTTGATACATTTGATAAAGGCACGATGATGTGCTGAAACGTCATGGTATTATTATCGTTTTAATGGATTGAATAAAGGATTACCTTTTATAAAGACCAGTGAGTGCCTGTGTTCTTGGAGAGGATAACAAATTGGCTTGCAGTGCACCTTGGCAGTTGAATTTATTGTAAGATTGTGCTGTCCTCTATCTGGACTGTAATATAAGCATATATTTTTACTGGGAACACACAGTTCCCATATTTTTTCTAACACCCCAAACTGCAAATTTCATCCCTCATAACTGCTTCTTGCAGTTAATTTATTAAAAATACAAATACTACAATTTTTTTATTTTTTTTAATAATCTACACACCACTGCATTTCGGGACCATTTGGGGGACATTTATACAATTAACCAGAGATCAGATCTCTGGTTCACTTTATGAGCGCGACTTTGCCTGTTTACGGCGCACAATAAATTAACGCTCCACTTGTAATCTTGCCCATAATAGGCACATTAGTAGATACACAATTTAGTACATCTAAGCTGGCTTGCATAACACACTAAGAAAAGAAAATAAGAGCAACTATTAAACTAACACATCGAGGATTATTGTTAAAAACTTTTAACCCTAAAGTTCTATAGTTCACTGTAAGTAAATAAAGGAAAAACGGGACATATATATTGTATATGAAATAAAATTAAATAGTACTTAGGCATCTGGGAACAATTTTATGCATGAGATCAAAATGCCTGTCTCGCAAAAAGGAGCATAACATCAGAACACATAATGCAATAAAAGATAGTATAGGGTAAACAATCAAAAGTGCCGCCACACAGAAAACACCATCAGGGAAAAAATAGGAGTCCCAGTATAATAATAATTCAGAGTGTCACAATTATCTCATAGAGCATATGTAGAACTATTAACAGTCCTCTTGTGACAACGCAATATATAATTCAATCACTCCAAATTTCATTATGAAGCGTCCCATAGAACCTGACAAATTTGGTGACTTCTGTTGGGCTCAAAACATATTGTCCTCTATCCAACATACATTTTCTTCAAAAACAATAGTAGGTACAACTAGTTTCCTGTTATCGTAGCACAGTTCTGACGTAATGAATAATATTGATGGTAGCACGTTCAGAAAGATCCACCAGTAAACAATGAAGATCCTGTGTGCACATGTGTCAGAGATAATGCAGACCAAGTCCCAATCTATACTGCATCTGAGTCTATAGAAGTCCAAAAAGACCTCTGCTATTTGAGCACTCAAAGCTGATGCACTAATAATGGTTGGCAATAAGTAAGATAAAGGGGTAGTTAACCTGTAAGTAAGTTCTAGGGAACTTCTTGTCAGCTCAGCCAACATCTCAGTCTCTGCAAGCTTACCAGGGACAATTTGTCATGTCAATGTCTCTGGATAGGCCAATAGGCCGCTATTGATCATTGGGGGTTGTCATTTCTCTTATGCATTTAAGGTTTCATCAGGTCCTGGGTCTCGTTCAGATCGTTCTATCATTCTCCAAATTAGGAGGAATAAGTAGCTGAGAGTTACTATAGCATGGTATGCTGTTTGTCTTTCATTTCCTCTGAATCGTTCTGGGCTCGTGTTTCACTATACCTGAGTTCTGTGGTGTTAGCAACACAACACTCAGGTATTGCAGCAGAATAAGTGATCTCCAGGTCAATAGAAGGAGCGTCTTGTAAAATGAAATTATGTAAATTGTCATCTCTGACTATCTGCGTATCCACACATGCTTGCAAAGTGCTCAAGCAGTAGTCTTAGTATTGTAATGTGCTCCTCAAACACATTTCCTTCATTAAGTCTTGTGTGATCAGTACCATGTTTCCTAGATAGCAGTGGAAGAGAAAGTGTAACTAAGTGAGAATTGCTCACTCCGTACCCGTGTAAACGGGGGGGGTGGAGGAGTGGTGATGAGAGGCCTTTGTGCCGCCCAAAACCTCAATGGTCTGGACTAGACTGCAGGCAATATAGAAATAGAGGTATCAAACAATGCAGTGATTCTGGTAGAATATAGGCAAGGTATCACTAATACTGAATTTTGAATATTCCTCTTAATACAAAGCGGATTGTATTATTAAAATGCACAGCTGCTAGTATTGCGACCGAATCATGGGCGCCACCCTGACACACCCCCCCAACTTTTGTAAAATTGTATTCTCATCTGATTAATGAAAGAAAAATGTTGGGTTTATGTCCCCTTAACAGCCATTATCATCTGTTAAATGAGCTGTTATGTGAAATGGAGATCAGATATTGTGGGATTTATCAATCTTGACTGTATTTTTGGTTATCTTCCATAAAAAAAAAAAATAATAATAATAATAATAATATTTTTGTTTTATATCAAACAATTTTGGCAAGATTTGAATTGACCCCAATGAAGGATAGACCTATGCAACACGTGTCCTTAGTACTCTATGGCTGCAGTGTTTTGCAACATTATTTGTAGGTTTGTTATACAATGTTGCAATACATATTACATATATTATATAAAAAAATAGTATTTGCTTATAGTTAAGAAATATGTATTATAAATAAGGTATATATTTTTTAATTCATTCTCTTGGTATCTGGGTAGTGCTTACTCATTGCTTGCTACATTTAGACACCAATCAGCAAGCGCTACCCAGTTGCTGAACCAAAAATGGTACGGCTCATAAGCTTACATTCCTGCTTTTTCCAATACAGATACCAAGAAAATGAAGACAAATTCATAATGGAGTAAATTCAAAAGTATAAAATTGCATGCTCTATCTGAATCATTAACGTTTAATTTGACTACACTAATCCCTTTAATATAACAGTGTTGTTATGCAAACCTGGTGATAGGGTTATAAAGGGATTATCTATCTTTTTAAACAATAAAAATTCTAGAGTAGACTGTCCCTTTACACAGCTTCTCCAGTCTTCCCTATTTCTATGGAGATATTATCAATTAATTAATCTATGTCACTGTAATTAACTGTCTCCACTGATTCTGTCAGCATTCTGGCCCATGGATAAGTAATAATGCTAAAAAGGAAACCAAAACATTTTTGTTTATATTAGTGAAGGGAATATCTAATTTGGCAGTTTAAATTGGGATTTTAGAAATTGTGATTGTAGAAGATATGTCAACTGGAACACTGTGGTTAGAAACTGCAGAAACTGGGCTGTTGCAATTAGTTATCAGAGACATTAAAAGAAAGAAAGCACTTATTTTTAAAAAAATGCAAATAATATACAATATTATGTATTGTAATAATATGCTATTCCAAATACTACCTGCAGGCTCTTCACTAAGTAGGTGATTCATGCAATTCTCTTTCCCAACTATATTTTAGGGTCCGCCATAGCCTCTGCCCAAGCCAACATTACAAGTGATCTTATACCCCTTTGCTGCTAGTGAAAAATAAAGTAGTTATTTTTCCCCGCTGGCTGCTAGCAAGATAAGGCAGTATTTGATGAGCCCAATGCCATATCTGTAAAAGAACAAACCTATAAGGTGCCTTTAAAATTCATCTGCAGCTTAAAGGGATAGTCAAGTAAAAAAAAAAACGTTCATGTTTCAAATAGGGCATGTAATGTTATACAACTTTCCAATTTACTTTATCACCAAATTTGCGTTGTCCTCTTGGTATTCTAGTTGAAAGCTAAACCTAGGAAGGGTTATATGAAAATGTCTAAGCCCCAGAAGATGCTTAGATACAAGTAAATCACAGAGGTAAAAAGTATATTAATATAATCGTGTTGGTTATGCAAACCTGAGGAATGGGTAATAAAGGGATTATCTATCTTTTTAAAACAACAAAAAATTCTGGTGTTGGACTGTCCCTTTAAGAACTTTTTATAAAGTTTTACTGGGCAACCAGTTTGATACTAGACTGCCCAGCTTCATACTGAACACCTTACAAACACATTCATAATTTGAATTAAAAAGAGAAAATCCCATCCCATACAATTATTATCAATATTCTGATCTGGACAGGTCCTGATTATCCAGAAAAAAAATGAACTTTTTGTCCAATTAGATAGAAAGGGTATACTTGTTAGATTTGTACTAATAGGTCAATCATATGTATGAGAAATGAAGCTGTTTGTGAACGTTCCTGATCATATGGCTAGGATGTATATTAACAATCAGGCTAGATTACGAGTTTTACAGCGCTATAGGGGAAATTAACAATGTTATTTCACCTCCTATAGCGCTGCGCCTGCTATTATAGGTTTGAAAAAGCAGGCTTGTGCGGGTGATATTGGAAGCGTTGAGCTCCATTCCACACCAAAATACAAGCGCTGCTTTGACATGCTCGTGCACGATTTCCCCATAGACATCAATGGAGAGAGCCGGCAAAAAAAGAAGCCAAACACCTGCGATCGCAGAAACAAAAGCTCCGTAACGCAGCCCATTGATGTCTAGTGGGGAAAGAAAAAGTTATGTTTACACCCTAACATAAAAACCACGTCTAAAACACCCCTAATCTGCCGCCCCAACATCGCCGTCCACCTATATAATGTTATTAACCCCTAATGTGCCGCCCTTAACATCGCCGGCCACCCTATAAAACTATTAACCCCTAATCTGCCGCTCCCAATATCGACAGCCACCTACATACAATTATTAACCCCTAATCTGCTGCCCCTAACATCGCTGCCAAGTAAATACACTTATTAACCACTAATCTGCCGCCCTTAAACATCGCCGCCACCTAAATAAAAATATTAACCCCTAATCTGCCGCCCTTAACATCGTCACCACTTACATTACAGTTATTAAACCCTAATCTGCCGCCCCAATGTCGCCGCCACTGTACTAAAGTTATTAACCCCTAAACCTCTGGCCTCCCAACATCACTAACACTAAATAAATATATTAACCCCTAAACCTAACCCTAACGTAACCCTAACCCTAATCATAACCCTAACGTAACCCTAAGCCTAAATCTAACCCTGACCCTAACACCCCCTAACTTAAATATAATTAAAATAAATTCTAAATAAACCTTACAATTATTAACCTAAATAATTCTATTTAAAACTAAATACATACTTACCTGTAAAAATAAAACCTAAGCTAGCTACAATATAACTAATAGTTATATTGTAGCTAGCTTAGGTTTTTATTTTATTTCACAGGTAAGTTTGTATTTATTTTAACTAGGTAGACTAGCTAGAAATAGTTATTAACTATTTAATAACTACTTAGCTAAAATAAATAAAAAGTTACCTGTAAAAAAAACCTAACCTGCCTTACTACTAAAATCTAACATTACAATAAAATAAAATTAATTAAATTATTAAAATACAATTTTCTAAATTACAAAAAAAATAAACACTAAATTACAAAAAATAAAAAATGAATTACAAAAATAAAAACGAATACTCCTAATCTAATAGCCCTATCAAAATAAAAAACCCCCCCAAAATAAAAAAAACCCATTAGCCTACACTATACTACCAATGGCCCTTAAAAGGGCCTTTGTGGGGCATTGCCCCAAAGAAATCAGCTCTTTTACCTTTAAAAAAATACAAACAGCCCCAACAGTAAAACACACCACTCCCAACCAACCACCAATTAAAACCTATCTAAATAAACCTAAGCTAACCATTGCCCTGAAAAAGCTCTTTTACATTGCCCAAACCCTAACTAAAAAAAAAAACACCAAAGAAAACTTAAAAAAAAACTAACACTAACCCCGACGATCCACTTACAGTTTATTGAAGTCCGGACATCCATCCTCATCCAGCCCGCAAAGTCATCATCCAGGCGGCAAGAAGTCTTCATCCGGGCAGACTCTTCCATCTTCATCCCAGTCGGCGAAGGCCTCAACCAGTGGCAAGAAGTCTTCATCCAGACGGCATCTTCTATCTTCAATCCATCCGGCGCGGAGCGGGTCCATCTTCAAAACATCCGGTGCGGAGCATCCTCTTCTTACGGATCGTCGTTGGGAAAATGAAGTTTCCCTTTAGAGTGACATCATCCAAGATGCATCCCTTACATTCCTATGGCTGATAGAATTCTATCAGCCAATAGGAATTAAAGGGGGAAAAAATCCTATTGGCTGTTGCAATCAACCAATATAATTGCGCTTTCATCCTATTGGCTGATCCAATGAGCCAATAGGATTGAAGTTTTTCATTCTATTGGCTGATTGGAACAGCCAATAGAATGAGAGCTCAATCCTATTGGCTAATTATAAGTAGGGGGTGTTATGGTTAGACTTAGGCTAAGGCTTACATTAGGGTTAGGGTTAGGGGTTATATTTTTATGTAGAGTTAGTGATGTGGGAGGTCAGAGGTTTAGGGGGTTAATAATTTATTTAAGTATATTTCATTGTGGGGGCTTGCGGTTTTGTGGTTAAATTGGTTTATATAGCTGCGGTGTGGGCGGACGGCAGATTAGGGGTTACTAATCATTAAATAGTGTTTGCGATGCGGTGGCGGTGGTTTCGGAGTTAACAGGGTTTATTATAGTGGAGACGATGTCGGGGAGCGGCGAAAAGGGGGTTAATAAGTTTTTTTTAGCGGCAGCGATGTCCGGAGCGGCAGATTAGGGTTAATAAACTTATTATAGTGTTTGCAATGTGGGAGGGTCTTGGTTTAGGGGTTAATAGGTAGTTTATGGGTGTTAGTGTAATTTTTGACACTTTAGTTATTAGTTTTATGGTACAGCTTTGTAACCTAAAACTCATAACTACTGACTTTAGATGGCGGTACGGATCTTGTCAGTATAGGGTGTACCGCTCACTTTTTGGCCTCCCAGGCAAACTCGTAATACCGGCGCTATGGAAGTCTTTAAAAGTGCGGTACTGACGTTGCGTGACAGCCAAAAAGGTGTGCGGTACACCTATACCTACAAGACTTGTAATAGCGGCGTTAGGGAAAAAGCAGCGTTATGAAGCATAACAATGCTTTTTCACTCATAATGCAAAACTCATAATCTAGCTGATTCGAAATAAAAACATACTTATATATGAATCCCTAACCTTTAACAACCCCACCCTTACATTGTAATTAACCCTAACTGTACCACAATATTCCCATTACGTTTAACCCTGCTTCTTTTTACCGCCAACCACCTAACCAACATTCAGCTAACACCACTATCTGATATCAACAACACTTTAGAACTGTTATTAACTTATAGGAGTATATAGATCCAATATAGTAGGTGTTAATAGGTTGTATGTGAGATTGCAGTGAGCATTAATAGTGGAAGGAGGTCCTGACAGTATGAGGGTGATATTGACCAGAGTATCCCAGTGTGTTAAAGGTTAATGTTGTACCAGGAGGTCTCAGTAAATGTGGTGGTCTATCTCTCTATCTATCTCTCTATCTATCTCTCTATCTATCTATATATCTGTCTATAATCTATCTTTCTATCGATCTATTTATCTAAGGTGCCTTTGAAAAAGCTCTGGCAAAACGGACTTCAGGCATGTGTCGGCTGAGATATGTCTGAATAATTTGTGTGCACTTTCATTTTGTTATACTTTGATCACACTAGTATCCATCCGGAGTAAGACTGTAGCGCTTGAACCTTTATGTGATAATAATTGTGGTAATTCATTCTGTGAGAATAAATATGTGTTAAGCCCAACTTTTACTCACATTTGTGGGACTCACCTAATCATAGTGATAATCAGGCCGCCACTAGAAATTTTGGGACCCTTACTTAACCATTGATCAGGGCCCCCCTGCAACCCCCCTCCCCCCCCCCCCCATTGATATGTGCAATTTTTGACCAAGTGACTAGAACGTATATGCACTTTATTCTTAAGTTTAGTCAAACTTGGAAATATTGTAAAGGTAGTAACACACAAACACAGAAACACACAGACACACATAAGGATTTACATATAATCTAGCAGACACGCAAAGAAACACCCAAACACACTCAGACACAGACACCCACACAGACACTCAGCACTTCTTTACATTGTTCTTTACATTGACCTGACATACACATAGAGACACCCACAGAAAGCACACAAAGACACACACACACACAGAGACACCCACAGAAAACACACAAAGACATATAACACACACTCACTGAGACATCCACAGAAAACACACAAAGACATACACACACACCCTTACAGAGACACCCACAGACATACACATACACACACCCTTACAGAGACATCCACAGAAAACACACAAAGACATACACACCCATCCTCACAGAAGCATCCACAGAAAATGCACAAAGACATACACACACACCCTTACAGAGACATTAACAGAAAATGAACAAAAACAGACCCACAAACACCCTCACAGAGAGACCCACAGAAAAAAAATACATACACACTCATAGAGACACCAACAAAAGCACAAAGACATAAACACACAGACACCAACATAAACACTCACAGGAGGTAAAATGTATGCACATTTCCATCCCTTAAATCAACAGTGTGTAACATGCATGATAACAATAATTGCACCACTTCAAATCTGGTGTACAAATGTTCCAATCTGTCAGCTGTACTTATGGATTTTAAAAAGGCTGTACTCTATTTGGTCTTGGTGGAACCATAAGCTGTGGTATTCAGTCTCATACCATTAGATCTGTTTAAATGCAATAATTAGACTTATTTGTATGTATTTCAAAATTGTCAGATGTAGTGTAAACTGAACAGTGTTAAGTTAACCTGTCTCATTTCAAGCACTGAGCAACCTTAGCTTGAGAGTATAACATTTTATGCAGATGTAAAAATCTTAGTTAAAATGCCTCCTGGCATAAAGGGGCAGTAAACTGGAATGTAATTATATTATGCAGAAATGTTTCCTCCTCATTACACAAATGATAGGTGCCTTTTGGCATATATGATTTATATATATATATATATATATATATATATTATATATATATATATATATATATATATATATATATAATATATAAAATCATATATGCCAAAAGGGCACCTATCATTTGTGTAATGAGGAGGAAACATTTCTGCATGGGTTTAAATATAGAATTTCTACAAGTCTGTCTCACACTGTGCATAGTGGTTTAGTGCACACTCAGAAATCCTCTCAATTGCTAATGCTTTACTTCTTGTAATGGCATTTCCTGTGCTCAATAGAACTCTGCAGTAGTGCCCTCTGGTGGCTGCTAAAATGTAAAAAATATATATATATATATATATATATATATATACAGTATATATATACTAGTACTAAAGCCCGTGTACACAGGCCATTTTTTGCAGTACAGCGGTCCCACCCCTTGCTCTCTCCCCCATCTCTTTTGCTCTCTCTTCCCCCTCTCTTTTGATTTCTTCCCTCGCTTTTGCTCTCTCCCTCCTCTCCATTGCTCTCTCTCCTCTCCTCTCTCCATTGCTCTCTCCCCCTCTCTCTCCTTTGCCTCTCTTTCTTCTCCTCTCCCCCCTTTGGCCTTCTCCCCCGCTCTTTGGCCCTTCTCCCCCCCCTCTTTGGCCCTTCTTCCGCCTCTTTGCCTCTCTGGCTCTGTCTTAATTGACAGCCTTTTCCTCTTGGCCACGCCCCATCGCGGTACCCACACCAGTCACGCCCCATCGCGGGCGACACCCACCCGGCCACGCCCTCATGACACCCGGTCACGCCCCTCACGACACCCGGCCACGCCCGATCACGACGGTCCCGTCGGCCACGCTCCTGACACTCCGCTTCAGCCTTGCTCTGTGCTGAGTGCTGAGTGTCAGGATCCAAACTGCCAGGTATGTTTGTCACGTGCAGTCTACTGCGCATGACTGCATCTGACAAACATACTTGGCCATTTATTATATAGGATATATTATTAATAGTTGTGCTTGCCTCATGGGGCTCCCCTGACCAGTAGACCACAGGAGTCATCCCTTTCACCCCTGATGGTGGCCCTGGTGGTAATTACTATAGGGATCTGTTTTACTTGCAGAGTGTGCTACAATGGGCTTCTCAGTTGTAGGCCACTTACCCGTTGAAGTGGACTAGTGTGCTAGTAAGTTTTGAAACTTGATCCATTGTATGGAATATTGATATTCTCAGACACACCAGCAGTCCTGATTTGTTTTTTGAAATGTTTTAAAACTTTTTAAATGTTTTTAATGATGGTATGTGTATACTCAATTTATAATCTGCATGAATTAAACGTTAGGTTTTATTTTTTCTCTTTTTTTTGGTCTCATTTACATGTACTATGTGCACTGCTATTTAGCATTAACAAGTGTGTGCCTTAACGGTGTTTCTTGTTTCATTTCTTTTTTATAACAGGTAACCCCATAGAGCCTGTGTACAAAGCCCATATAAACACTACATAAAAATATAAACACAACTCATAAAAAAGGCTGGCACTCACTTGCATGCACATAGCTAGATTGAAAGCAAACTGGAAGACTTAGTTACAGCATTTTGCCAGATGGTGGTGGGCCAAGATCTCATTTTGGTTGAAAGCTTGTATGTGTTCTGCTTATATGTTTGTGTAATTTTCCTTTGGGCTTTGCACCCAGGCTGGTTTGGAGTTAACTGCATGAGTCACTATAAGCAAATGCTACTGCATAAGAGTGCTAGTGAGCACATAAGACGGAGAGTTTTGCTAGTAGCATGGATGTGTAGCCATTCCTGTTTAGGAATTCAGTCCATTTCTATGTTTTGTATGTGCTAAGAAGATTACATAGGCCAGTGTCACCCTTGTTTGTATTTAAGTTTAGTTGAAAGCAAGCATGTGTGGCTGTAGGTTAGTGGCCCAGCGAGGAAGAGGCCTTGACACGGACCTGGGCCTATCACCATTTGTCTAAATGTTGTATCTAACTCTCTCAATTTGCTTTTAATATAGCTGTGTGCATGCAAGTGGCAGACATTCCATGTGTTTTATATATATATCTTAATAGAGCGAACTGCCAATATTTTTGTGGTTAGCTTACAATCTAGTTGATTTCTGGGAGCCACTGTTATATGACAATGTGTAAAGAAGCAGCTTTATTTTACCAGTATGTATCTTTTCTTCCTGTGTGTGGGATAATGTAAAAAAATGTGTTCCAATCCAGGCTTTTCAAACATCTACAGACCAACTCATGAAGTGGGTGCCAATAACTAGCATTATAAGGAAATCCAACAAACTGATAAAGCAGAAAAGTCCTATCCTTATGTGTTGCAACATGAAAATGAAACAATATTGTGGATTTTATTCAAACAACTGAAATATTTATTTGTTCTTAAGCGGATTTTATACACAAGCTTAGTTTGATTGTATCTTTTACTGGAAATGTTTACTTTGACTGAGTGACCTTACCACATTTCATTTAACACATTATTTGCTGGATTACTTTTAATAAACTGTAAAAAAAACAAAGATTTTAATTGATAAAAGAAATTAAGTATTGGTATGTCTTGCCAGTAATAGCTGTAGCTGTTATCTAATTCCCTTTCATTATGGAGTTGTATGCCCCTGGGACCAATAATAGAATTAAAATAATTTGTTACTGGGGAAACAGATGGAGATTTTAATTATTCTAAAGAAATTCTTTAGAAAAAGATGTGTTTTGTATAGTCAGCAACTAATAGATAATCAGGCCCTATCAGTCTGTTTTTCCTCAAAGCTGCAAAAGAGGGCAAGTAACAGATATATTATTATTATTTACAGGGTTCTCTTTGTTTAATTCCTAAGTTCACTGCTATATATATAATTTATTGTATGTAAGTTCACATGCACTATTTATTTTATTTTATAGTGCAATAAACCAATATATTTGACACTAGTATCATGTGTGTTGATGTTTTACTCCACCAGTATGGATGGTCATAGCAATATATGGCCATTGTTTTTTCTATTTAAGGTTTGAGGCAAGAGTGCTTTTTTCTAGTACTTTTCATTTTCTTTTTGTTATATAACAAGTAACAGATATATGTTGTCATTCTATTACGCTTTCTATACCAAACTTAGTCAGTGGCATTTCAAGCATAATAATATTTAAATGTTGCTTGAGTTATCCAAAGGGCAAATTAACCCTTCACTAACAGGACTTTCAGAGAAAAACACCCCAAATACTGGAAATGTTTTAAAATTTTTGCTATCACTCCATTTAAACAGAAATAGAGCCTTGTTTTCATTTTATTTAGATGTCAAAACGATAAGTAGACAACCAAGGTATTGATCTAGGTCCATTTTGGTACATTTCATGCAATCCATTTCACCGCCAAATGCGATCAAATAAAAAAATAAAAATTAAATTTGTTCACAAACTTTGGGTTTTTCACTGAAATAATTTACATATGCTTGTGCAATCATGGCACAAATGGTTGTAAAAGATTCCCTTTGATCAGAAATGGCTAACTATATGGCTTTGTCATTGCTTATTGGTAATTAGAAGGCTGCTAATTGCAGATGCACACACATTTCTATTATTCCTAGCAGTGAAGGGGTAAATTAGGTAGCTTAAAGGGTTAATTTTAGCTTTAGTTTAGAGATTACCCTCCCACCAGACACTTCCCACCCATGATCCCTAACTGATGCCTCCCAAACAGCTCTTTTCCCTCCCACACACACCCCTACTCTTCACCCCTATCTTAGGTATACTGGCAGACAGTCTGTCAATGTGAAAATTTACAGCATTTTTAAAATTAAATATGTTTGTATATGTTTTCTGTTGTGTAGGATCTCCCCTAACACCTCAACCTCCCTGATCCCTCCCAAACAGCTTTCTAACCCTCCCCTTCTAACTAGTGCTGCAATCTTAGGTACTGGCAGCTGTCTGCCAGTACCTATAAAACCCTTTTTTATTTACACACATATATATATATTATATATATTTATTTTTAATTTTCTCTAGTGTAGTGGTCCCTCCCCTCCTGCGATCACCAGGATTGCAGGAGAGGAGCTTCAACTTTTTTCTATAGCGCAGAAGCACCTGAAGCACCTCTCACAAGTTGGATTGGCTTAATGGGCACTTCTTACATACCATACGGTCAAGCTGCTCCCACAACAGCTCAATAGGGTTGAGATCTGGTGACTGTTGGTCACTTTATTAAAGACAGAATACCAGCTGACTGCTTCTTCCTAAATAGTTCTTGCATAAATTGGCTCCCATCAAGCGCTATCCACAGGGTATGGCATGGCATTGCAAAATGGAGTGATAGCCTTCCTACTTCAAGTCCCTTTTACCCTGTATAAATCTCCCACTTTACCACCACCACAGCACCCGAAGACCATCGCATTGCCTCCACCATGGTGACAGATGGCATCAAGCACTCCTCCAGCATCTGTTCATTGGTTCTGCGTCTCACAAATTATATTCTTTGAGATCCAAACACTTATTTTTATTATCATTTATTTGTATAGCGCCACAAAATTCCGTAGCGCTGGGTACAATGATAGGGGTATACAATGACAAAGATTTGTGATAAAATACAAAACATAACAAAACTAAACAAATCTAGTACAGGAGGAAGAGGGCCCTGCTCCGGAGAGCTCACAGTCTACACTTCAAACTTAGATTTGTCTGCTCATAACCCTTTTTCCCCCCAATCTTCCTCTGTCCAGTGTCTGTGCTCTTTTGCCCATCTTAGGGCTAGATTACGAGAGGAGCAGCAATTACCACTCCCGCTTGCACACTAACACCACTCAACTTCTCTATTTTGTGTGAGTCAGATAGCGCTTTTATTACAAGTTGAAAGTAAATAATCGATTGAGTGCTAACGCGACTCGCGCAAAGACTCGAGATTGCGTTAACATACTCTCCCATTAACTTCAATGGAGAGAGCAAAGTAAAAAAAAACTAAAACCATACTCGCGTACTAACCCTAATTGCCATAAGGCCCCCACTCTAATAACCAATAAAACCTACATAGCCCACCGCAAAGTCCACACTACACCATTAACCCCTAAACCACCAGCCCCACATCTCAAAGTAACCTACACTATTAACCCCTAAACTGCCAGCCCCCACATAGCAAAGTAAACTACACTATTAACCCCAAAACCGCTAGACCCCCACATCACAAAGTAACCCACTAACATCTAAACCCCCTATCTTAACACCCTTAAGTTAACCCAAAATAGGCTAACCTGCCTTTACAAAAAACTAACTACTTTAAAAAAATAAAAACTTACCTGAGCAATTTAAAAAAAAATCTAACCTTACCTAAAAAAAAATAAAACCTACCATTACTGTAAAAACAAAAAAACTACCATTACTGTAAAAATAAAAAAAACTACCATTACTGTAAAATAAAAAAACTTACATTACAAAAAAAAACAACTAACATTACAAAAAATAACAAACAAATTACCAAAAATAACAAAAGAATTATGCCTATTCTAAAACTCCACAAAAAAGACCCAAAATAAAAAAACTATTATAACACTAAACTACAATATCGCCCTTAAAAGGGCCTTTTGTAGGGCATTGCCCTAAAATGAAACAGCTCTTTAAGTGAAAAAATAAATACATGCTTCTAACATTAACCCCACAAAACAACTTCTATCTAATAAAAAACTTCTCTAAAAGGGACATTATACACTAGATTTTTCTTTGCATAAATGTTTTGTAGATAATCCATTTATATAGCCTATATAAAAAAATTATAGTTTTGCTTATTTTAAAATAACATTGCGCTGATTTTTAGACTCCTAACAAAGTCCCAAAGTTGTAGAAGTATACTAATGTATACCGACTCCAGCTTGCTCCTGTTTGTGTAAAGAGGCTTTTCATATAACAGAGGAAGGGTGAGTGGGGAAGTGTCTGCTGTTTTTGCTATACAACCACTTTCAGTGGGTGTTCCAGCTAACCTTTTCAACAGAGCTAAACTGGGAGCTTCTAAGTAAGTTTTTAAACGTTTTTAAACAGTTTTTTTATATCAGTATCTGTGCATATTTTACTGTATAGTAGTGTCTATTACATGCAGTTATATGAAAATTGGTGTATACTGTCTCTTTAAAAGGCAGTTAGCTATTTTGCTGCCCATAATAAAAAAAAAAAACAATCTAAAAAAACCACCAATAAAAAAAAACCTTACACTAACCCCAAAGATGATACTCAACAAAGATGAATCTGGCGGTGGCGCTTGGCTCCAACTTCATCTGTAGTGGATCTTCTTATCTTCATCCTGGAGGTGGTCCATCTTCATCCCGGCGGCACTCCACCTTCTTATCTTCATCACGGCGGCTGCCTTCATCCATCTTCAGCTCCAGTCGCACACTGAATTTTGAATGCGAGGTACCCCTTTTATATAGGGGTACCCTTGCATTCCTATTGGCTGATATTTATGTTCAAATTCAAATCAGCCAATAGAAAAAGCTTTCATTCAAAGTTTTCAGCTGTCAAAAAAATGTGCTTTTCTTTAGAAAACAAGGAAATTTCTATGTGACCCCAAACTCTTGAACACTAGTGCATATATTATAGCCCTTTGCAGTCAAATACATGGCCATAAACCAAATACCTTTAAACACTTATAAAAAAATATATTATATTTATTAAAAATTTTTTAGCTGACACGTTAAATTTAACTGCGCTTGAGCAAACGTTTTTACTTTCAACTTGTTATAGAACTTATTAAATTGAAAATAAGCTGTGTAAAAAAGGGATATGTTTCACTACATAATAAAGGGAGTAGTGATCTTAGTTCATAAAAGGCTACAATGTGAGGCTTAAAATGTTGTTATGGAGGCACAAGGCAGATATGTTTTACTAGTGATTATAATAAATAAACAAATATATACTTTATGTAAAGTTTATGGTCAAAATAAGTAGGGAATTCAATTTTTGAATAATTTACAGAAAATGTTATCTAAGTATATAGTTTAAAATGCCATTATTGATTGAAAATGGCCGAGACAGGTATATACAAAAATCAGAAGGAATGTTAAGATGGGAATTTAGGCATAATTATGAAAAAAGATTTTCATTTTATTATGCCAAAATGTAGGTATTGGAGATATATGGTGCAAGAGAAATCCAGATGAATTTGATTTTACACATATACCTTGTTCAAATAAGACTATGGGGGAGATTTATCAAGCAGCCGACGTTGCTTGCTCTGCACCAAGGTTTCAGGACCGTCTCAAACCTAAATTAAGAAGCAGTGTTGCTCCTTATCTTGTCTGCCACTTTTTAAGATACGACACCCCTGCTAGCGGCCAATTGGCCATGAATGTGCAGGGGGCGGCATTGCACAAGCATTTCACAAGAAATGCTTGTGCAATGTTAAATGCCGGGCAGACATGATTCGCTACAGTGAATCATGTCCGCCCGGTCTTTAATAAATTGACCCCCATGTCTAGATTAGATTATTTTCTTATTTCTAGAGAATTAAATACAAGGGTCATAGACATCAAAATTTTAGAATTTGCTTTGTCAAATCATGCTCTGGTAGTTTTGATTTTAAAAGATAGTTTATAAAACAGTAAAACAAGCAATTTTTATTATTCCTCTTACTTAACCCCTTAACGTCCGTGACGTACCATGCTGCAGGACCACGCTATTATACCCTCCCTCCTCCATTCTTGTCACCAGAAATAGCTTCTGGCAGCGAGACTGCACTTTCAATTGCACAATCCCCATAGAAAGACCGGCGATGTACAGGTAAGGGGTTTAACAAATCAAAGAGATTTAGAGAGTTTTTTCTAAAATAATTGGAAGTATTATAAAGAAAACAATAAGCAACACATAAGTAATCCTCAATTATTTTGAGAGGTATCAAAAGTAGTTTTTAAAGCAAAATTATCTTTTATGGGAGCCATCTTAAATAAATTAAGACCAACTTTCTATACACCCAATATCACTGTGCACCATCAGCATTGATGCGTTAAAATTTGGAATGAAGAAACGGCTAGATTTAGAGTTTTGTCTGTAACGACCCGAAAAGCTAACGCCAGCTTTTTTCTGGCCGCACCATAAAAATAACTCTGGTATTGAGAGTCCGCATAAAGGCTGCGTTAGGCTCCAAAAAAGGAGCGTAGAGCATATTTAACGCAGCTTCAACTCTCGATACCAGAGTTGCTTACGGACGCGGCCAGCCTCAAAAACGTGCTCGTGCACGATTCCCCCATAGGAAACAATGGTGCTGTTTGAGCTGAAAAAAAACCTAACACCTGCAAAAAAGCCGCGTTCAGCTCCTAACGCAGCCCCATTGTTTGCTATGCGGAAACACTTCCTACGTCTGCACCTAACACTCTAACATGTACCCCGAGTCTAAACACCCCTAACCTTACACTTATTAACCCCTAATCTGCCGCCCCCGCTATCGCTGACCCCTGCATATTATTATTAACCCCTAATCTGCCGCTCCGTAAACCGCCGCTACTTACATTATCCCTATGTACCCCTAATCTGCTGCCCTAACATCGCCGACCCCTATATTATATTTATTAACCCCTAATCAGCCCCCCACAACGTCGCCTCCACCTGCCTACACTTATTAACCCCTAATCTGCCGACCGGACCTGAGCGCTACTATAATAAAGTTATTAACCCCTAATCCGCCTCACTAACCCTATAATAAATAGTATTAACCCCTAATCTGCCCTCCCTAACATCGCCGACACCTAACTTCAATTATTAACCCCTAATCTGCCGACTGGAGCTCACCGCTATTCTAATAAATGTATTAACCCCTAAAGCTAAGTCTAACCCTAACACTAACACCCCCCTAAGTTAAATATAATTTAAATCTAACGAAATTAATTAACTCTTATTAAATAAATTATTCCTATTTAAAGATAAATACTTACCTGTAAAATAAATCCTAATATAGCTACAATATAAATTATAATTATATTATAGCTATTTTAGGATTAATATTTATTTTACAGGTAACTTTGTATTTATTTTAACCAGGTACAATAGCTATTAAATAGTTAAGAACTATTTAATAGCTAAAATAGTTAAAATAATTACAAAATTACCTGTAAAATAAATCCTAACCTAAGTTACAATTAAACCTAACACTACACTATCAATAAATTAATTAAATAAAATACCTATAATTATCTACAATTAAACCTAACACTACACTATCAATAAATAAATTAAATACAATACCTACAAATAACTACAATGAAATAAACTATCTAAAGTACAAAAAATAAAAAAGAACTAAGTTACAAAAAATAAAAAAATATTTACAAACATAAGAAAAATATTACAACAATTTTAAACTAATTACACCTACTCTAAGCCCCCTAATAAAATAACAAAGCCCCCCAAAATAAAAAAATGCCCTACCCTATTCTAAATTACTAAAGTTCAAAGCTCTTTTACCTTACCAGCCCTGAACAGGGCCCTTTGCGGGGCATGCCCCAAGAAGTTCAGCTCTTTTGCCTGTAAAAAAAAACATACAATACCTCCCCCCAACATTACAACCCACCACCCACATACCCCTAATCAAACCCAAACCCCCCTTAAATAAACCTAACACTAAGCCCCTGAAGATCTTCCTACCTTATCTTCACCATACCAGGTTCACCGATCGATCCAGAAGAGCTCCTCCGATGTCCTGATCCAAGCCCAAGCGGGGGGCTGAAGAGGTCCATGATCCGGCTGAAGTCTTCATCCAAGCGGGGCAGAAGAGGTCTTCCATCCGATTGAAGTCTTCATCCAAGCGGGATCTTCTATTGTCATCCATCCGGAGCGGAGCGGCAGGATCCTGAAGACCTCCGACGCGGAACATCCATCCTGGCCGACGACTGAACGACGAATGACGGTTCCTTTAAATTTAAATCAGAATATTCCTACCTTAATTCCGATTGGCTGATAGAATCCTATCAGCCAATCGGAATTCGAGGGACGCCATCTTGGATGACGTCATTTAAAGGAACCGTCATTCGTCGTTCAGTCGTCGGCCAGGATGGATGTTCCGCGTCGGAGGTCTTCAGGATCCTGCCGCTCCGCTCCGGATGGATGACCATAGAAGATCCCGCTTGGATGAAGACTTCAATCAGATGGAAGACCTCTTCTGCCCCGCTTGGATGAAGACTTCAGCCGGATCATGGACCTCTTCAGCCCCCCGCTTGGGCTTGGATCAGGACATCGGAGGAGCTCTTCTGGATCGATCGGTGAACCTGGTATGGTGAAGATAAGGTAGGAAGATCTTCAGGGGCTTAGTGTTAGGTTTATTTAAGGGGGGTTTGGGTTAGATTAGGGGTATGTGGGTGGTGGGTTGTAATGTTGGGGGGGGGGTATTGTATGTTTTTTTTTACAGGCAAAAGAGCTGAACTTCTTGGGGCATGCCCCGCAAAGGGCCCTGTTCAGGGCTGGTAAGGTAAAAGAGCTTTGAACTTTAGTAATTTAGAATAGGGTAGGGCATTTTTTTTATTTTGGGGGGCTTTGTTATTTTATTAGGGGGCTTAGAGTAGGTGTAATTAGTTTAAAATTGTTGTAATATTTTTCTTATGTTTGTAAATATTTTTTTATTTTTTGTAACTTAGTTCTTTTTTATTTTTTGTACTTTAGATAGTTTATTTCATTGTAGTTATTTGTAGGTATTGTATTTAATTTATTTATTGATAGTGTAGTGTTAGGTTTAATTGTAGATAATTATAGGTATTTTATTTAATTAATTTATTGATAGTGTAGTGTTAGGTTTAATTGTAACTTAGGTTAGGATTTATTTTACAGGTAATTTTGTAATTATTTTAACTATTTTAGCTATTAAATAGTTCTTAACTATTTAATAGCTATTGTACCTGGTTAAAATAAATACAAAGTTACCTGTAAAATAAATATTAATCCTAAAATAGCTATAATATAATTATAATTTATATTGTAGCTATATTAGGATTTATTTTACAGGTAAGTATTTAGCTTTAAATAGGAATAATTTATTTAATAAGAGTTAATTAATTTCGTTAGATTAAAATTATATTTAACTTAGGGGGGTGTTAGTGTTAGGGTTAATACATTTATTAGAATAGCGGTGAGCTCCAGTCGGCAGATTAGGGGTTAATAATTGAAGTTAGGTGTCGGCGATGTTAGGGAGGGCAGATTAGGGGTTAATACTATTTATTATAGGATTAGTGAGGCGGATTAGGGGTTAATAACATTATAATAATAGCGGTGCGGTCCGCTCGGCAGATTAGGGGTTAATAAGTGTAGGCAGGTGGAGGCGACATTGAGGGGGGCAGATTAGGGGTTAATAAATATAATATAGGGGTCGGCGGTGTTAGGGGCAGCAGATTAGGGGTACATAAGTATAACGTAGGTGGCGGCGCTTTGCGGTCGGCAGATTAGGGGTTAATTATTGTAGGTAGCTGGCTGCGACGTTGTGGGGGGCAGGTTAGGGGTTAATAAATATAATATAGGGGTCGGCGGTGTTAGGGGCAGCAGATTAGGGGTACATAAGTATAACGTAGGTGGCGGTCGGCAGATTAGGGGTTAATAAAAATTAATCGAGTGGCGGCAATGTGGGGGGACCTCGGTTTAGGGGTACATAGGTAGTTTATGGGTGTTAAATTAAAAAAGTGGATTGGTGCGCGCTAAGGATGGTATTGCTAAACACTTACTCTAAAGATACAATCTCTGCTTGTATCAGACACAAGGAAATGACCAATAATGAAGCCTAAGCCTCAAGATAGAGAAAGTGCGCTATCAAGCTAAAAGTATACACACCACATTAAAAGATATTTAAATTTATTAAATGAAATAGACAAATTACATAAAAACATATATAGAAATTAGCGGTAGGGACGTCTCCCTTGGATAAAAAATCAGTAGTCTGTGCAAATATTTGCAAATAGCAGCTAACAATTAATAGGATGTAAATAAATGTTAAAAAACAATCATAATCTTAAATGTATGGCATAACACTGATAATAATCATAAAAGCAAGGATTATTAATAAAAACAAGCACCAAGTCCAGAAATATAATCTCAGTGCAGATGACCGTGTGCAAATGAGCATCAATATTGTAGCATTACGGCTAGAATTCGTAACAAATTGGTGCCACAAACAGATACAATGTACTGTACCGTGAGTCAAGAGGGTACTTGGAGGGTGTTACCGAGGAAAGGAAATCTTGCGGTCAAAGCTTGGACCTCTGCTGTAGTGACTGCCGTTCCTGGAAAAATAGAAGTGTACAGACCTCTGCACATGTGAGTCGGCGTCTGACGTCACAAACTTCCGCTCTTCTCAGGTAATGGATTGTCGTTCCAGCAGCGTGAGAAAAAAAACAGCTGATTGCTGTGTGCTGATGAAAACTTGCTGCAAGAGCAGATTTAACTGCTGTAGATGTATCCGTTGTTCCAATAGACTGGTAGGGCACAAGTTATCCCTTACCTTGGGATATACAAAGATACTGGTAACCCGGGTTAAAGTTGCAGTACAAGCTGTACTGAGATATCCCTTAGTGTTTCAAAGATACAATGTCACAGTGTCACATATGCAAGCGACGCGTTTCGCCCTCCCTTGGGCTTTATCAAGATGCATGTGACAGGTAACTGAGAGCCTTTTAAAGTGATCCATTCATTTGTAATTGGTTAATGCATTCAGTTGTAAAGGTAACACCCTCCAGATGGTTAAGGTGGTATCTTCATTACTTCTCCCTTTGAGATCTCTTTCCTTTAGTTACTAGGTAACACCCTCTATGCAATTAAGGTGGTATATCCTTGGTGCATCATTATGGATTTTATGTGCTTGTTGATAACAAATTATATATTAAAAACATTAAATATGAAAAAGCTGTCTGTGCATTACATAAACAATAACGACTGTATTGTAACAAAAAACCATACTGGTTTTGTGAGTTGTTAATTCTAAATATAATTAAAACTAAGAGAAATTTTCTTATATATTATTAGGCACTCCCTTAAGCGAACATATATGCTATAAAAATATATTTACATTATGTCAAGAAGATATCTTATAAATAAGTGAATGAATATATAGATGAAAGTAAATTAACAATATAAAAAAAAAAAAAGTGTGAACCTATCAAAATAATTGAAAGTATGTAAAGTGCCTGTGCATGTGAATAAAAAGTGCTACTGAACAGATTTATTCAAATAAAAATGGGGAAAGGTCCAATTCTGAGTTGAGGCCTTTTGGGAATAAAGTGTCGTATTTATAAATCAATTCAGCTTCTTGTATTAAAAGTGATTTTTCTGTGTTACCTCCTCTCCAATGTCCTTTGACTTTTTTTATCCCCCAGAAATTGAGTGCTTTAGTGTCCCTGTGGTGTTTTTCTTTAAAATGTTTATAAAGTGCAGTGTCATCCCTACCTTTTTCTATACACAATAAGTGTTCCCTAATTCTGTCCTTTAGGGATCTAGTGGTTTCACCAAAATAAAAAAGATTACATGTACATTTTAATGCATAAATAATATTTTTATGATTGCACCTAATTAGATCTTTAATTCGAAAATTAATTTCTGAGCTGTTTATTTTTAAAGTCTTCAATTTGGAACTGTGTTGACAGGCCTTACACGTATAACATGGAAAAAAACCTGCTGGTATTTTACCCTCTAAGTCTTTCTGAGTTGGATTTTTATTCCTTCTCAGTTCACTGGGAGCTAGCTGCATTTTAAAATTATTCGCTCTTCGAAAAATAAAAGTTGGTTTATCTGCCAGGTGTTTCCCAATTATGTTATCTTCTTTTAAGAGGGGCCAGTGTTTCTTTATTATCTTTTTGATTATATTATGATCTGCACTATAATTCGTGATAATGGGAACATTAATCAGACCTTTCTCTTCTCTCTTTTTAGTTTTATACTTTAAAAGTTCATTTCTATTAGTTAAACGAGCTTTAGAAATAGCATTTCCGATTTTAACATTCTCATATCCTCTATCCTCAAATTTTTTTGCTATTAGAGTGACCTGATTCTCAAAATCTTCTATTCTTGAGCAATTCCTTTTAATGCGTAGCATTTGTCCATAAGGGATGTTATCTTTCCAGATATTCAAATGGCAACTGTCTGCATGAATCAGATTATTACAATCGACTGGTTTAAAGTGGGTCTTAGTTTCTAATTTATCTTTAACTGCCATAATTTCCAAGTCTAGGAAATTAACCTGAGTTTGACTATAATGACTTGTGAATTTGAGGCCATAGTTATTAGAGTTCATCCTCTCAAAGAGTTTAATTAATTCATTCTCAGGACCTTTCCATATTAGAAACAAATCATCTATATAGCGCTTGTAGAGCACGAGGTTCGCACCGAGGGGGTCATTATTGAAGAATTCTTCTTCCCAGAACCCCATAAACAAATTTGCATAACTCGGTGCGAACCTCGTGCCCATGGCTGTGCCCTCTATCTGTCTGTAAAATTTACCGTTAAAAGAAAAAAAGTTATGCTCTAATATATATTGGATGCTATTTAGTATGAAATCACTCTGTTTGACTTCCATATTGATATCACTATATAGAAATTTCTTAACTGCTGCTACTCCCTGTTTGTGGTCAATCACAGTATACAATGATGATACATCGCATGTTGCGATTATCATTCCATCCTCCCATTTCATAGAGTTCAAAATATTTAGTAATTGAGTTGAGTCTTTCAAGTGTGAGTTTAACTTAGTAACATGAGGTTGTAGAAATCGGTCTATGTATTGGGATAGATTGGCAGAAATCGAGTTAATCCCAGAAATAATGGGCCTCCCTGGTGGATTTATTTGACATTTATGCACTTTGGGGAGGAAATAAAAAATGGGGATTTTGGAATGTTTAGGTGTCAGATAATTAAATTCACGTTCATTAAGAAGTCTTTCAGATTTCCCTTCAGTAAGAATTTTGTTTAATATTTTAATATACTTATCAGTTGGATTCATTGGTAGTACTTCATATGTTTTTTTATCATTTAATAATCTCAATGCCTCAGCCATATATTTGTCAGTATCCATTATTACAACCCCCCCACCCTTATCCGCCGGCTTTATGGTCACCTCTAAATCTTTCTGCATTTTTGTTAATATCTCTCTTTCTTTCTTATTAATATTTTGTTTCCTAATATGAGGTAGCTCACATTTTTTGATATCATTTAAGACTATTTTCTCAAAGGTATCAAGATAGTTACCCTTTGAAGAAGCTGGATAAAAACGTGATTTGGGTTTTAAATCCGTATGTTGGTATTTTTCCACCACCTTATTGGGAATAGTGCTCTGTTTTTCTAATGGGTTTTTCATAAAAAAGCGTTTCAAGGTTAAATTTCTAACAAATTTCTTAATATGTATATGGGTGTTGAACTTGCTCATCCTAGTAGTAGGTGCATAAGAGAGGCCTAAATTAAGTAGTTTTTCTTGTTCTTTTGTCAGATTGGCTTTGCTCAAATTAAAAATCCCACTTTTCTTGTTATTATTATCTACCTCAATCTTTTTGGGTCGTTTAGACCTTCCTCCTCCCCTTCTTCCTCTAAATTTCTTTTTCTTCTTTGTATCTGTTCTGTTTCTTTTTTTTGTAAATTTTTTGAGAAGCCCTCCTTTAGAGGGCTGTGGCCTAAAAAAGGCGATTTAATGTTAGTTCTATTTTTTTCGGAATTTGGGGTGTTACCTTTACAACTGAATGCATTAACCAATTACAAATGAATGGATCACTTTAAAAGGCTCTCAGTTACCTGTCACATGCATCTTGATAAAGCCCAAGGGAGGGCGAAACGCGTCGCTTGCATATGTGACACTGTGACATTGTATCTTTGAAACACTAAGGGATATCTCAGTACAGCTTGTACTGCAACTTTAACCCGGGTTACCAGTATCTTTGTATATCCCAAGGTAAGGGATAACTTGTGCCCTACCAGTCTATTGGAACAACGGATACATCTACAGCAGTTAAATCTGCTCTTGCAGCAAGTTTTCATCAGCACACAGCAATCAGCTGTTTTTTTTCTCACGCTGCTGGAACGACAATCCATTACCTGAGAAGAGCGGAAGTTTGTGACGTCAGACGCCGACTCACATGTGCAGAGGTCTGTACACTTCTATTTTTCCAGGAACGGCAGTCACTACAGCAGAGGTCCAAGCTTTGACCGCAAGATTTCCTTTCCTCGGTAACACCCTCCAAGTACCCTCTTGACTCACGGTACAGTACATTGTATCTGTTTGTGGCACCAATTTGTTACGAATTCTAGCCGTAATGCTACAATATTGATGCTCATTTGCACACGGTCATCTGCACTGAGATTATATTTCTGGACTTGGTGCTTGTTTTTATTAATAATCCTTGCTTTTATGATTATTATCAGTGTTATGCCATACATTTAAGATTATGATTGTTTTTTAACATTTATTTACATCCTATTAATTGTTAGCTGCTATTTGCAAATATTTGCACGGACTACTGATTTTTTATCCAATGTAATTTGTCTATTTCATTTAATAAATTTAAATATCTTTTAATGTGGTGTGTATACTTTTAGCTTGATAGCGCACTTTCTCTATCTTGAGGCTTAGGCTTCATTAGTTTATGGGTGTTATTGTACTTTAGAGTACAGTAGTTAAGAGCTTTATGAACCGGCGTTAGCCCAGAAAGCTCTTAACTACTGACTTTTTTCCTGCGGCTGGAGTTTTGTCGTTAGATGTCTAACGCTCACTTCAGACACGACTCTAAATACCGGAGTTAGAAAAATCCCATTGAAAAGATAGGATACGCAATTTACGTAAAGGGATCTGCGGTATGGAAAAGTCGCGGCTGAAAAGTGAGCGTTAGACCCTTTTTTTAATGACTCCAAATACCGGAGGTAGCCTAAAACCAGCGTTAGGAGCCTCTAACGCTGGTTTTCACGGCTACCGACCAACTCTAAATCTAGGCCTAAGATAGAAATAAAAGAGGAATTAGTTGCTCAACTCTCACTTGCTTATATACCTCACGCATCAAATGCTGAACCAGTACGATCAAAAACCACATTTTATTTAAAGATGTTATTAAGATATGGAAGAACTGTAACAAATTTATCAGGTTGAATTAGAGATATACAATATTTATTCCAGTTGTGGAGAATAATTATGTAGATAATTACCAATTTAACTAAACATGGCAAAGTTAAGGTATAATCAATCTTGAATCGATTTATGACCCAAAAAGGTACTTAATCTAGAGACATTTAAAAATAAATATGAATTATCATCTAATATTAATTACCCATACATACAGATTAGTTCTTTTGGTGCAAAGGCACTGAGGGAATCACTTCACCACTGTTATGGAATCATTTTAAATAACAGAAATGTGTGATGAATATAATAGGGAGAAATAACAGCAGGCATCATTAGATGACAGATTAATTTCAAAGATTGCAGATAGATTACGAGTGGTGCACTGTTTTGCGCAAGTGATATTGGGTTTATCGCAGCTGTTTGCACCAGGGGCGATTCTACACAGGGGCCCACAGGGGCCAGTGCCCCTGTAAAAATGTCACTGGCCCCCCCTGTGCCCCCCCCTGAGCTGGCCACTGAGCTGACTGAAAAATACCGGACAAGATCAAGGCTATTTATCTGCTTCCCTGTCCCTGAAACGCTGTCTAGTCAAAGCGTGGGCTTAACAAAGTGAAGTAAAACTTGTGCCCCCTCCCCAGAGATGTGCTACAGTTCCCGGGTTGTTGTGGGGGCGGGGCGTCTTACAGCTGCAGTCTGCAGACAAGAGTTCCAGAAGTGTCACTGGTTGGTTGTGCAGACGTTCTCTCTAGCCTGTACACTGCCAGAACAGAAGAGATGTAAGTCTGCCCTCTCACCTCCACAACTCTATAATGACTGCTGGAGTGTTTTCCTTATTTGTGTATATATGTGTGTGTGTGTATGTGTGTATATATGTGTATGGATGTGTGTGTGTGTGTGTATATACTATATATATGTATGTGAATGTATGGTGTGTGTGTATATATATATATATGTTTGTGTGTGTGAATGGATGTGTGTATATATATTTGTGTGTGTGTGTATGTATGTATGTATGTATATATATATATATATATATATATATATATATATATATACCCACACACACACATTATAAATATATATATACATTTATACACACACACATACATACATACACAAATTATAAATATATATACATTTATACACACACACATACATACATACATATATATCATTTGTTTCTGTTTTTTAATGTGCCCCCTAATTAAACACTGGCCCCACCTTGGCCCCCCCAGTAAAATTTGTCTTGAACCGTCACTGGTTTGCACGCATCAGAACGATCACGCGTATTACAAGTTAAAAATAAATGTGAAGGCATGAGCATAGTCGTGGTTTACACTCATCAGGTTAGCACGTCTTTAGAGCTCTGGTTAACTGTTAAGCAAGACAAAAAACTGGAAAAAATGTGAGGTTCCTCCTTATATAAGGGTGCCCTTGCATTTTTATAGGCTGATTTTTTTAATTCTTAGTCCAATCAACCAATAGAATGAAAGCTATTTCTATTGGTTGACTGGACTAAGAATTCAAAAATAAGCCAATAGAAATGCAAGGGCCCCCCTATATAAGGGGTCACCTCACATTCAAGCTTGAATGCACAGCAGTGACAGCATGAAGAGGACCTCTGCAAGAAGATAAGAAGAAAAAAAGTATTGGACGGAAGATGGAAGAAGATGGATGATAGCTAAAGAGGTCCACCAGCATAAAGGTGGACAGGACTGTCCCGGGGTATCGTCGCTATGAAGAAAGAAGAGGAGCACTGCTCGAATCAGGTTAGGTGAGTAGAAACTTTGGGGTTTAGAGTTAGGATTTTTGGGGGTGTTTTTTTTTTTTTTTTTTTAAAATAGGGGATTTTTTTAGACCAAAAGAGCTGAAATAACTTTAGGGCAATGCCTTACAAAATGCCCTTCTTAGGGCAATGCTCATCCAAGTGCCCTTTTCAGGGTAATCTTTTTTTAGGATAGGGTTTTTTGTTTTTTTACTTAGGTTTTTAAGGCTAGGTTTTATTTTAATGGGCAAAAGAGCTGAGATAACTTTAGGGCAATGCCCTTCCAAATGCCCTTCTAATGGCAATGCTCAACCAGGCCTTTTCAGGGCAATCTTTTTTTAGGATAGGGTTTTTTTTAACTTAATTTTTTTTAGAATAAGCTTTATTTTAATGGGCAATGCCTTACCAAAAGCCCTTCTAAGAGTAATGCCCAAACAAAGCCCTTTTTAGGGCAATCTTTTGTTAGGATAGGGAATTTTTATTTTAAAACATTTTTTTATGACAGATCTCTAAATAGGGAGATTGACAGCTCTTGCCTGCACATCATTGGATGTGCTTGGGCAGTAGGCTGGGTTGCTGCAAGCGCACTGGAATGCTCATGTGCATTGGTAAATACAGGCAGCAGATTAATGCTCGTTAGAGGAGAAGCTAGGCAGAGAGAGGCGAATATAAACGCCCCCGTCCGCCACAGGATGATAAATGAAGCCCTTTGTGCTGCTCCAGTACCCAATAGCTATACCTGCTCTATGTGCTGCACCAGTACCCAATAGCTTTACCTGCTCTATGTGCTGCACCAGTACCCCATAGCTTTACCTGCTCTATGTCCTGGACCAGTACCCCATAGCTTTACCTGCTTTATGTCCTGTACCAGTACCCCATAGCTTTACCTGCTCTATGTGCTGCACCAGTACCCCATAGCTTTATCTGCTCTATGTGCTGCACTAGTACCCCATAGCTTTCCTGCTCTATGTGCTACACCAGTACCCCATAGCTTTATCTGCTCTATGTGCTGCACTAGTACCCCATAGCTTTACCTGCTCTATGTGCTGCACAAGTACCCCATAGCTTTACCTGCTCTATGTTCTGTACCAGTACCCCATAGAATTACCTGCTCTATGTGCTGTATCAGTACCCCATAGCTTTACCTGCTCTATGTCCTGTACCAGTACCCCATAGCTTTACCTGCTCTATGTGCTGTACCAGTACCCCATAGCTTTACCTGCTCTATGTGCTGCACCAGTACCCCATAGCTTTATCTGCTCTATGTGCTGCACTAGTACCCCATAGCTTTACCTGCTCTATGTGCTACACCAGTACCCCATAGCTTTACCTCCTCTATGTGCTGCACCAGTATCCCATAGCTTTACCTGCTCTATGTGCTACACCAGTACCCCATAGCTTTACCTCCTCTATGTGCTGCACCAGTACCCCATAGCTTTACCTCCTCTATGTGCTGCACCAGTACCCCATAGCTTTACCTCCTCTATGTGCTGCACCAGTACCCCATAGCTTTACCTCCTCTATGTGCTGCACCAGTACCCCATAGCTTTACCTCCTCTATGTGCTGCACCAGTACCCCATAGCTTTACCTCCTCTATGTGCTGCACCAGTATCCCATAGCTTTACCTCCTCTATGTGCTGCACCAGTACCCCATAGCTTTACCTGCTCTATGTGCTGCACCAGTACCCCATAGCTTTACCTGCTCTATGTGCTACACCAGTACCCCATAGCTTTACCTCCTCTATGTGCTGCACCAGTACCCTATAGATTTACCTGCTCTATGTGCTGCACTAGTACCCCATAGCTTTACCTGCTCTATGTGCTGTACCAGTACCCCATAGCTTTACCTACTGTATGTGCTGCACCAGTACCCCATAGTTTTACCTCCTCTATGTGCTGTACCAGTACCCCATAGCTTTACCTGCTCTATGTGCTGTACCAGTGTCCCATAGCTTTACCTGCTCTATGTTCTGCACTAGTGTCTTATAGCTTTAACTGCTCTATGTGCTGCACCAGTGCCCCATAGCTTTACCTGCTCTATGTGCTGTACCAGTACCCCATAACTTTACCTGCTCTATGTGCTGCACCAGTGCCCCATAGCTTTACCTGCTCTATGTGCTGTACCAGTACCCCATAACTTTACCTGCTCTATGTGCTGCACCAGTACCCCATAGCTTTACCTGCTCTATGTGCTGCATCAGTAACCCATAGCTGTAGCTGCTCCATGTGCTGCACCAGTACCCCATAGCTTTACCTGCTCTATGTGCTGCACTAGTACCCCATAGCTTTACCTGCTCTATGTGCTGCACTAGTACCCCATAGCTTTACCTGCTCTATGTGCTGCACCAGTGTCTGATAGCTTTACCTGCTCCATGTGCTGCACCAGTACCCCATAGCTTTACCTGCTCTATGTGCTGCACTAGTACCCCATAGCTTTACCTGCTCTATGTGCTGCACCAGAACCCCATAGCTTTACCTGCTCTATGTGCTGCACCAGTACCCCATAGCTTTACCTGTTCTATGTGCTGCACTAGTACCCCATAGCTTTACCTACTCTATGTGCTGCACTAGTACCCTATAGCTTAACCTGCTCTATGTGCTGCACCAATACCCCATAGCTTTACCTGCTCTATGTGCTACACTAGTACCCCATATCTTTACCTGCTGTATGTGCTGCACTACTAGTACCCCATAGTTTTACCTGCCTTATGTGCTGCACCAGTACCCCATAGCTTTACCTGCTCTATGTGCTGCACCAGTACCCCATAGCTTTACCTGCTCTATGTGCTGTACCAGTACCCCATAGCTTTACCTGCTCTATGTGCTTTACCAGTACCCCATAGCTTTACCTGCTCTATGTGCTACACCAGTACCCCATAGCTTTACCTGCTCTATGTGCTGCATCAGTAACCCATAGCTGTAGCTGCTCCATGTGCTGCACCAGTACCCCATAGCTTTACCTGCTCTATGTGCTGCACTAGTACCCCATAGCTTTACCTGCTCTATGTGCTGCACCAGAACCCCATAGCTTTACCTGCTCTATGTGCTGCACCAGTACCCCATAGCTTTACCTGTTCTATGTGCTGCACAAGTACCCCATAGCTTTACCTACTCTATGTGCTGCACTAGTACCCTATAGCTTTACCTGCTCTATGTGCTGCACCAATACCCCATAGCTTTACCTGCTCTATGTGCTACACTAGTACCCCATATCTTTACCTGCTGTATGTGCTGCACTACTAGTACCCCATAGTTTTACCTGCCTTATGTGCTGCACCAGTACCCCATAGCTTTACTTGCTCTATGTGCTGCACCAGTACCCCATAGCTTTACCTGCTCTATGTGCTGTACCAGTACCCCATAGCTTTACCTGCTCTATGTGCTTTACCAGTACCCCATAGCTTTACCTGCTCTATGTGCTACACCAGTACCCCATAGCTTTACCTCCTCTATGTGCTACACCAGTTTCCTATAGCTTTAACTGCTCTATGTGCTGCACCAGTACCCACGTAGCTTTACCTCCTCTATGTGCTGTACTAGTAACCCATAGCTTTACCTGCTCTATGTGCTGTACCAGTACCCTATAGCTTTTTCCTCCTCTATGTGCTGCACCAGTACCCCATATCTTTACCTGCTCTATGTGCTGCACTAGTACCCTATAGCTTTACCTGCTCTATGTGCTGCACCAGTACCCCATAGCTTTACCTGCTCTATGTGCTGCACCAGTGTCCCATAGCTTTACCTCCTCTATGTGCTGCACCAGTACCCCATAGCCTTACCTGCTCTAAGTGATGCACCAGTGTCCCATAGCTGTACCTGCTTTATGTGCTGCACTAGTGTACCATAACTTTACCTGCTCTTTATATGCTGCACCAGTAACCCATAGCTTCCTACTCTATATGCTCTACCAGTGTCTTATAGCTTTACCTGCTCTATGTGCTGCACCAGTACCCCATACCTTTACCTGCTCTATGCGCTGCACCAGTTCCCCCTAGCTTTACCTGCTCTATGTGCTGCACTAGTACCCCATAACTTTACCTGCTCTATGTGCTGCACTAGTACCCCATAGCTTTACCTGCTCTATGTGCTGCCCCAGTACCCCATATCTTTACCTGCTCTATGTGCTGCACCAGAACCCCATAGCTTTACCTGCTCTATGTGCTGCACCAGTACCCCATAGCTTTACCTGCTCTATGTGCTGCACCAGTGTCCCATAGCTTTACCTCCTCTATGTGCTGCACCAGTACCCCATAGCCTTACCTGCTCTAAGTGATGCACCAGTGTCCCATAGCTGTACCTGCTTTATGTGCTGCACTAGTGTACCATAACTTTACCTGCTCTTTATATGCTGCACCAGTAACCCATAGCTTCCTACTCTATATGCTCTACCAGTGTCTTATAGCTTTACCTGCTCTATGTGCTGCACCAGTACCCCATATCTTTACCTGCTCTATGCGCTGCACCAGTTCCCCATAGCTTTACCTGCTCTATGTGCTGCACTAGTACCCCATAACTTTACCTGCTCTATGTGCTGCACCAGTACCCCATAGCTTTACCTGCTCCTTGTGCTGCACCAGTACCCCATAGCTTTACCTGCTCTATGTGCTGCACTAGTACCCCATAGCTTTACCTGCTCTATGTGCTGCACCAGCAACCCATAGTTGTACCTGCTCCATGTGCTGCACCAGTACACCATAGCTTTACCTGCTCTATGTGCTGCACTAGTACCCCATAGCGTTACCTGCTCTATGTCCTGCACCAGTACCCCATAGCTTTACCTGCTATATGTCCTGCACCAATACCCCATAGCTTTACCTGCTCTATGTGCTGCACTAGTACCCCATAGCTTTAGCTGCTCTATGTGCTGCACCAGTACCCCATAGCTTTACCTGCTATATGTCCTGCACCAATACCCCATAGCTTTACCTGCTCTATGTGCTGCACCAGTACCCCATAGCTTTAGCTGCTCTATGTGCTGCACCAGTACCCCATAGCTTTAGCTGCTCTATGTGCTGCACCAGTACCTCATAGCTTTACCCTTTACCTGCTCTATGTCCTGCACCAGTACCCCATAGCTTTACCTGCTATATGTGCTGCACCAGTACCCCATAGCTTTACCTGCTCTATGTGCTGCACCAGTACCCCATAGCTTTACCTGCTCTATGTGCTGCACTAGTGTCCCACAGCCCATAGCTTTACCTGCTCTATGTGCTGCACTAGTACCACATAGCTTTACCTGCTCTATGTGCTGTACCAGTATCCCATAGCTTTACCTGCTTTATGTGCTACACCAGTGTCCCATAGCTTTACCTGCTCTATGTGCTGTACTAGTACCCCATAGCTTTACCTGCTCTATGTGCTGCACCAGTACCCCATAGCTTTACCTCCTCTATGTGCTGCACCAGTACTCCATAGCTTTACCTGCTCTATGTGCTGCCCCAGTACCCCATAGCTTTACCTGCTCTATGTGCTGTACCAGTACCCCATAGCTTAACCTGCTCAATGTGCTGCACTAGTACCCCATAGCTTTACCTACTCTATGTGCTGCACTAGTATCCTATAGCTTTACCTGCTTTATGTGCTGCACCAGTACCCCATAGCTTTATCTGCTCTATGTGCTGCACCAGTACCCCATAGCTTTACCTGCTCTATGTGCTGCACCAGTGTCCCATAGCTTTACCTGGTCTATGTGCTGCACCAGTACCCCATAGCTTTACCTGCTTTATGTGCTACACCAGTGTCCCATAGCTTTACCTGCTCTATGTGCTGCACCAGTACCCCATAGATTTACCTGCTCTATGTGCTACACCAGTACCCCATAGCTTTACCTCCTCTATGTGCTGCACCAGTTTCCTATAGCTTTACCTCCTCTATGTGCTGCACCAGTACCCCATAGGTTTACCTCCTCTATGTGCTGCACCAGTACCCCATAGCTTTACCTGCTCTATGTGCTGCAGCAGTACCCCATAGCTTTACCTGCTCTATGTGCTGCACCAGTGTCCCATAGCTTTACCTGCTCTATGTGCTGCACTAGTACCCCATAGCTTTACCTGCTCTATGTGCTGTACCAGTACCCCATAGCTTAACCTGCTCTATGTGCTGCACTAGTACCCCATAGCTTTACCTACTCTATGTGCTGCACTAGTACCCCATAGCTTTACCTGCTCTATGTGCTGCACTAGTACCCCATAGCTTTACCTGCTCTATGTGCTGTACCAGTACCCCATAGCTTAACCTGCTCTATGTGCTGCACTAGTACCCCATAGCTTTACCTACTCTATGTGCTGCACTAGTAACCTATAGCTTTACCTGCTTTATGTGCTGCACCAGTACCCCATAGCTTTACCTGCTCTATGTGCTGCACCAGTGTCCCATAGCTTTACCTGCTCTATGTGCTGCACCAGTGTCCCATAGCTTTACCTGCTCTATATGCTGTACCAGTACCCCATAGCTTTACCTGCTCTATGTGCTGCACCAGTACCACATAGCTTTACCTGCTCTATGTGCTGCACCAGTGTCCCAAAGCTTTACCTGCTCTATATGCTGTACCAGTACCCCATAGCTTTACCTGCTCTATGTGCTGCACCAGTACCACATAGCTTTACCTGCTCTATGTGCTGTACTAGTACCCCATAGCTTTACCTGCTCTATGTGCTGCACCAGTACCCCATAGCTTTACCTGCTCTATGTGCTGCACCAGTACTCCATAGCTTTACCTGCTCTATGTGCTGCCCCAGTACCCCATAGCTTTACCTGCTCTATGTGCTGTACCAGTACCCCATAGCTTAACCTGCTCTATGTGCTGCACTAGTACCCCATAGCTTTACCTACTCTATGTGCTGCACTAGTATCCTATAGCTTTACCTGCTTTATGTGCTGCACCAGTACCCCATAGCTTTACCTGCTCTATGTGCTGCACCAGTACCCCATAGCTTTACCTGCTCTATGTGCTGCACCAGTGTCCCATAGCTTTACCTGCTCTATGTGCTACACCAGTACCCCATAGCTTTACCTCCTCTATGTGCTGCACCAGTTTACTATAGCTTTACCTCCTCTATGTTCTGCACTAGTACCCCATAGCTTTACCTCCTCTATGTGCTGCACCAGTTTCCTATAGCTTTACCTCCTCTATGTTCTGCACCAGTACCCCATAGCTTTACCTCCTCTATGTGCTGCACCAGTACCCCATAGCTTTACCTGCTCTATGTGCTGCACCAGTACCCCATAGCTTTACCTGCTCTATGTGCTGCACCAGTGTCCCATAGCTTTACCTGCTCTATGTGCTGCACTAGTACCCCATAGCTTTACCTGCTCTATGTGCTGCACCAGTACCCCATAGCTTTAGCTGCTCTATGTGCTGCACCAGTACCCCATAGCTTTAGCTGCTCTATGTGCTGCACCAGTACCCCATAGGTTTACCTGCTCTATGTGCTGCACCAGTACCCCATAGCTTTACCTGCTCTATGTGCTGCACCAGTACCCCATAACCTTACCTGCTCTGTGTGATGCACCAGTGTCCCATAGCTTTACCTGCTCTATATGCTGTACCAGTACCCCATAGCTTTACCTGCTCTATGTGCTGCACCAGTGCCCCATAGCTTTACCTGCTCTATGTGCTGCACCAGTGTCCCATATTTTTACCTCCTCTATGTGCTGTACCAGTACCCCATAGCTTTACCTGCTCTATGTGCTGCACCAGTGTCCCATAGCTGTACCTGCTCTTTGTGCTGTACCAGTGTCCCATAGCTTTACCTGCTCTATATGCTGTACCAGTACCCCATAGCTTTACCTGTTCTATGTCCTGTACCAGTGTCCCATAGCTTTACCTGCTATATGTGCTGTACCAGTACCCCATAGCTTTACCTGCTCTATGTGCTGCACCAGTGTCCCATAGCTTTACCTGCTCTATATGCTGTAACAGTACCCCATAGCTTTACCTGCTCTATGTGCTGTACCAGTGTCCCATAGCTTTACCTGCTCTATGTCCTGTACCAGTGTCCCATAGCTTTACCTGCTCTATGTGCTGCACTAGTACCCCATAGCTTTACCTGTTCTATGTCCTGTACCAGTGTCCCATAGCTTTACCTGCTATATGTGCTGTACCAGTACCCCATAGCTTTACCTGCTCTATGTGCTGCACCAGTGTCCCATAGCTTTACCTACTCTATATGCTGTAACAGTACCCCATAGCTTTACCTGCTCTATGTCCTGTACCAGTGTCCCATAGCTTTACCTGCTCTATGTGCTGCACCAGTGCCCCATAGCTTTACCTGCTCTATGTGCTGCACCAGTACCCCACAGCTTTACCTGCTCTATGTGCTGTACCAGTACCCCATAGCTTTACCTGCTCTATATGCTGCACCAGTACCCCACAGCTTTACCTGCTCTATGTGCTGCACCAGGACCCCATAGCTTAGCCTATCTTTCTTCTTCACTCTATTTGCAATGACTAATGTGCTGTCATAAAGACAAGCAGGTGAGCAAGTAAGGGATGACAGCAGCAGCAATAACGTTAGCTATGAAGTTGGGGGACAACTCAAGCAAAAAATATAAAGAGAAGGAGTTAAAAAATGCCCTGTTTGTATCCTTACACTGCATGAACAGGGTTAAGCTTTAAGTAGCTGAATCTTTGACATCTGTGTGAGGATGCTCCAAACAATATGTCACAATATCCTATGCAATCCCCTCACTTAATGGTTATTTTATGTAAATTTCCAAGAAAAGAAAGTGAAAAGAAAGCTCAACTATAAAAATAATAATAATAATAATAATAATAATATCAAGTATATATAAAGCTTAATCCTAATGCGGGATGTGCAACCTGGTAAATTTATATACAAACATACGGCTAGATTACGAGTTTTGCGTTATGAGCGATGAGTTGCTATCTTGAAAGTTATTGTCACCGCTCACCTCCCTATAGCGCTGCTATTACAGGTTTTCATAAAACCGGCATTAGCAGGCAATATGTGAGCGTTGAGCAAAATTGAGCTCCATACCGCACTCAAATACCAGCGCTGCTTTGAGCTGGTTTTATGTGCTTGTGCACGATTTTCCCATACACATGAATGGGAAGAGCCAGCTGAAAAAAAGCCTAACACCTGCAATAAAGGAGCGTAAAGCTCCGTAACGCAGCCCCATTGATTCCTATGGGGAAAGAAAATGTATGTTTACACCTAACACCCTAACATAAACCCCGAGTCTAAACACCCCTCATCTGCCGCCCCTGACATCGGCGCCACCTACATTACACTTATTAACCCATAATCTGCCGCCCCCGACATCGCCAGCACCTACATTATACTTATTAACCCCTAATCTGCCGCCTCCAACATCGCCGCCACCTACAGTAGACTTATTAACCCCTAATCTGCCACCCCCAACATTGCTGCCACCTACCTACACTTATTAACCCCTAATCTGCCGGCCCCAATATCGCCGCCACCTACCTAAATTTATTAATTCTTTATCTGCCGCCCCCGACATTGCAGACACCTAACTACACTTATGTACCCCTAATCTGCTGCCCCCAATGTCGTCACTATCTACACTTATTAACCCCTAATATGCACCCCCAATGTCGTCGCTACCTACCTACACTTATTGACCCCTAATCTGCCGCCCCCAATGTCGTCGCTACCTACCTACACTTATTAACCCCAAATCTGCTGCCCCCAACGTCGCTGCCACTATACTAAAGTTATTAACCCCTAAACCTAACTCTAAGTCTAACCCTAACACCCCCTAACTTTAATATAATTAAAATAAATCTAGATACAAATTACTATTATTACCTAAATAATTCCTATTTAAAACTAAATACTTACCTGTAAAATCAACCCTAAGCTAGCTACAATATAACTAATAGTTACATTTTAGCTATCTTAGGTTTTATTTTTATTTCACAGGTATGTATTTATTTTAACTAGGTAAAATAGTAAGTAAATAGTTATTAACTATTTAATAACTACCTAGTTAAAATAAATACAAATTTACCTGTAAAATAAAACCTAACCTGCCTTACACTACAACCTAACCTTAGACTACAATTAAATAAATTACATTATTAAATACAATTAACTAAATTACACAAAAAAAACACTAAATTACACAAAATAAAAAAGAAATTATCAAATATTTAAACTAATAACACCTAATCTAATAGCCCTATCAAAATAAAAAAGCCCCCCCCCCCAAAAAAAAATAATAAAACCCCTAGCCTAAACTAAACTGCCAATAGCCCTTAGAAGGGCCTTTTGCGGGGCATTGCCCCAAAGAAATCAGCTCTTTTACCTGTAAAAAAAATACAAACAACCCCCAACAGTAAATTTCACAACCAACTCCCCCAAATAAAATTCTATCTAAAAAACCTAAGCTCCCCATTGCCCTGAAAAGGGCATTTAAATGGACATTGCCCTTAAAAGGGCATTTAGCACTTTTTCAGCCGAAACCCTAAGCTAAAAATAAAACCCACCCAATAAACCCTTAAAAAAGCCTAACACTAACCCCCGAAGATCCACTTACAGTTTTTGAAGACCGGACATCCATCCTCAATGAATCGGTAGAAGTCCTGATTGCATCAGCCAATAGGATTTTTTCACCTTTAATTCCGATTGGCTGATAGGATTCTATCAGCCAATCGGAATTCAAGGGACGCCATCTTGGATGACGTCCCTTAAAGGAACCTTCATTCTTCGTTAGCCGTCGTCAGAAGAGGATGCTCCATGCTGGATGTCTTGAAGATGGAGCTGCTCCGCGCCGGATGCAGATAGAAGATGCCGGCTTGGATGAAGACTTCGGCCTGCTTGGATGAAGACTTCTGCCGGCTTCGCTGAGGACTTCTGCCGCTTCGTTGAGAATGGATGTCCAGTCTTCAAAAACTGTAAGTGGATCTTCGGGGGTTAGTGTTAGGTTTTTTAAGGGTTTATTGTGTGGGTTTTATTTTTAGCTTAGGGTTTGGGCTGAAAAAGAGCTAATGCCCATCCAAATGCCCTTTTCAGGGCAATGGGGAGCTTAGGTTTTTTAGATAGGATTTTATTTGGGGTTTGGTTGTATGGGTGGTGGGTTTTACTGTTTAGGTGGTGGGTTTTACTGGGGGGTTGTTTGTATATTTTTTTACAAGTAAAAGAGCTGATTTCTTTAGGGCACTGCCCCGCGAAAGGCCCTTTTAAGGGCCATTGGGAGTTTAGTTTAGGCTAGGGTTTTTTGTTTTATTTTGGGGGGCTTTTTTTATTTTGATAGGGCTATTAGATTTGGTGTAATTAGTTTAATTATTTGATCATTTCTTTTTTATTTTGTGTAATTTAGTGTTTGTTTTTATTTGGAATTTAGTTAATTGTATTTAATTAATGTAATTTATTTAATTGTAGGGTAAGGTTATGTGTTAGTGTAACTCAGGTTAGGATTTATTTTACATTTAAATTTGTATTTATTTTAGCTAGGTAGTTAGTAAATAGTTAATAACTATTTACTAACTAGTCTACCTAGTTAAAAGAAATACAAACTTAGCTGTGAAATAAAAATAAAACCTAAGATAGGTACAATGTAACTATTAGTGTAAGGTTCGTGCTAAACCAGTGTGTAGGAATATGTAAGCATGCAGCCTAATGTCCCACTCAGTCTCACACCAAACCTGTGACTCTAGGTTTTAAGTCAAGTTCTTGCTCATCGATCTTAGGGGACTGAGAGCAGTCAAAGAGAGGATGTTAGAGTGAGTTAGGTAAAAGGTGGTATAGCGAAGACAGGAGAATGTAACGTCTATATATGTAAATAGAGTACAAGTATAATAGAGTGTGACTGATACCTGTGTACTGTGTAATAGTAGTTATCAAAGCTTATGAAAAGTATACCAATGGTATGAGTGATATTTGACAAAGTCCCGTAGATCACATATAATTCAGACCCTAAATAGATGTGAATATGTCCAAGGAAGCTAGCCCTTTAAGGTAATACAGATTCTTTGCTTAAAGGGACAGTCAACACCAGAATTTTTGTTGTTTTAAAAGATAGATAATCCCTTTATTACCCATTCCCCAGTTTTGCATAAACAACACAGTTATATTAATATACTTTTAACCTCTGTGATTACCTTGTATCTAAGCATCTTCTGACAGCCCCCTGATCACATGACATTTTATTTATTATCTATTGACATTCATTTTAGCCAATTAGTGCAGTGTCTGCCACAATCCACGGGAGTGCTCACAATGTTATCTATAGGGTTTACCTGAACTAGCTCTCCCCTGCTGTGAAAAGCAAATACAAAATCATGTGATTAGAGGCGGCCTTCAAGGGCTTAGAAATTATCATATGAGCCTTCCTAGGTTTAGCTTTCAACTAAGAATACCAAAAGAACAAAGCAAAATTGGTGATAAAAGTAAATTGGAAAGTTGTTTAAAATTACATGCCCTATTTGAAACTTGAAAGTTTTTTTTGGACTTGACTGTCCCTTTAAGCTGTGATGGCAAACGTAAGCGGAGGCTTTTGGTAGATACTCTGTAGCAGTACAGTGTTTAACTGAGAGCAGATGACGCTGCCTAAGACAGCCGTAGTTGGAAAACCTCGCCAGTAAGTGTCCGGCGTGTGGGAGAGCTGATCCGTAGGTTGATGATGGTGTGAGCAGATGGTTTGTCACAGTAACGTGAGTAAGAGCTTGCAAGCAGAGTGGCGGCTCTGCAATCTGTGTTCCGAAGCAGGATCCGTTTGCAGCGTAGACTGCGTGACGTAGCACACTCCAGCTGGCTCAGAGTGAAACAATGTTGCGGTAGTGTGTTAGGCAGAATGTAGCAATGAATTGCCCAGAAAGTTTAGAGTCCTGAAAGGGTTTTTGGAACAAAGGAAAAGAGTTCAGACTAAACGTCCTTTAGCAGGTGGGCTAAGCTGATACGTTTTCAGCAAGGTAGTGTCCTGTGAATACAAAATATTTAGCCCCGAACAGGAACAGGAGGAGCCTTAAATAGACTTGTATGAGAGTCTTAAAGGGGTAGCATAGAACCTGACAATTAGTTATATTGTAGCTAGTTTAGGGTTTATTTTATAGGTATTTAGTTTTAAATAGGTATTATTTAGGTATTAATTGTAATTTTTATTTAGATTTATTTTAATTATGTTAAAGTTAGTGGGTGTTAGGGTTAGACTTAGGGTTAGGTTTAGGGGTTAACTTTAGTATAGTGGCGGCGATTTTGGGGGCATCAGATTAGGGGTTAATAACAGTAATGTAGGTTGTGGCGATGTTAGGGACAGCAGATTAGGGGTTAATAATATTTAACTAGTGTTTGCGATGCGGGAGTATGGCGATTTAGGGGTTAATATGTTTATTACAGTGGCGGCGATGTCTTGAGCGGCAGATTAGGGGTTAATAATTTTATTTTAGTGACTGCGATGCGAGAGGGCCTCAGTTTAGGGGTTAATAGGTAGTTTATGGGTGTTAGTGTACTTTGTAACACTATAGTTATGAATTTTATGTTACAGATTTGTAACGTAAAACCCATAACTACTGACTTTCAGTTTACGATATGGATCTTGACAGTATAGGCTGTACCGCTCACCTTTTGGGCGGACAGGCAAACTCGTAATACCGGCGATATGGAAGTCCCATTGAAAAAGGACTTTTTGAAAGCTGCGGTAGTTACGTTGCGTTACGGCCAAAAAAGTGTGCGGTACAGTTATACCTGCAAGACTCGTAATATCAGCGGTAGTGAAAAAGAGCCATAACGCTGCTTTTTCACCCATAGCGCAAAATTTGTAATCTAGCCAAATGTAAATAGAAAAGTGAATGCACCAGTAAAAAGTGTATCCAAAAGACCAGGAGAATAGCACCCTCCCTAAATTAATCACAGCAACACAAAGGTTAACTATGCAAGATAAAAATGTTTATATTTATCAGATCATAAATAAATAAATACACAAAAACACACATAGTTCGACACATAGACACACACATGACAACACATGGGCCCCTCACAATTCTAAGAGAGACTAAGCCGACTATAAATTACCTGAATAGTGTGCCATAGTAGCAACAGAGTTAAAAGCAAAATAAAGTTCAGTATAATCACAGTGCTTGTTGTCACACTTATATAAGATGGTAAAGTAAACAATAATGTTCAAAGTCAAGTCGCAGATGATATCCTGTAAATGCGGATGCAATAGACCAAGCAAGCAAATGGAATAAAGTGACAGGCAAATAAGTGAGCAAGCAAGCAGATCATCATATGTAGTGCAGGCTAGTACATGCAGGCAAAGTCAATCAAAGATAACATTATCTAAAATCCGCTGTGGCCCTGTGTGGGGTATTCACATCAGTGAATACAGTCGGTAGTGTAGAACGGCAAATGGTCGTCAGCAAAGGCTGTTACCTGCTCCGGTAGCTGTAATAGCCTGTATATACTACCTCTCCTTGACGGATGTTAAAGTAGATGGATGGAAGTCCAACTCACTACTCCTCCACACAGGGAAAGATAACAGTAGAAGGGATGAGTGGTGGGATCCCACGGTTGTGGTGCTTTACCCCAACGCTTCCTCTTGCGCATTTCGCTCCATCGGTAGTGTAGAACGGCAAATGGTCAGCAGCAAAGGCTGTTACCTCCTCCGGTAGCTGTAATAGCCTGTATATACTACCTCTCCTTGACGGATGTTAAAGTAGATGGATGGAAGTCCAACTCACTACTCCTCTACACAGGGAAAGATAACAGCAGCAGGGATGAGTGAGGGGATCCCACGGTTGTGGTGCTTTACACCAACGCGTCCTCTTGTGCGTTTCGCTACGTAACACAGGCAGCAAGGAGCTTCTTCCGGGTGATATCGTAATATGTGAAAACATTCCTCTTATTGGCCGAGTAAGTCATGTGATATCAGATCGTAATCGATCAGCTGGAGTTTCAAAATGGCACATCCTTATTCGTAAACTTACACAACAAGTATGGAGGTTACATATATCACACAAATACCCATTCAGAGGAACATTTTAAGACAAGACCACATATAGTTAGAATTTGCCTCTTTTTTACCAAAAAATTTGCCTTTTCTAAAAATTAGCTCAGCCGTTTCCCCTCCCTATTGCCCGTACTCTCCATTATCTTCCATGTGTTAAAAGGCCGAATAGTTATAGGGTTAATATTATGTACCATTTATAATAGCACAACACTAACCACATTTAAATAATTAGGTAATTCCACTATAATATATTGTGAACTATTTGCAGCAATAATATTTTCACCTGTTTATTGTTCTAACTTTGTACATACTATATGTCGTCTTGCCTTGTCTTAAAATGTTCCTCTGAATGGGTATTTGTGTGATATATGTAACCTCCATACTTGTTGTGTAAGTTTACGAATAAGGATGTGCCGTTTTGAAACTCCATCTGATCGATTACGATTTTAAATCACATGACTTACTCAGCCAATAAGAGGAATGTTTTCACACATTACGCTATCACCCGGAAGAAACTCCTGGCTGCCTGTGTTACGGAGCGAAACGCGCAAGAGGACGCGTTGGTGTGAAGCACCACAACCGTGGGTTCCCCCCACTCATCCCTGCTGCTGTTATCTTTCCCTGTGTAGAAGAGTAGTGAGTTGGACTTCCATCCATCTACTTTAACATCTGTCAAGGAGAGGTAGTATATACAGGCTATTACAGCTACCGGAGGAGGTAGCAGCCTTTGCTGATGACCATTTGCCGTTCTACACTACCGACTGTATTTACTCATGTGGATACCCCACACAGGGCCACAGCGGATTTTAGATAATCTCATCTTTGAGTGACTTTGCCTGCATGTACTATCCTGCACTACATATGACATCTGCTTGCTTGCTCACTTATTTGCCTGTCATTTCATTCCATTTGCTTGCTTGGTCTATTGCATCCGCATTTACAGGATATCATCTGCGACTTGACTTTGAACAAAATTGTTTACTTTACCATCGTAGATAAGTGTGACAACAAGCACTGTGATTATACTGAACTTTATTTTGCATTCAACCCTGTTGCTACTATGGTGCACTATTCAGGTCATTCATAACTGGCTTAGTCTCTCTTAGAATTGTGAGGGGCCCATGTGTGTCTATGTGTAGAACTATGTGTGGGGTTTTTTTTTCTATTGTGTATTTATTTATTGATTTATGATCTGATAAATATAAACATTTTTTATCTTGCATATTTAACCCTTGTGTTGCTGTGATTTATTTAGGGAGGGTGCTATTCTCCTGGTCTTTTGGATACACATTATACCAGTGCATACACTTTTCTATTTACTTTGTTTGTATTTTATGTAAATACCGGCTTAAACATGTTTGTATTCTTCTAAATGAAACTATTTATTCCTGTATCCATTTCATCTTATTTGCAGACTCACACTTCTTATTAATAATCAAAACTGTGACAATATCATCCCATTTTGGCATTTCTGATTTTACATTTCTGGTGCACCTAGCTACATTATTGTGACACAGCTCTTATCTTATCTTTGCTTGGTAACACTATCACTAACAGTAACATGTGCACTGATTATTGCCACTCTATAAAAAGTCAGGCTCACAGCTGCATTTAAGATAATAAGGAGGGAAATGCAAACATGCATCACTACACCAGGTAACAGGTTTGTAATATGTATGAAGGTTCCCATAGGCAGCTGCATTATTATCCTAATAATAATACATCTAGGTCATTGTATCTATCAACACTAAGGGAGTGATTTAACAAGGGCTGAAAGGCTCTGAATATAACTGTTTCCGCGCAAACCTGTAAGACCACTGCTCCTTAACTCGCACGCCTCCTCTGAGGCTGCAGACCTCAATCCACCCAATTGCATACGATCGGGTTGATTGACACCCCTGCTAGTGGCCGATTGGCCACGAATCTGCAGGGGGCAGCATTGCACAAGCAGTTCACCAGAACTGCTTGTGCAATGATAAATGCCGACAGCGTATGCTACAGCGGATCATGTCCGCTCGCAGTTTGTTAAATCAGCCCCTAAGGATTCTTGTGAGTTTTCTGCAGTGCTGTAGGGGCAGTTCTACCAGGCATAGCAACCCAAAGACAAAAATATAAGTATCCCAAAACACTGCAAGATAATCTCTGTCCTATGTATGGTTACGTACCATTAGTGCAACAGTCTATTTACATTGTTTTGACACATTTGATCATTTAATAATTATTTTATTGCTATTATAAAATAAGCTCTAAATATGTAACTGTTTTTTTGTTAATAATACAACTCACAGTCTTTTAGTTTAAGTTATTTCTGAAATATAATTATTTTAGGCATAATAAGGGTTAATGGGATCCATTACTAAAATTATTTCATAAAACACACGACTAAAGTAGCATATTTGTGCAAAAAAATTATAAAAAAAATGTTTCATAAATAATTTTGTTCATATTGCTAATCCATATACTGCAAGTAAATAGACTGCAGAGTAATTTTCAGCTTAACTCACTTAGCATTAGCAATAACCTCCTGTTAGATTTTCCAATTGCCAGTGAATTAACGTATTGTACGTTTAGTTCTGTCTCTCATGTGGTGCACCTGTTCCCATCGTTCTCCAATTAGGTTAGAATCCCCAATAATAGCTAAAAAAGAAAAAAAAAATCATAATTTGTTTGGCTTCCATAGAAACAAGAATTGGACACAGGTTTATCAGTCTTAAATCCCAACAAACAAACAATAATCTGTGGTTGTTATGAATATTCAGACACATCTGCTCTTGACAGAGGGAGCATCTGGGGTTATTGCCTGGCACAGCTCTTCCTAATGCCCCCTTCATCGTGACCCTGGCATCTGGACCTGCTGAGCCGGCCCCCCTTCTGCTGCTTGCTGATGCAGTATGCCCCAGCACTTAATTACAAGCAGGTCAAACGCTCCATCAGTTGACTTGCCAAGGGGCCAGCAGTTTACGAGGAGGTATTATATTAAGAGAGCAAGTAGCTGTTTATATAGATTGCCTCAGAGATAGTAGGGGGTCAGAATGGCTTTAAACAAACATGAATTCATTGGGAACAAGGACAAATGAAAATGCTCTCATTAGGCTTTGACGATCTTTGTTGAAACGAGAGCACTGAGCATGCCAGGCAGCAATGCCAAAGTGTTCCTGGCTTACGACTTCTTAGCACAGGAAACCAATCCACTCCATTATCTGAGAGCAGCGCTTATTGTAACTGCATTCTAGTGCATTTACCAACTTTTTTATTTTCTTACCTTGTAGTATTTTTACAGTTATGTTCTTTATACCTCAATGTTCTACTCGTTTTCAGACATGTAGCATTTTAAAACTATATATCAAAAAATAAAACAATTTGATAATGAGGGCAAGATTACAAGGGGAGCTCTAAAAAGCAAGTGCAATAAAATGTTAAAGGTCCAGTAAATACAGTAGTTTTACATAATCTACAAATGCATAATACAAAGACAATGCAATAGCACTTAGTCTGAACTTCAAATGAGTAGCAGATTTTTTTCCTGACAAATTTCAAAGTTATGTCTATTTCCATTCATCCTGTATCATGTGACAGTCATCAGCCAATCACAAATGCATATACGTATATTCTGTGAAGTCTTGCACATGCTCAGTAGGAGCTGGTGATTAAAAAAGTGTAAATATAAAAAGACTGTGCACATTTTGTTAATGGAAGCACATTAGAAAGTTGTTTAAAATGATATGCCCTATCTTAATCATGAAAGTTTAATTTTGACTTGAGTGTCCCTTTAATTATGCATAAGCAAAATAACTAGTGTTTGAATAACACTTTTTTTGCACTCAAATTAGAAGTAGTTGATTCTTTTTTTTTACCTCACAATAACATAGTGAACCAAGCAAATTGCCCTAGTAAAAAAAATTGTTTGCCTTAGAACAACGTTTAGCTTAGGGATAAAAAAGACTAATTTAAAAAAATTCCTGGAACTGCCGGGTCTACCCATCTCACTATTAACCCCTAAACCCCCATAAACCCCATCACTTAATCCCATAACCCCCATATATTGCCATAGCCTGTCACATATAGCACCTAAGCTACCATAACACCCACAAAAACAAACCCATAAAGTCATCACCATTATCCCCTAAATGGACTGACCCTCCCACTACTATTAACAGCCAGATCTTCCATCACAATGTACATATTGGGTACTTGTAAAGGGCGGCTAATCCCCCGTAAGGGTCTTAAGGCGCTGCTCATTTTATCGACCTCAGAAGGATGAAAGACTAAGTGGACCTCACCAGGGATCGAACCTGCAACCCTTGGGCCTTAGCATGCTGAGCTATCTGTCCGTACAATAAACCCCATAACTGCTACAACCCCTAAAACTCATAAGCTACTAATTGTCACAGCTCCCAATACAAACAACCCATTAGTCAATAGGATCATTTAACACAATTAACCCCCTAACTGCCATAGCCCCTATAAAATAACCATTTAAATATTAGAACCCCTACTGTCAGCTGTGATTTTAGCACAACACATACACATGTGCAAGTTTAACTGCAAAACAGGTAAATCATTGTTATATTCTATATTTTTTTTCTATGCACAAGGTTGCTTCATGTACTTTTGCAGCAGATATCACAGCACAATATTTTAAAGTACTTTTCAGTGAAACAAACTGCATTCAGACCCAGTAGATTGACATCATCAGTACTGAATTAATAGCTCACATGTTTTACTTTGGTTTCCAATGGACTGGGAGTTCAATGGGCTGAGAGTGCTATTAAGTCTATTCATATTGTATAGAGCAACACTTTCAGGGATAACACTATAGACTATGTTGGAATATAAATTGTGCTGTAGCTTTAAAATATACGATAGAGACGGGAACGGCTGTGTGGATAAAACGGAACTGAGACAAATCATACATTTTTACCATCAAGAAGAACTGGAAAAGGGGTGAAGACTCCCAGTTACTGAGCACTTAGGAGCTTTGTGATAAAATCTTCTAACTTGTGGATGAAAATGGAGACGGAGGATACCCTTGTGTTCCTTACGCAGAAGTATCCACATTTAACTGGAGTTAGTTAGCTGGGTAACTACGAAGTTCCAGCACACCTGTATTGCACCCTATAGGTGCTGTTCTTTTGTGAGTTGAACTTACTTATTCATTATTATTTTTCATAGTTTTGTATCTTTCAGAGATTTTACCCTTGGGAGGCTGACCACCTTCTTTAAAAGAGTTGCCTATGAGTGGATCACAGCATTGTCATCTTTGTATGGACTTTACCATTTTTTATTTAACTTTTGTTTATATTCACAATATAATTTTTTAGAGAGCGCCCCGTAGAGGCTATTTTTGTGTGTGCATTTACCCTTTTGGTGGCCTTTCACATATTTAGCCTCTTCCATTTTTACATTGGTTTTGCTGTGCATCCCTTGCTTCTTTGAAGGTCTGTGAAAATCCCTGGGAAAACCCCCTTGAAAAGCTTGTAATGGCATAGAAAAAAAACCCACCCAATCTTTCATATATACTCTCACACAGTAACTCTAATAGATTGCAATAGTGGTGAGAGTGTCAGAACAGTTCCAACTGACAACCTGTTCAACACTAAAGAGATGAGCGAGCCCAATGAGCTGTTTATGCTGCCTTTTTGCCACACTATCTCTGTAATGTCTCTACCACAAAGATTCTCCCGCCAGCAAGCTAATTATACACCCTTATCTTGACCATAGTTAGATATTATTTTGTATCATAAAGTGTAAAACTATCAAAAACATCTTTAGTGTGGGACTGACAATAATTTCTCACAGGGAATAAGGATTGTGAGTTTCTACGGCACTGTTATGGTAAATAGGTAGGTTTTTTTATTATTATTTATTTTCAAAAAGGGTAAAGTAAAATAAAAGAGTTTTAAGCTGGTACTCATGACCCAGTTGTACCAAATAGTTTTTACTTATACATTTTTCATTACTGACGCGCAAGTACTTGAATATTGGAAGTGGGCCGAACAGTGTTAATTACAAAATTAATAAAAATTATTTGAAAATATTAATTGACCACTTTATGGATTAATTGTATTGGTTTATTTAAAATCCTGCATTTAAAGGGCCAGTCAACGTTCAAATTAATGTTACATAATTCTGCACAGATATTAAATCAGCAAATAATCATATTTACCAAACATAGAAATAGACCATGCACAGAAACTTTAGCACTAAAACCTGTGCAAACTAATTTGCTGTCGGTTCTTTGGATGGGAATAGTAGACTCACAATTAGCAATATTTAGTTAGATCATACCCTGTACATCGCTGGTCTTTCTATGTGGGTGACTTTTTCAATAGCGGTGTGGTCGTTAAGCGGTTAAAATTTGAATAAATGCTAGATAGAATGATGTATTCAAAACAACGATTAGCCTGAGAACAATATGCAGATGTATTTTTATTTGTTTAAATATTAAAAAAACAAGTGCAAAGTTTTAGCACTGTTCACAGAGAAATGTGTACTGTCATGTTGTAAGTTAAAGTTATGGTAAACTTAAGCTAATCAAATGACATATATGTAATCTTTGCCATGAAAAAGGTTTTTTGTGTACCTTTTTTTTAATCTATCCATGAAATTAAATCCGTGCCTATAGTAATGCTTCTATTACAATGTTATGCCGGCCCACTGGGGTGAATTTTTTTTTTTTTTACAATTTGACTAAATATCCAATCAGTTTGTTTGCCATATGACACTCTTGATGTCCAGTCCTTTGAATACCCTTAGGAAGCCTATCTAAAGAGTAGGTTGGACTGTTCTCTATGTCACAGCCCAACTAAAAGAGTGAATGAAGGGGGGCGGAGGAACTGAAGGTAGGATAATAAATCTTTTATTATTATAATACTGTATATATATATATATATATATATATATATATATATACACAACACGCAGAAAACCTGGCACTCGTCTGCAGATTCACAGTAATGTTTAAAAGCAAAACTGGGGGAAGTCAATTACATTTGGCTGGTTTAGGGTCCCAGGAAGGGGGGGACCTTGTTGTGGTCCTGGGCTTGATCCTTTGGCGCCAAATGTAACTGACTTCCCCCAGTTTTGCTTTTAAACATTACTGTGAATCTGCTGGTGAGTGCCAGGTTTTCTGTGTGTTGTGTTGATAATGTATGTAATGCTTCCCTGCGGGCCTGCCACCCAGGCTGCTCTGGGGTTAACTGCCTGAGTTGCTGGGAACTTTGCAGCTGTCTGTCAGTGTTCAGGGCTGTGGAGTTTGCTGTGGCTTAGGATGTGTACCCAGTCCGGTCTGTGAGTGCGGTCCATTCCTGTGTTTTGTATTTACATAGAGGAGGTTACAAAAGCCTGTGTCACCCTGGCAGGTACCCAGTTGGTTTGTTTGGAAGTATGCATTGTGTGGGTGCTGGTTTAGGGTCCCAGGAAAGGGGAGACCTTGTCGCGGTCCATTCCTGTGTTTTATATATATATATATATATATATATATATATATATATATATATATATATATACTTTTTTTTTTATTAATTATGCGGTTTTGCTTGTACACATATATTTTACATTGTAACATTCTTAAAGTTTGAAATTTACCATCACTTTAAAGAGACATTAAACCCAAAAATGTTCTTTCATAATATTATTTTAAACAACATTCTTATTTACTTCTATTACCTAATTTGCTTCATTTTTTAGATATCCTTTGTTGCAGAAATAGCAATGCACATGGGTGAGCCAATCATGCGAGGCATCTATGTGCAGCCACCAATCAGCAGCTACTGAGCCTATCTAGATGTGCTTTTCAACAAAGGATATCAAGAGAATAAAGCAAATTAGATAATAGACGTAAATTGGAAAGTTGTTTCAAATTGCATACTTTTTCTAAATCTTGAAAGAAAAAAATTGGGATTTCATGTCCATTTAAGTTTACTTTTCTGTGTGCAAACAATGACCAGGTGAAATATAGCAGTGTTAAGCTTGCACTTCAGCAGAAACTGGTAAGTCCCTAGATTTCAGACTTAAATGACAGGAAAAGGAGACAAAATAAAGAATGAAAGTATATTGCAACAGGTACTGTATTTTTAGTATTCATAATTAAAATAATTTATATTACAATCTCAGTGTTTAATGACCCTTTTTTTTGCAATATACTTATTTCCTATGTTGGAGCCTACTGTATCATTCAATTATCTATCATTGTAAACATAACACCTCAACACTTACCCCTAATCCCACCAATATACCAAACCTAAACCTAACCATTTACTCCTGTGATTGTTGTTGGTGCAATATTATTATGAATATTGTATATAAAGATAGATAATACTTTTATTACCCATTCCGACTTTTGCATAACTAGCACTGTTATATTAATATACTTTTTACCTCTATGATTACCTGTGTCTAAGCCCCTGCAGACTGCCCCTTATCTCAGTGTTTTTTACAATCTTGCATTTTAGCCAATCAGTGCTGGTTCCTGCATAACCATTATCATTCTCCTCAAGAGTGAGCACAAAGTTAATATCAGTATGGCACACATGAATTAGCTCTATCTGGCTGTTAAAAAGCTAATAAATATCGCTGAGATAAGTATGGCCGGCAGAGGCTTAGAAAAAGGCAATATTAGAGGATATAAAGTATATTGAACCCAATTTTTTTTTTCATGATTCAAATAAAGCATTCAATTTTAAGCAACTTTCTAATTTACTCCTATTATCAATTTTTATTTGTTCCCTTGCTATCTTTATTTTAAAAGCAGGAATGTAAATCTTAGCAGCCAGCCAATTTTAGGTTCAGCACCATGGATAGTGCTTGCTTATTGGAGGCTTACATTTACCCACCAATAAGCAAGCATAACCCAGGTTCTCAACCAAAAATGGGCCAGCTCCTATGCATCACATTCCTGCTTTTTAAATAAAGATAGCAAGAGAATGAAGAAAAATTGATAATAGTAGTAAATTAGAAAGTTGCTTAAAATTGCATGCTCTATCTGAATCATGAAAGAAAAAAATTGGGTTTAGTGTTCCTTTAATATAACAATGTTTGTTATGGAAGCTGGGGAATGGGTGGTAAAGCTGTTATCTATCTTTTTAAACAATAAAAAACAAGTAGAACGTCCCTTTCACTCTAGATTTGAGTTTGATCTTTCAGCTACATAATATTTTATCCTATGCAAATTGTGCAACAAAAAGTGATATGATAAGCACTCAAACTGTATCGCAAAATTATTTAAAAAAACAACACTTAAATATGCTCAATTGCATGTTTGTCATTTATCATATAAAAATTGTATCCACACTGTAATCTATTTACAATCTCCCATGTTAAGGCCACCTCTGCCAAATTGGTTAAATAGCCTTTGTCATATTTTCATGATTTATTATGGCCAACTTCATTTCAGCAAGCAGCATATTTCTTTGTGCTTCTGCAGCCAAACATATAGATATTACATGTTTTGAAAGAACTTAACATATATTGAAAAATATTACATACAATACTACATATATTGTCATCATGATACTACAGTTGTATGAAATCTATACCAGTCAAATCGCACAGGTTCAAAATCTACTCTTGTTTGTTTGCTTTTTAAAATCATAGCTACATTTTCATATTAGATTAACAAATAAAAAACAACAAAAAAAGACATAGTCCATACTTACACACCTGCTTTCAATATTCGTCCCCTAAAATACTAAGGAAATGCTTGATTTTAAGTGAAGATAATTAGTCAGTATGACTTCCTCTGTGGAGCTGGGAATTTTAGATAAATATCTTAGATACATTTAAATGAAAGCTTGGGGATATTTTGTTCTATCTCAGAATAGTTTTTCTAAAATAATCAAATGTAACATAACAGTTTTTATCCCACCTTTATACGTTTCCTGTTCTATTATTTGCAATGTAGGAGTTGTTAACCCTTTTAATGTATTTTTTCCAGATGTCTGACTATTTTTAATATAGGAGTTTTATTCTTTAATACAAAATACAATGCTGCCTACAAACTATTATTATTTTTATACCTTGTTTATATTTTGCCAACATGTTCCACAGCTCAATAGATACAACAAACAAAAACAAAACAGAGCATACATTAACATACTGATAAAGAAGGAAGGAGGGCCCTACTCCTGTGAGAATTTATTGTCTAGAAGGTGACTGGGGATTTCTTGATTTATGAGGGTGATTATTACCATGATGGAATAAAAATGACTGTGGTGTCAATGAGATGGCTTAGGAAGTAGAACACATGCTCTTGGGGACAGAATATGTGGTAGATTTTATGATGCCAAAAGAAGGGCCTATTTCAGCCTAGACCAACTAGGCCTGTGCATAATGTAGCGATATTTAGGGGGGTTGCAAATTCTGTGATATTTACCATGATACCTTCCTACTCCTATGCTCTACAAATGTTTTATTTATTCATTTTACTGCACACAATGAGGGCCGGCTCAACAAGTGGGTCCAACAGACCCAGGCAGCACTTGACTTCAGAGTCAGTCACTGTCAGACCCAGACTACTCATATCCTATGTCTCCATGGGGGAAGTTGTAGGCTCCCAGTAGTATAACCTCATCATGCACAAAGACACAGAATTGGTAATGGGTGACATTCATTTTACATACAACTTCTGTTTAAAGTCAAGACATGAGGAAAAGTTGTGCTGATAAAGGATTTTTGAGATAGGAGTAATAATCTTTCTTCTGCTGGATATAATAAGACATTTAAAGGACACATAGACAGGCAAAACCAATATAGAATGATGTGTGATGTAGATTAAAATTAACATGTATGTAAAAAGCTGAATAGAAAATATCGCATTAACAACTTTATTTAAAACAAAGAATATATGTTGCATGAACTCAGTAGCCACATTTTATTGTAAAGAAAACTGAAATAACCAATCCAGTTGCTTGCCCAAGGACTAACAAATGAGCATGCATCTGTTTTTTGCAGGCACAATCACTTTATTTCCTTCTTTAGTCCATGAAGTTTGGTATAAAATCTCACAAGCTTGCGGTAAAATCCAACAAATGATAGCAAAATCCCATTTGATCAAAGGAAAGTTGAGTATGAACTCAGCACTGATAATGCTGATTGGCTGTTGTTCAGTTACTCAGGAGAGTTGATCTTATTTTAAAATAATGTAAAATACAGATATATATCATAAAACGTTTTCTTTTTTCATAGCTGCATCTGGGATAAATAAGAATTTTGTTGAATAAAATGTTCCTTTATTAGTGGGTTCCAAATGTCAGAGCAGGAGAAAGATTAATGTTATAATCCATTGTGAGAAGCCAAATGAGGAGCAACAGTGTAATCCATGGTGACATTAAAGTAACTGATATGTTTAAAGAGAAAAATCAATAAAGTTGTCATGGAACTGAATGGTTTGTCCAGGACATGAAGAAAGGAAAGTGACTGAGAGGGAGCCTAAGAAATTAACTCTGGGATTAAGCATGAGAATGAGATCCCTACACCACCTCTTTATTGATCTCTAGGGATGTAGCTAAATCAATACCAGTGGTATAATGACCAGAGAAGCAGGGCCTGTGTATGAGAGGCAGGTTAATATCACTGTCTGGATGTTTTAAAAGCTGAATTAAAGAGATTATCTTTACATACTGAGCTGATATTCCATAGTATGGAAGGTGATGGCAACAGTTTTGCAAGAATATGTTTAAGAATGTTATACATTTGCAATATAACTAGATGAATTCACTTTCTGCCTAGGTATTCTCTTCAACAAAGAATACCATGATAACAAAGCAAATTTGATAATATAAGTAGACTGGAAAAAAGAAATGTGTTTAATAATTTTTTATTGAGGTTGTTAGACAATACAACAGCAAATAAACAATTTACATAAATGATGAATAGTGAGTCGATTATTATATGGTGACAACATAATATAAGAAAATAACTGTTCTATTCAGAATCACACATCTTCAAGCGAAAGAGCAACATTTGGATCATTTGTATTCATTTGGATGAATAAACCGAACAAAGTAAATTGGAACCTCACTTTTAGAGAGTTGCTGGTTCCTCTAATTTCTCAAAGGGTCCCTCATGGGCCCAATTACATATAAATTACCCATAGAGGAAAGCTTTAGATATATACGGTCATTTTTGGACCTTGAGGTAGCATAATACCAAATAGCGCATGATATAAAAACCATTGGCGAGATTACGAGTTTTGCGTTATGAGCTGTGCGGTGCTAACTAGCAGTTTTTTCTCACCGCTCACTTACCTGCAGCGCTGGTATTATGGGTTTTAACAAACCCGGCGTTAAAAGACAAGAAGTGAGCGTAGAGCAAAATTTAGCTCCAAATCTCACTTCAATACCAGTGCTGCTTAAGTCAGCGGTGAGCTGGTGTAACGTGCTAGTGCATGATTTCCCCATAGGAATCAACGGGGAGAGCCGGCTGAAAAAAAGTCTAACACCTGCAAAAAAGCAGCGTATAACTCAGTAACGCAGCCCCATGATTCCTATGGGGAAACACATTTTATGTTTACAGCTAACACCCTAACATGAACCCCGAGTCTAAACACCCCTAATCTTACACTAATTAAACCCTAATCTGCCACCCCCGACTTCGCCGACACCTGCATTATATTTATTAACCCCTAATCTGCCGCTCCGGACACCGCTGCCACCTACATTATACTTATGAACCCCTAATCTGCTGCCCCCAACATCGCCGACACTTACATTATATTTATTAACCCCTAATCTGCCACCCCCAATGTCGCTGCCACCTACCTACACTTATTAACCCCTAATCTGCCGCCCCCAACGTCGCCGCCACTATAATAAACATATTAACCCCTAAACTGCCGCACTCCCGCCTCACAAACATTAGTTAAATATTATTAACCCCTAATCTGCCGTCCCTAACATCGCCGCCACCTACCTACATTTATTAACCCCTAATCTGCCGTCCCCAACGTCGCCGCCAGTATATTAAAGTTATTAACCCCTAAATCTAAGTCTAACCCTAACACCCCCTAACTTAAATATAATTTAAATAAATCTAAATAAAATTACTATCATTAACTAAATTATTCCTATTTAAAACGAAATACAAACTTACCTGTAAAATAAACCCTAATCTAGCTACAATATAACTAATAGTTACATTGTATCTAGCTTAGGGTTTATTTTTATTTTACAGCTAAGTTTGTATTTATTTTAACTAGGTAGAATAGTTATTAAATAGTTATTAACTATTTAATAACTACCTAGCTAAAATAAATACAAAAGTACCTGTAAAATAAAACCTAACCTAAGTTACAATAACACCTAACACTACACTATAATTAAATAAATTAACTAAATTAAATTAAAATAGCTAAAGTACAAAAAAACCCCACTAAATTACAGAAAATAATAAACAAATTACAGATATTTAAACTAATTACACCTAATCTAATAGCCCTATCAAAATAAAAAAATGCCCCCCTAAAATAAAAAAAAAACCCTAGCCTAAACTAAACTATCAATAGCCCTTAAAAGGGACTTTTGCGGGGTATTGCCCCAAAGTAATCAGCTCTTTTACCTGTAAAAAAAAATACAAGCAACCCCCCCAACAGTAAAACCCACCACCCACACAACCAACCCCCCAAATAAAATACTAGCTAAAAAACCTAAGCTCCCATTGACCTGAAAAGGGCATTTGGATGGGCATTGCCCTTAATAGGGCAGTTAGCTCTTTTGCAGGCCCAAACCCTAGCCTAAAAATAAAACCCACCCAATAAACCCTTAAAAAAACCTAACACTAACCCCCTGAAGATCGACTTACAGTTCTGAAGACCCGACATCCATTCTCAAGGAAGCGGCAGAAGTCTTCATCCAACCGGGTCGAAGTCCTCAACGAAGCCGGGAGAAGTCTTCATCCAGTGGTCCTCCAGAAGGGCAGAAGTCTTCATCCAGACGGCATCTTCTATCTTCATCCATCCGACACGGAGAGGGTCCAACTTCAAGACATCCGATACGGAGCATCCTCTTCATCCGACGACTAAGACGAATTAAGGTTCCTTTAAGTGACGTCATCCAAGATGGCGTCCCTTAGATTCCGATTGGCTGATAGAATTCTATCAGCCAATCGGAATTAAAGTAGAGATTATTAGTGAATATTGAGAATATATGATCAACTATAAAATTCATTATAGACAACCGAGTTGTGGTTTGTAGGTGTATTGCAACAGATAAAACCAATATTAATTAACTACCAAAGAGCAGTGTTTTTTTCTTTATACAAGCAAGTACAAGCAAGTAATTTACTAACTATACCTATACGGTCATTTTGGAACACACATAAGAACATGAAAAAAACACAAGTTAGGATTGATAATAAAGCTCACAATATCAAATTAGTAAGAGGACACTTCTGTATAACATTTAAGTGAGACTAATAGTTATCTTAAATAAGAAGGTAACTAGATACCTCACAATGGACAACTACCAGTGTCATTATAGTCATTCACACCTGTGTGGCTGATCTAGTCCAGGTAAATGGCACAGAAAAAATGCTCATTTTATAGAGGGACCTCCACAGGTCTAATAGGCTCGGCCAGCTGAGATTACCGGGTAGTGTGGGGCTTAAGCGGATATGTGTCCCAAGCTTTGTGGTGATCTGCCCCTCAACACTCCCAACGCGTCGCCAGGAGCTTCTTTGCTCCCTCTGAGCTGTAAGGATCTGGACTCTTCTACTCCTTTCTCTTAATGTAACAATGTCACTTGTCAGGAGGCTGGCCATACTATCGTGCGTTTCGGCTAAGGAAATTTCTGCACAAGATCCATTCTCCTGCTCAGCGGTGTGAGATCTATCTGTGACACATTGATTCTCGGGTTCCCACCTAGGTAAAGTAGGTCTCTGTTCTTCTTTTGTCCCTCTGGTTTTGAGAATATAACTCAAGTTGTATTCTGCCATTGGATAAAAGTAAGGCTCCTCAGCTTTGTGTTCCTCATGCTGTGCATTGATATCCATTATTTCCTCCATCTTAAGTGCACCATTATCTCCCTCCTTATATTGAGCTCTAACTATGTGGGTAAATTTGTCAAAGCTGCTATGCATCTGACATTCTAATTCTTAAGGAGAACATATATCAGTAAATTGTGGTCCTCCTCCATGTTTAAGTAAGAAGTTACAAAGCTTCACTCTTGCTTTTAATACTCGGTTTCCCGGGGGAGGTTGTGCTGGAAATCCTCTCTTGAAGAGCCACCAGGACTTTCAACGGTCCAGTCTAGGAGTGCTTCTGGTAGTGAAGAAAGTTATCTTTCAACCCATCAGATTATTCTTCATCACTTAGTAAGAGACGTTCTGCTGGATGGCATCACAGAACTGAAATTACACAGCAGAATGTAATCCGATTAAGCAGAGCTCCCAGTTTAGCAGCCATGCTTGGCCAAAGCCTGGATACACCCCCCGGAAACTTTTTTTTTTTAACTGTATGCTCTGTCTAAATCATAAAAGAAGAAATTTGGGTTTCATGTCCCTTTAAGGATTCTGAAAATGATGGTTAAAATGATGGTAAATTTCAGACTTTAAGAATGTTGCAATGAAAAATATATTAGTGTAAAAGCCAAACCGCATTTTTTTTTAACTCCACGGAAGTGAGCACAAATTGTATCTATATGGCACATAAGAACTAGTGTGTTCTAGCTGTGAAAAACTGTCAAAATGCACTGAGGCTGCCTTCAAGGGCTTAGAAATAAGCATTTGAACCAACCTAGGTTTAGCTTTTAACAAACAATACCAAGAGAACAAAGCAATCTTGATGATAAAAGTAAATTGGAAAGCTGTTTAAAATTACATGCCCTCCTGCAACCCCCCCTTTTTATTTTCTCCTCCTTAGCATACAGTTAGGATTGTTTCTACTGGGAGATGGATTTTAAAATATCTTGTTCTATTGACTACATTATTATGCATAATACTGGACTGGCTATTTTCTAAGTTGTTTATTTAGCAGCCTTGTTAGTTATGTCAACTTTATCACTATTTGATGGCTACATTCTATTCATACATCCTAATATATGAACACAATGGACGATGTACTGCCAACGCCTACAGTTCAACTTTAACAACTTTGTCATCATATGTTATAGGACTAATAACTCTCTATGTGAGGAATCATTGGACTTGAAACTTCATAACTCATTCCCAGTTTGTATTGGGAAAAGATGTCAATATGGTTCTAATTAGACTTGTGTGCTGCGGAAAAATTTGTTTTGGTTCATTTCGTACCGATTCGAAAAAAAAAAAATTTCATTTTCGGATCGATTCGAATTTGGATACATTCGAATGTATTTGTTTTGGTTTCATTTGGATTATAATCAATTCGGATGTATTCGGTTGGGATTCGATTAGTAAATTCGGAAGTTTGGTATGTGTTAGGTGGGATGTGCTGTGTATTAGACTAGTATTATGTACTGTATATTAGGTGTAAACCATCTGAATCAACATAAGTACCAACCTCACAGTTACTAGCTGCACAATATGCACAGAGCTAGCAAAGGTATTTAACCTAATATACGGTACATAATACTAGTGTAATACACAGCACATCCCACCTAAGTACCAACCTCACAGGTACCAGCTACATAATGTGCCCTGCACAGAGCTAGCAGAGTGATATAACCTAATATACTGTACAATACTAGTGTAATTGTGATTAATCCATGGCCATTTGAATGTAACAAATAAATCCAAACTAATTCGGATTTATTCGTTACAAATGCATTCGGATTAGTTTAGTTTTGCTAGGCTAATCCGGAAATTCCAATTGATCCGAAGCTTCGAATTTGACAAATTCGGCCGAATTTCGATTTGGAACGAAACGAAACGCACATGTCTAGTTCTTATTACAATGCTTTTCTGTAATTGTTCTTTTGCAAGATTGTATATGATACTTTATTCAATAAAAAGAATTTAAAAAATAAACAAATTGCATGCCCTATCTGAATCATGAAAGGTTAATTTTGACTAGACTGTCCCTTTAATTTTGACTTTAATTGTGTTTATCTGATCTATTTTGATTGTGGCCAGTTAGTTAATTCCTGCCCTAATCAAAGCAATCAGTATGCAATGCAGCATGTACCAAGATTAGACACATTGCAGGTTGCAGCATGGTATATGTAATCCAAACTCTCTAGGGGAGATGCAATAGCTGGCAAAATGAATAATGAATTTATATGGAAAAAATATTGTTATGCTCCTTAATTAAACATTTTATGAATGATAAATCTTTGTGTTTTAATGTCTCTTTATTAAAGATATCTGTCCCTTCTTCCAAAGAGATTCATGATATTCACCATTAATTCAATAAGGTAGTGCATCCTTTGCACTAGGCATTAGCTTGTCACTTTGCTGCTGGAAAACATGTTATTTAGCCTCAATTGCAGTATTATCTGGTTTTAACAGTAGCTGAGTTAAATAAGCAATTTGTCACAGGACACAGTAGCATTATCATTTGTACTTGCTTTATAGAAAGCTTACTGATCTATATAACATTGTTTTTGTTGAAGACTGGAAAGTCAGTGGACATAACAAGGCAGCTGCAACTGTCATTTGGAAAGATAAGCAGAAACCAAACTGTTCTACAATTTATCAAGAGCCAGGGCTATAGGATTATAGCCACTGGCAAATAACAGAGAGGTGATGTACTGATAATCTCTGTGGCATGAGGACAAGAGGTGAATGTGCAAATATCTCAAGGACAACCTAAACCCTTTCAAAATGAGGCATAGCCACCGTCAGCGTGTCCCACCTGAATCCAGCTTAACCAATTAAAATCAGAATAAATAACTACAGTCAAGCAAGACTGAGATTCTCAGACATGCCCACCCCAATAAATTGCACCTGCATTTGCTTTTACTGAAATGAAGCTATATCTGCATCAATCTAATGCTTGCTATAAAAAGTCATTGTGTTCTAACAGTTATTAGTTAAAGGGAACGTTTACATGTTGAGATCTGTGCATATCCTAAAAGGGCTAATTAAGTAAAAAAAATTGTTTGCATAAAAAATTGTTTAAAAATTTCTGGCAAGTATTTTAAAATAATTTTCAAAAATTAACAAAATTACTTACATAACCATGCTGTCTGGAGTAGTCTGATCCACCCCCTTATCAGTGTTCAGCATCAGAAGCACATGCATTGTATTTCAACTGAGTTCACAGCTGCTTATTTGCTTCTAGGCATGCTCCAGAAGATAATGACTGTGCAATTCTGCATTCTACCAAATCAAAGGTGGATATAGATGCAGCCATAAAAGGAATTGTATGGGGGAGTTAGAGCTGTACAATTCAGAAAAGAAAGGGTTAATGGCGAGGCACTGCAGTATACATTTGCAGATAAAGTAATTAAAGTACATATTCTGTCCCTTTAATATGTTCCTAAATAGCCATTTGACCTACTACTAGAGTGTATTAAATTGTTTACAAATAGTCATTCACCTTTATTTTCTCATTTGAAATAGCTGAGTTTGCCTAGTGTATCCCACATATACTGAACATTTCTTAACTTAAGTTCTGGTTACAAAAAACAAAACAAAGCATGTAAACAAGAAGGTTTAGATAAAATAATTCTCATAGTGTGTGTGTGTGTGTGGGGGGGGGGGTTGTGACAGAGAGGTACTAAAATTTTAATTTTCCATTTTAATTCCTTAATTGTCCATCTCTCTGAGGGCCTGATGCTTAAAGATTTTCCTTCTTGGAGAGAAATTGTAGTGCAGACTTCACAGGGGCTGAACTGAATGCTCAAAGAAAAAGGGAGGAACTCTCCACCACTGCAAGATTTCTGTATCTGAAGGAGAGAGCTAGCCAGGGCCGGCCTTAGGGTATGGTGAGCGGGGCGGCCACCTTGTGCCCCGTGGTTAGGGGGCCCCACCATGCAGGTGCAAAAAAAAATATTATCTTTTGAAAAAAAAACCTTTTTTATTTTTGGCGCCATTTTTTTTTACAAAATTGGCGCAATATCTGAAGACAGTTCGTTCTGTCACGACCCACTTGATGAGTCAGTCAGTGGAGGAGAGGCTAGCCGTGACGGTCAGTGGGAGGAGGAGGTGGGATTGTGAGCAGCAGAGCAGGCACAGCAAAGAGAGTGGGAGTCACACTCGCAGGCGCAGCAGGCATCAGAGAGAGAGAGAGAGTGGGAGCCGAGTGTGGGACCGACCAAGGAGTAGTCAGGGCCAGGGCTGGCTGTGCATATTCATGAATCATTGGTATGGTAAGCAGAGCTAAGAAACTTTTCCCATTTTCCCTCCTAGGCTGTACACTCCTTCACAGACCACAGTCAGTCAGTCCTGTCCATGACTCCACATGTGTGTAAATTTCAAGTTCTTTTTGAGGCCTTTCCAAGTTATATACACTGACTCTCACAAACACAATAGCATTGCAGTCTTGCAGTATATGAGCTACTGGCAGTGGTCCATGAGGGCATCATTTTATTGCAGGGAGCTGGGGGGCAATTGAAGGGGGCTGGGGTATCATTTTATTGCAGGGGGCATCATATTTTTGTTGGGGGCATCCTTTTATTGCAGGGGCTGGGAGCATCATTTTATTGCAGGGGAGCTGGGGCATAATTTTATAGCTTGGGGCATAATTTTATTGCAGGGGGCATCATTTTATTTCAGGGGGACTGGGCATCATTTTATTGCATGGGGGCTTCATTTTATTGTTGGGGGCATCATTTAATGCAGTGGGGCTTGGGGCATCATTGTATTGCAGGGGGACTGGGCATCATTTTATTGCAGGGGGGCTGGGGGCTTCATGTTATTGCTGGGGGCATCATTGCAGTGGGGCTGGGGGAATCACTTATTGCAGGCGGGGCTGGGGGCATCATATTTTTGTAGGGGGCATCATTTTATTACAGGGGGACTGGGCATCATTTTATTGCATGGGGGCTTCATTTTATTGTTGGGGGCATCATTTATTGCAGTGGGGCTTGGGGCATCATTGTATTGCAGGGGGACTGGGCATCATTTTATTGCAGGGGGGCTGGGGGCTTCATTTTATTGCTGGGTGCATCATTGCAGTGGGGCTGGGGGAATCACTTATTGCAGGCGGGGCTGGGGGCATCATATTTTTGTTGGGGGCATCATTTTATTGCAGGGGGGCTGGGGTATCATTTTTATTGCAGGGAGGCTTCATGTTATTGCAGAGGGTTGCATGTGTGTGAGCTGTGTGTGTGCAGGGGCATCATTTTTGTGCAGGGGGGCTGGGGGCATCATTTTCTTGCAGGGTGGCTGGGGGCATAATTTTATTGCAGGAGGCTGGGGCATCATTTTATTGCAGAGGGACTAAGCATAATTTTATTGCAGGGGGGCTTCATGTTATTGCAGGGGGTTGCGTGTGTGTGAGCTGTGTGTGGGGGGGCTGTGTGTGTGCTGTGTGTGTACTGTGTGTATGTGGGCTTTGTGTGTGTGGGCTGTGTGTGTGTGGGGGGGGGCTGGCTGTGTGTGTGTGGGCTGTGTGTGTGTGGGCTGTGTGTGTGTGTGGGCTGTGTGTGTGTGTGGGCTGTGTGTGCGTGGGCTGTGTGTGTGTGGGGTTGTGTGTGGGCTGTCTGTGTGTGTGTGGGCTGTCTGTGTGTGGGTTGTGTGTGTGTGTGTGGGGGCTTTCTGTGTGTGTGGGGGCTGTCTGTGTGTACACTTTTGTATGTATATATCTGTGTACCTGTGTATGTGTCTAAGTGTGTGGATGTATGTGTATATAAGTATCTCTGTGTGTGGTACAGTGCATTGCCCCATTTCTTTTAAGTATTTTTTGTTCTGGGTAGAGGCCCCGCGCTGTCAATCTGCCTAGTGACCTGAACTTGCTAGGGCCGGCCCTGGCGTCTCTGTAATGTTCTTGTTATCATAAGAAAACACATAAAAAATAAGGCCCAGTTCAACTCAACTGTTCCTTATTGTCAGCATAATTCTTCATTATAGACATAAGCAGTTGTTCCAATAGTACAAATAGTATATTGCAATATATACACTGTTATGTTTGTTATGTTATGTTTTTTATATATAAAATGTTGTGCATTACCTTAAATTATTTTTCTCCCATTTTTTTCATTTTAAAAGCTGTGTCGGCGGGGTTGGAGGCGGAGATTGGGCAGGGTTAGAGGCAGGGATTGGGCGGGGTTTGGGCAGGGTTGGGCGGAGATTGGGTGGGGTTGGATGCGGGGGGGAAAGGAGGCCCCATTTTGACATCCTGCCTTGGGCCCGCAATGGCTAGGGATGGCCCTGAAGCTAGCCCAGTGAAATATAGCACTGCATGATGAGGACCTTAAGATCTATAGCTCTCCGTTTAGATGAGTTTATATAAAATGATGCTCCAGTACTGCGAGATCCCTAGTGAAATTTTTCAAAAGGCAGAGGAGAGACAAGCCTAGTGCAATATAGCATAATATGACATAACAGTTCTGCTGCATTTACAATTTTTGCTTTGTATTTTATATTACTTTACACTGCAGTATAACTTTTATTACATTTAAACTTTGCATTTTCTATTTTGTATATATTTTGTATAAAGCAGTGTATTTAGAATTGTAATTAAAGAGCAGACTTCACAGGGGCTGAACTCACTGAATTTTCTAAGAAAAGGGGAAGAACCTGGAAGTCCCAGAGAGATTACTTCCATAGATAGTAATGAAGCTCTCTGAGATCCAAAATTTCACATAGGAGAGAGAAGGTAGAGAACGCCAGGAGCAGATATAAAGGCTCAGTTTGTATGAATTACAAATTAAACGGAAATGTTTTCCCTACAATTTAACTTGCTTTTGTCTATATTTAGTATATATTACTTTTCTGTTAGTTAAAATAAGTGTATTGTGAATTTAGAGCAAACTTCACTTGTATAAAGCTGGAGAGATAAATCAGTGGGACTAGCTTGTGTAAACTGCTTACAAATTTTCACAAGACTGGTAAGAGAGCTTCAGACATGCCCTGGGTACTCCCTTGTTCAGCCCAGGGAACTGTTCTATCCCTCCCACTTTCTGAAACTGTCAGTTTTAGTTAGCTATGCAGCAAATACAAAGTGCAATGTAATTTGTAAAAGATACACAGAAATATACAAAGTATGATCCTAATCTATTAAAGTAACACAGAAACTTTCAAAACATGATAAAAATGATCAAATCAAAATTTGTAAAATCACTGCTGGAGCTAAATCTAAGTGTATTAAAATATAAATAAGAAATTGAAAGCTTAAATGCAATAATACTGAAAGGACCCAAACTGAAATATTAAGTGATATAAAATACAAAGCACAAAGTGTACGTGTAAAAAAAACTCTCATATCATGCAGTGCTCATATCATGGGCTTGTCTTTCCTTGACATACAGAAACGAGAGAGATCTGGCAGTGCTGGAGAGTTTCGCCCTTTTTTAAAATATTTTTTTAGTTATGTTACACTTTGTGCATTGTATTTTATATTACTTTACACTTCAGATTAGATCATTTCACTGTTATTACATTTAAGCTCTGCACTTTCTATTTTATTTGTTAATACATTTAGATTTAGATCCAGCAGTGATTTTCCAAATTCTGATTATGTTTTGAAAGTTTACTTTAACACATTAGGATCATACTTTGTATATTTCTGTGTATCCTTTACAATTTACATTGCACTTTGTATTTTCTCTATGGTAAAATAAAACACAGCTTTAGATAGTGGGAGGTACAGGGGAGTTCCCTGCGCTGAATAAGAGAGTTCTAAGAGTATGATGAAGCTCTCTCACAAGTCTTGTTAAATGTTCCTAATTTGTTAAAAATACACAGAAACTGTGAAAGCATAATCAGAATTTGTAAAATCACAATCCTAAATACACTGTTGTATACAAAATAAAATACAAAATAGAAATTGTTTAAATGTAATAAAACGTAAATGTAATAAAAAGTAATCTGAAGTGTAAAGTAATATAAAATACAAAGCACAAAGTGTAAACACAACTGAACATATCAACATTTCCTAGAGACCTTCTGGGGATGAGGTAGCCGAAACATGTTTGACCTTTTTTCTGCTGTGAGGTGTACTATGTGTACCATGTTTAATAGTGCCTATTAAATTTCTTTGCATTTTTACTATTGTATCCTGTTTTTCGAACGTGTGGATTAACAGGGTGGTGCCTCTTTGTTGTTGATTCTGAGGTAGCCTTGTAGGTTTCTGGTGATTGTGGGTGGTCACAATCCAAGAGCGGGGTTGTGAGTAGTGCAGTGGGTGGGTTTGGGCATGTTGTGGGCAGCATCAAATAGCCTGCAGCAGTCTCTAGTTTTAAACCAAGACATTTGCCCTGAAGGGATAGCTGCGGGACAGACAGCAGTGCAGAACTCCCAAACCATGACAATCCAACACGGGAGCTCTGCTTTATAAAGCAAATTATTTAATTATATATTAAACTATCACCTAAATTAAGACATCACAGGATTTGTTTGCAATGTAACTAGTCTGTGATTCCCCTACATTCACTTTGTTTATATAAACAAATTCTGTTGGTTTTTATTAAATAGAGATTCTAGTGTAAAAAGAAAATGCTCTATTTTGTTTTTAAACTGATTCTTTTCTTTTACTCTGTGTTAAAGGGACAGTCTAGTATAAATTAAACTTTAATTATTCAGATAGGACTTGTAATTTTAATCAACTTTCCAATTTACTTTTATCATCAAATTTGTTTTTTTTTCTCTTGGCATTCTTAGTTTAAACTAAACATAGGTAGGCTCATATGCTCATTTCCAAGCCTTTGAGGGCTGCCTCTTATCACATGCTTTTTAAATCTCTTTTCAACACAAAGAGACAGAAAGTACACGTGGGCTATATAGATAACACTGTGTTCAGGCACAGGGGGTTATTTAAGATTGAGCACAAACAATGCTAAATTTTAGACAATAGATAATAAACAATCACAGTCATGTGATCAGTGGGCTGGAAGAAGGTTCCTAGATACAAGGTAATCACAGAGGTAAAAAATTTATTAATATAACTGTGTTGGTTATGAAAAACTGGGGAATGGGTAATAAAGGGATTATCTATCTTTTAAAACAATAACAATTCTATGTATGGTAGACTGTCCCTTTAACACTTGTAGAGGAATTATATATCCTGAAGGGGCTACAAGATTATACCTCCCAGTGACCAAGGACTAGGGTCAGCTTGAAACCCGTATGGCAATGCTCTTTCATGCCACTGACACTGAATGTTGTTCTTATTGATGGAAGATCCTTTGATATTTTTTTTTTTTTTTTTTAATGGATGAATTAATAAAGATTACAGTCCCTGTTGTTTCCTTGGAGCACAGAGAGCATGGAGTTACATTGGACTGGGGAGGGCACTGGAATGGGGAGGGCTATACTGTGTGAGGAATACTTGTGGATGGAGCTGAAGGTGAGTCTTGACAAGAGAGTTGGATGAGCCCTTGGGAGGGTCAGGAAAGCTTGTAAGCAGCGTCAGGACTGAGGGATCCAGGAGGGCAACTTTGACTGTATTTAACCATTTTGAAGACATTAAACACATAGGCCTAGGCTACAAGAGTCACACAAATTATATTGCAAGGTTCAGACAATTTTACTGTTCCAATCCAATTACAAGTTGGCATTTAAAAAATATATTGTGAGTTTACATGTGTGAGCTATCGATATATAATCCTCTCTATACTTTTAATGATCAGCATTGCACTAGTATTACAAGTTTATGGTTAAGTGTTGCACAGTTAAAGCTGAAGGTGTTAACCAAGGTGAAAATCTCTGGTAAACTAATTGTAACCTGCTCACTTGATAAACCAGAAAACTGTTTAAGATGTTTTAGAAAGGAGTAATACACAATGGTCTAGATTCATTAAGACTATATTGATATTTGGTTTATTGTCCTTATCTGTTGGTTGGTCCTGAAATTTAAATATTTAAATATATTAACTGGCTAGTTATATGTTATCTTGTACATCATATGAGATCCAACAGAGTTCTCTTGAAGAATTCCGTTCTGTACAGTGAGAAATTACAGTTTTGCATGATTGAAGTGGCTCAAAAGTTTCAATGCTTTAATTTTCAACATTTAGCCAAAACACAATTTATAGTATTTAAAATCCACTATTGTAAATAGAAAAAGTTGCGGCCAATTTCTTCTGCAAGATGATAATATCCTGCGCTGTTAGTCTTAGTCTTTAAATTAGAGATAAGCGCATTAATCAAGCACTCTTAATCCATAGTGAATAAGTCGTCAATCATGATTATCAATAATAGTGGGAAGTGCGAGTGACCTAAACAATAAAATTTAAAGGGACACAAGTCAAAATTAAACTTTCATAATACAGATAGAACATGCAATTTTAAACAACTTTACAATTTACTTTCATTAAGAAAATGTGCAGTCTTTTTTAAATTTACACTTTTTGAGCCACAAGCTCCTACTGAGCATGTTCAATAACTCACAGAATATACGTATATGCATTTGTGATTGGTTGATGGCTGTCAAATGATACAGGGGGAGTGGAAATGGACATAACTTTGAACTTTGTCAGAAAAAAAATCTACTACTCATTTTAAGTTCAGACTACGTGCTATTGCATTGTCTTGTTAGCATGCATTTGTTGATTATACAAATCTACTGTATTTACTGATTCTTTAACCTTTACTATAAATATTAAAACCAAGACAAGGGTAAAAAGGAAAAACAAAAACACTCACACATACACACTGTCCTCTGGTGGTAAATCAATAAGTACTAGAGCAACCCCAAACATTAAGGCATCCCACAGTAAAGCACATATTATGAGGTCAGCGCAAGATGGATAACTATCCCCATTTCCAAGTGTCCAGCGAGTAGAAAAGATCCCTACATAAGTCTATTAAGATTTTAACTAATCTCTCACTGAACTCCTTGGAAATTACTTTAAAATGCTGGGTGTTTCCGTGCTAAACCTCGTATAAAAAGTGTGAGAGCACAATCATAAACTCATCGGAGCGTTAGTTCTAGAACATTCCCACTAGTATTGATAATCATGATTGACCGCTTATCCCTTGTGGATTAAGTGTGCGAAATGAATGCACTTTTCTTTATCTTTAATTTTTTGCTAATGTATTAGTTTGCATTAAGCACTGCCGCCCATTGTGATATTAGGAGAACTAGGTGGTCATACTCATTAGTTCATCCGCTGTTTAAGATTTTTTCGGGAACATTTCCTTTTCAATCTGCATTCTAGAGCACGGTTTTTAAACTATGGCTCTATAATAGGCAAGATTTTCAGGATATCTAAACTGGAGCTCAGGTGAAATAATCATCTAATTAGTAAACATGGTTATTTACCTGCTCTCAGATAAGGTCATCTTGAAAATATGGCCTGTTAGGAAGGCCTGAGAACCGTTCTAGACTGTTCTAAAGGCAAAACCTCAAAAAAAAGTTTGTTTTTCTACAATAAATTATAACAGTATAATAAGCAATGTTACAGTTTAATGCATATAAATATAATGTACTGCACATATGCCCACCATACTCATAATTAGGGATGGGCAAATGTACTGAAAGTACAATTCGTTTGGTAGAACAAATAGTCCTGTGAACATTCATTTTGGACAATTAAATGTTGCTAAGAATGAAAATCTATTAAAATTCAGTAATCAAATGTTATTTCAGGTTTTCAAATTTTCATAATTAGATTGAAAATTCTCCATTCGAAATTTTGAATGTAACATTTGATTTAACAAATACTATTCAGAAGTTCAATAGTTTATGTGATAGGGAATTTAGTAAATTGATACATAATTGAAACAAATATATCAACTCGAATGTTTATATTGCAAATATTGCATAATTTGAATATTACATTTGAAGGGCCATGATACCCAAATGTTGAAACACTTAAAAGTGATGCAGCATAGCTGTAAAAAGCCGACTAGAAAATATCACCTGAACATCTCTATGTAAAAAAGAAAGATATTTTACCTCAAAAGTTCCTCAGTAGCCACATCCCACTGTAAAGGACTTCTAAGCAGCAAATCAGTATGCCTGTCCCGGGCCAGCTAAGGAATTGAGCCTCATGCACTCTCATGTAATTTCCCTATTCAGTTTAGGGAGTTTACTATGAAATCACATGAGAGTTAAGTCAAATCTCATGAAATCACAGTAAAAGAGTTCATGACCTCAGCACTGTTGATGCTGATTGGCTGCAGTTCATTTCTTTCTTTATTTATTTTTTTACCTGCAGCTGGGCAGCAGCTGAGTATAACTTTTTACACAGAACTTACTCTGCTGAGCTGAGGAAGTTGTGAGTTAAAATATCTTCCTTTTTTACATAGAGATGCTCAGGTGATATTTTCCTGTCAGCTTTTTACAGTTATACTGCATCTATTTCAAGTGATTTAGCATATGAATATATCTTTAAAGAGAGCATTATAAATACTATTACAAGTATTTAAATTAGAATTTTCCAAATTCAAATATTGCATAATTCAAATCAAATTATTAGAAAATTTTGAATTGAATATTACATTTAAAGAAAGCATTAGAAATACTATTGCATTGAACGAATGTTAGAATATTGTACAAACGAACAAATAAATGTGTTAAAATTCGCTTCATTTTTCAAACGTTTAAAAACATTCGCCCATCCCTACTCATAATGCCTTAACATTTTACAAATATCACTATTATTTTGAAACTGCAAAGGTTAATTTCACAAATTGTTATTATGATTTCACACTGTACAAAGGTATCAATCCAAACATCTTGCATTTTGTTTCTGGAAACTTAAAGATATATTAAAACCCAACATTTTCTTAATTTCTAATTTACTTCTATTATTAAATTGACTTTGTTCCCAGAGATTTCCTTTGTTGAAGAGATACCTAGGTAGGAAATAGTGCTGCCATCAAGCGCTCTTTAAAATGGATAACCTTCTTGTGAAACTGTTGCCATATAGTGCTCAGACACATGCACGCTCCTAAACTATTTTCAACAAATGATACCAAAAGAATGGTGGAAAAAAAATGATAATAGAAGTAAATTAAAAAGTTGTTTAAAGGGGGGCGGAGCTAGCAGGCACCCAAGATGGTCGCTTGAAGTGAGAGCTCCGAAGTACGGTCGGCTAATTTGCTTTACCTGACCCATGACAATGTGAGACAGGAGCCAGGACACGAAGCACCTCTCTTCCAAAGGTCAGTGGAGGAACTGTTGAAAGCGCGAAGAGCTCCGGTGTTACAACCGGCTAGTCATTACACCTCACTGACTCCCGCGGCTCTCCTGAGGCCCACCACGAGCGGCACCGGTGTCGCAGTAATCAGGCATGACCAGCACCATCTAAAGCCTGCAAACAGAGGAGCGACTGTGTTAAGATGAGAGGCTGAAGTCGATACGAAATAGAGCCACTCGAATGCCGCACAGGGGGTAAGCTGTGATAAAAAAGCAAGGCGCGGTGTGACTGCATCCCCCCGCCCATTAACCCTTAGCTGCCCGACCATCACGAGCTACCACATCAGAGGGAGCCCTGTTTAGTAAAGCACCTTAGAGGTGGGGTTGCCTCGGTCCTCACATATAGAACCCTGCAACTCATAAACGGCTACACAGCCTTACCCTCCTGCGTCGGGGGGAAAATAAAATGGCGCTGCCTATAAATTCAGGCAAGATATAAAAGAGAAACATCAAGTGAGCAGCAAACCCAATATCCTGCTGTGAGTGCTCCCCATGACAGATTAGGGTTGTGTCTTTTACCACTCTCCAGGTACACTTTTACCGCATCTCTCACCAGCTAATATACACCTCTTGGCAGCCTGCCTAAGTCAGAATGTCTGCAAGAAGAGCACCCAGAACTGACAAGGCCTGCAAAAATAGCAGTCTGACTGCTCCTACAGTACACAACTTCTTCAAAGCAGTCGAAGCAGTAATCCCAGAACAAACTGACAATACAGCTACAATACCTCCTCCAACATCAGAATCAGACACTGAGGGCACAATGGACACAATGCTCACAAAAGCAGACCTGCAATCACTACCGTCAAAAGCAGACTTTAATAACTTTATTGTCCAAGTCAGCACAATGATAAAATCCAGCTTGTCTGAAGTGAGAAAAGTGAAATAGGTAAACTAATTGCACAGCTGGAGGAAGATGTGGAACAAACAGATAAGCTACTTGACCTTAAATCTCAGCAATCCTCACAACATTCCACTTTAATCACTCAATTACAGGACCAGGTGGAAGACCTGGATAACAGGGGGTGGCGCCAGAACATCAGAATCCGGGGGGTAACTGAGAATATTAAACAGTCAGAGCTTCTTCCTTACCTACAGTCCCTATTTAACTATCTCATGGACAATACCGAGGCTGTGGAGTACCCACTAGACTGCTATCATAGGGCTCTGAGACCACCGCCGAAGGACTCTGCTCCCCCGAGGAATATAATTATAAAGTTCACCAGCTTCAGAGACAAAGAGAATATCTCACTGCGGCACGGAAGAAGTCGCCTGTAACGCATAACGGCAGCGCCCTCCAAGTATACGCAGACCTCAGTCAAATGACACTAACTTAAAGGCGAGAGACGAGGTACCTCACCCTGCACCTGAGAGAACTTGGAATCCCATACAGATGGGGCTTTCCCTTTAGCCTTAGGATGATCAAAAGACAACACGACAGCAACGTCCAGATCATCAGAGGACCTGGATGACTTTTGCAGGAAGCTGAAGATCCCACAACCCAGCCTCCCTTCCCTAAGGGAGACCTCTAAAGACCAGCGTACCCCACGGCAACAAAGACAAGAATGGATTCCAGTTCACCATGGAAAGAAGAATAAGCCTTCCACTAGGCCATCTGAGAGCCAAGGATCAGTCACTTGAACTTAAGGACCATTTTACTTTAAATATTCCTTTCTTGCTACCCCTAGCATTGCGCCACTATGGTGTGTGGCCTTTTTAAAAGGAAGCGGGTCTGATCAGTAAAACGGTGAGATATTGCTGCCTTCCCTATCCTAATTCTACCCTATGTTACCTTATAGATAAGGTAGATTGCTCATATCACCCTATATACTAAGCGGCTGCGGACCGCTATTTATTTCTGTAAGTTGTTCTAATGTTAGATTGTTTACATTATTTCATGACGCTGTGTCAGGGCTACACATTATACAGTTATTTTCCCTATTGCTGACCTGCTACCATAAGTTATAGCAGCTAATTTTACCCCCCTCCTTCACCCACAGAAGCATAATATGTTTCTTGTTATTGTTTTTAGGTTATGTTTTATGTATGTCTATATGTTAACACCTGCTTTTTTACTTCACAGATATAATGTATGCAAACAGTCTATGCCGATTCCCTTTCCCTCCTCTTCCCTCTCCTGGTCTGGTTGGACCTGCCTGAACCACACAACGCCCTATCCTCAGGTAATGAACATGTATACGCCTAGTCACGGCTCCCGCAGCACACATACTCCACAGGGCCTACAAAATCCATATACTGAGCGACACCCCCTTCACACCAAAACAGTAAAATGGCCTCTTTAGGGACACAGAACCCCTCCTGCGCGGGGATGTGTACCATAAAAATTGTCTCCCAGAATGCGGAGGGTCTGAACTCGCCTACAAAAAGGTCAGTTGCCCTCTCCTGTTTCAGGAAAACTAAGGCGGACATGGTCTTCATTCAGGAGACTCACTTCCCAAGAGATAATGCACCTAAATTTTCAAATAGGGACTACCCTACGGCATATTTTGCCTCACACACCGGCAAAACTAGAGGGGTGGGTATTATCTTTCATAGATCGATCCCGTTTCAATTATCCAACATGGATGCAGATGAGGGGGGCAGATGGATCATCCTTACGGGCCTCTTGTATAACCGGCCCATAACTTTAGTCAATATCTACGCCCCAAATTCCAAACAAGCTCAATTTCTCAAGAGGGTCACAAATAGAATACTTTCAGTTCAAAAAGGGTCTCTAGTGATAGCAGGTGACCTGAATGTCGCACTTGAACCTGAAATAGATTGCTCCCTAGGATGAGGCAGCGTACCCACTAAAATTTTACAGGATATTAGTGTATCCATCTGCAGGCTTACTTTGTTAGATGTGTGGCGAGCAAAGCACCCTGGCCAACGTAACTACACCTTTCTTTCCAATCCGCATAAAAGATACTCGCGTATCGATTACATTTTCGTTGACCAAATTACATATAGCCAAGTAGGGGATTCTGACATAGAGCCCACTAGCTGGTTGGACCATAGCATGGTGTCATCCACACTGAATTGGTTGGATAAACCCTTGTCCCCCTTTGTGTGGAGACTCGATGAATCCTTATTAAAAAACCCTGTGTTTTCTGCACATGTGTCGAAAACACTAAAAGAGTTCTTTGAACTTAACAATACGCCGGACGTCTCCCCACATACTGTGTGGGAGGCTCATAAATGTGTAGTAAGGGGTGAAATGATAAAATACAAAGCATGACTGACAAAACAGTACAGAGAGTCCTACAATGCTTTACTGCAAAACATTTGTAACACAGAAACGCAACACAAAGCGCTTCCAGAGGACAGAGCCCTAGCTGACAAATTACGACAAGAGAGGAACGAGTTAAACAGATTAATTTATAAGGAGGCACAGACAAAAGCACTTTACTTAAAAAGAATGTATTTAGCAAATACAAATAAAATAGGACCTTTCCTAGCACGGACCCTTAAAGAGCAAAAGTTTAACTCGTTCATACATAGTTTAACCGACTCACTCGGACATCAGGCTATTAGTAGCCACCAAATTGTAGACCAATTCAGGGCATTTTATAGTAACCGTTATAATTTACCAAACCCACCGATGTCAGCTTCCCCCGAGGCGCGGGAACAATATGTTGCAGAGTCTGACTTGCCGACCATTCCCACAGACATATCTAAAAAATTGGAAGCTCCAATTACGACCCAAGAAGTGCTTTTGGCAAAAAAATCGCTCCCTCCGCGCAAAAGCCCAGGACCCGACGGGTTTACCAATATCTATTACAAACAATATAGACAACTATTGGCCCCACACCTAACCTCACTGTTTGCAACAATAGATAACTCAGAACCATGGTCAAAGAATGCCCTAGAAGCCCATATCATTGTAATACCAAAGGCGGACAGAGACCCCCAAAAAGTAGAGAATTGGGGTTCATCCCAGGGAGGGAAGAGCGCGATAATACTATTAGGGTTATTCAATTGGTGGAGCAGGCCAGCCGGTCGGAAATTCCGTCGATTTTAAAATCAACAGATGCTGAAAAAGCGCTCGACCGGCTGGACTGGCAATTCCTTCACTCTTGCCTGTCCGCCTTTGGGATAGGTGATATCATGATCCGCAGAATCCTTAGTCTATATACCCAACCCTCGGCAAAAGTCAAGGCGAATGGCACACTTTCAGGGAGCTTCGTAATAGGCAATGGAACACGGCAGGGATGCCCCCTGTCACCGTTGCTGTTCGCAATATCAATGGAGGTTTTGGCCTCCCATATAAGAAACAGTATCCCAGTATCATGGGACTCGAACTAGGCCCCAACTCATTTAAGAAAACACTCTATGCGAATGACATTCTAATCCTTCTAACCTTCCCAAACACTTCTCTCACTAGTTTACTAGAGGAATTTGACAGATTCAGTGCCCACTACAATTTTCTTATAAATGCACAAAAATCTGAGATATTAAATATTAACATGAACAAGCAACAATTTGAGTCCTTAAGAAATCGCTGCCGATATAGACTAAATCACAATAAACTTAAATACCTGGGAATATACCTTACCCTGTCTAGCGGCAAACTATTCAAACATAACTACATTCCTTTGATGCACAAATTAAAAAAGGAGCTTGACACGGCAAGATAAACCGCTCTCCTGGTGGGGCCGCATACAAGCGGTCAAGATGACAGCCCTCCCGCGCATACGCTATGTTTTGCAGACAGTCCCGATACCTTTACCTAATACATACACACATCAATTACAATCAATGTTAAATTCATTTATTTGGAGACGTATTAAGCCACGTATCAGTAAAAAAATAATGATGTTACCATTGGGTGCAGGGGGACTGGGGGTGCCCTCGTGATGCAGTATCATAAAGTGGTAGTATTGCAGAGGGTGATCGAGTGGCATAAACGGTCCAATACTAAGGCATGGGCGTCTATAGACTCTTTCCTCTTGAACTCATCTACCATAGGCCCCCTTAGCTGGATTAAACATTTCTCCAGACCGCCCCTCGCAAGAACATCTCTGCTATACACCCATCTCTTTAAAACCTGGGACACAATCCGAGCCAAACTAAAAGGGATCTCTTTCCCTGTATTCCCAATGTCACCAATTTCATATAACGCTGAGTTCCTGGGGGTATTTGTTAATCTGACCTTAAATCGCACACTAAACAAATGTTGGAGGTTGCAAATGGGAGCTTCTCCTCCTGGCTTAAGTATGCCCAACTGTCACACTTGATAGCAATTTTGCCCCACAAAGATAGTCTACTCAGGGAATTAACTGGCTTCGAGAAGCTATGCTTGTCAGGTACATCACCCCGCGGTTCCCTGTCTTTAGCAAAGAAACTACTAGACACCGCCCTCACACCGTCATCCCCGTCCCATAGGGTACACTGGCAGCTTGAGCTGGGGATGGAGATCCCTGAGGACAGCTGGCAGGGTATCCTCGTGCAAAAAATCCAAATCCTCTTCCCTGCCCAGAATTCTAGAACTAAACCATAAGGTCCTATTCCGTTGGTACCTTACCCCCGAAAGAATTAAACAAATTTACCCGGGAGCGGGAGCCACTTGTTGGAGGGGGTGTGGGGCCATAGGAACGATGTTTCACATATGGTGGCAGTGCCCCCAATTACTTCCTTTTTGGAGGAGGGTGGAAGCAGTCCTCATAGATCTAATTGGCACAACATTCCAGTTAACACCCCCCCACCGCACTCCTCAATTATAAACAGGATAAAGTTTGCAAAATAAGATGGAAACAAATCGGTCTAAACAATGCAAGGGCACTTATTGCTCGTAAGTGGAAAATGGTGGGGGTTCCCACGTTGCAGGAGTGGTTTATTCATACCTCAGAACTCCTATCTATGGAGGAATATTCTTTCTATAGAAACGGCAATATGGCCTTCTTTCATGAAGTCCAGTTTTACTGGGAGTCCCTGCCCCGCAACCTTATGGTCAAAGCGACTGCTCCGCCCGATCAGACCGACCAGACCTCCCCCCCTTCCCTCCTCAATGAAGAAGCTAGTTGTATAGGCTCATAGAAAAGCACGGTATATGTTATGCGTAATTGGTTATTGCATATTGTTATAATGTTATGTATATGGGAACTGGAGATGATTAATCCCTGTATTCGCCATAGGCGGGTTGATATTGTCCGGTGGGAACTCTTCAACTGGAAGAGAGAGAGGCCCCTGGGCTACCTCTCTTGCTAAGCATTAACTCATGAACCCTGAGGACATGTTCTTGTTTCTGGTACAATCCAGGATAACTGCAATGGACTGAAACTATGGACCCTTTGAATGGACATCCTCATCCGAAGGGGCCTTGGGTGACTATACAATGTTGTTTCCATGAAGTTTGCCAATTTGTACTATCTCCAGTTTTCAAATAAAAGTTTTCTCTCAAAAAAAAAAAAAAAAAAGTTGTTTAAAATTGCATTCTCTGAGTCATGAAAGAAACATTCTGAGTTTCAGGTTCCGTTAACAATGGGGAACAGATTTTACTTGCTAATCTGATCATTAGTGCACAATCTAGATTTGCACTTGAGCCAAAAAACTTTACTTTTAACTTGTAATACGAGCACATAGATGCTTGCAGTAAATTCAGTGTCAGTTTCATTCTAACACAATTAGAGGTAAACATTCTAACAGTTTATAAAGAAAATTCAGCATTTTATTGTTACTCTAGAATATTCCCAGGAAATGTAATATTAGGTGTTAAATATTATCTTATCTAGCACCTATGTAGGATTTTCCACAGTAACAGAGGTCCTTAACCAGCCCACATCCATCACAACTAGATCAGAGAAAGATGAAGTGTTTATTGCAGAGCTGACATTTATATGAAGAGAAATGTCCCAAGAGAGCTTTTCTTGACATTTTATTTACATGTAGATTAACAAATTCCCACAGGTACAGTGTGTGTGTGTACGAAAGGTTAAATAGAAGATATAAACAGTAAGTGGCAGCTTTAAATCATTTTTTTTAACAGCAGCAGAGTTCACTGCCTTTAGATGCCAAAATAACAAGAGTTACTGCAGTAAATGGTTATTCTTTTTTATTGGACTACCAACAAAAAGACAAGCTTATGAGAGTTTCCTCTTTTTCATGTATGATCAATATGATGGAATTTGCAGATAATATCTTGAAGCACAGATTGGTTAAAAGGACAAAAAGTGATATACTGTAGGTCTTGGAGTACATGGAGAGGTGAGGATGTTATAAAATCAAGAAAGTGACTGAGGTGAAAGGTACAGGGAAGCTGATAATAGCAGTTAAACAGACAGTATACACCAATCTTCATATTTCTGCATGTAATAGACACTACTATAAAGAAGAATATGCACAGTTACTGATCTAAAAAACAGTATAAAACCTTTTAAAAACTTACTTAGAAGCTCCCAGTTTAGAATTGTTGATGAGGTTAGGCTGGGACACCCAGTGAAAGGGTCTGGTTAAACAAAAAGAGCAGACATACCCCCTCCTCCTTCCCTTATGAAAAGACAGATAACATAAACAGGAGTCTGCAGAAGACTGTAAACGCGTTTATCTACAAAACATTTGTGCAAAGAAAAATCTAGTATACAATGTCCCTTTAATAAAAAAACAGACGGGGGAACACTTATATGCTGACATAAACAAATAGCTGCATGTAAATATGTAAATATACATGTAACTACACACAGAAGAGAACAAAATGGCATACGTTTTAGCATAAGCTTACAAATACCCAGGTACATAAAAAAAAAAAATAATAATACAGGTGGAATATTACATAATATTTTTGTAATGAGTCAAAAAACCAGAATCAACATTCAGTGCTTTTCATTGCAGGGTATTCTTGAACTTACGTCTGAAAATCTTGATTTTGAGGTTTTGAATGGAGATCTCAGTCTAAATAAAATGGTGTCCAAATTGAGTGGAATATTTAGTTAATTCATATGTGTAGTGTTTGGTTTCTTCAATATAGGTCTCATATCACATGCAAAATATTGTATCATCTATACCATATCTGTAAATATACATGAGTATAAACCTTTACTATTGCATGATGTGTTGTTGGGACTTGCTGCACTTTGCTGATTTTGCAGAGATTTATAAACTGGTTTGTGTTTCCAATTAGGTGATTGTTTGAATCCCATGAAAGGAGGTTATGGAAATGTGTGTTTGTGTGTGGGATCCTCTGTGGGTAATGGCTTGGGGTGGGAAGTTTAGTGGGTACTGGGTAGCAGATTTCCCAGTGCCTAGGGCAGTTAAAAAACTATAAATTCCATTGGTATCAGTTCTCCAAACTTTCCAACAATTAGCTGAATTATTGTGATCTGAGAGCTTGTCCCAGTGTCCCACCTTACATTATTTATGTCCTTTTTACTTTGACAGAGATCTGGGAATCAGGCTCCTCCAAGGACCAACTCAGTCATCCTAAACTCATCCTCCAGCCCCTAGGTCAAGGTTACTTGTAGTATTCAGACACAAGTAGAAAGTTTTACAATGTCATTTAAAGATTCGGCAAGTATGATGGAGTTAGAAAAGGGGGATTCTGTTAGAGGGCTCAGCAAAGAAAAATGTAAATGTAAAAAACTTATAGTAGATAATGGAGTGATTTGTGAAAAAATTGTAGGTTATAAGAGAAACAGAGATGTGCTTTGGAAATTACTTCAAAGAGAAGGTGAACAATTAATGATCTGTATGTAATGATAAAGAACTTGGAGTATAAATTCCAGGGAGGAATGGCTAAACAGGAATAGCGAGTTATGTATGTTTGTGAGACCTAAGAGGAGCTGTTCATCTGAGGATATATGGAAGAGTTTGGACCCATGAGCAAATTGGAATAATTTACACAACAAATGAAAGATGTATATGGATTTTAGAAATATTAGGCAAACAGGAAATTCCATAAGACCTCATATATTCATTTCTTTGTAATTAATCTGGGAGTTAACTAAAATATAAGTAGAAAGGCCTCAGAAGCTATTAACCTGACACTGAGCATGTGCTGCATTATTGCACAAATATGGTGTCACTTCTTACTTATGGTGACCATTGTAAAAAGAATATTGCTATATTTGTAAAGAAAACAGTTTCAGCGGCAGACAGGATGTTGTGATGATTTAAGACAACTGGTACAGATAGGTAACTACCGTCAATACCTACAGAAAAATCATGGTTGACATAAAGGGTTAAATCATTATACTATCGGCTAGATTTAGAGTTCGGCGGTAGCCGTGAAAACCAGCGTTAGAGGCTCCTAACGCTGGTTTTGGCCGCCCGCTGGTATTTGGAGTCAGTGATTAAAGGGTCTAACGCTCACTTTTCAGCCGCGACTTTTCCATACCGCAGATACCCTTACGTCAATTGCGTATCCTATCTTTTCAATGGGATCTTTCTAACGCCGGTATTTAGAGTCGTTTCTGAAGTGAGCGTTAGAGCTCTAACGACAAAACTCCAGCCGCCGGAAAATAGCAGGAGTTAAGAGCTTTCTGGGCTAACGCCGGTTCATAAAGCTCTTAACTACTGTACCCTAAAGTACACTAACACCCATAAACTACCTATGTACCCCTAAACCGAGGTCCCCCCACATCGCCGCCACTCGATTAAATTTTTTTAACCCCTAATCTGCCGACCGCCACCTACGTTATACTTATGTACCCCTAATCTGCTGCCCCTAACCCCGCCGACCCCTATATTACATTTATTAACCCCTAACCTGCCCCCCACAACGTCGCCGCCAGCTACTTACAATAATTAACCCCTAATCTGCTGACCGCAAAGCGCCGCCACCTACGTTATCCTTATGTACCCCTAATCTGCTGCCCCTAACACCGCCGACCCCTATATTATATTTATTAACCCCTAATCTGCCCCCCTCAACGTCGCCGACACCTGCCTACACTTATTAACCCCTAATCTGCCGAGCGGACCGCACCGCTATTCTAATAAATGTATTAACCCCTAAAGCTAAGTCTAACACTTACACTAACACCCCCCTAACTTAAATATAATTTAAATCTAACGAAATATATTAACTCTTATTAAATAACTTATTCCTATTTAAAGCTAAATACTTACCTGTAAAATAAATCCTAATATAGCTACAATATAAATTATAATTATATTATAGCTATTTTAGGATTAATATTTATTTTACAGGCAACTTTGTAATTATTTTAACCAGGTACAATAGCTATTAAATAGTTAAGAACTATTTAATAGTTACCTAGTTAAAATAATAACAAATTTACCTGTAAAATAAATCCTAACCTAAGTTATAATTAAACCTAACACTACCCTATCAATAAATTAATTAAATAAACTACCTACAATTACCTACAATTAACCTAACACTACACTATCAATAAATAAATTAAATACAATTGCTACAAATAACTACAATTACATAAACTAACTAAAGTACAAAAAATAAAAAAGAACTAAGTTACAAAAAATAAAAAAATATTTACAAACATAAGAAAAATATTACAACAATTTTAAACTAATTACACCTACTCTAAGCCCCCTAATAAAATAACAAAGACCCCCAAAATAACAAAATGCCCTACCCTATTCTAAATTAATAAATTTAAAAGCTCTTTTACCTTACCAGCCCTGAACAGGGCCCTTTGCGGGGCATGCCCCAAGAAGTTCAGCTCTTTTGCCTGTAAAAAAAAAACATACAATACCCCCCCCAACATTACAACCCACCACCCACATACCCCTAATCTAACCCAAACCCCCCTTAAATAAACCTAACACTAAGCCCCTGAAGATCTTCCTACCTTGTCTTCACCATCCAGGTATCACCGATCCGTCCTGGCTCCAAAATCTTCATCCAACCCAAGCGGGGGTTGGCGATCCATCATCCGGTGGCTGAAGAGGTCCAGAAGAGGCTCCAAAGTCTTCCTCCTATCCGGCAAGAAGAGGACATCCGGACCGGCAAACATCTTCTCCAAGCGGCATCTTCGATCTTCTTGCATCCGGTGCGGAGCGGGTCCATCTTGAAGCAGGCGACGCGGATCCATCCTCTTCTTCCGTTGTCTCCCGACGAATGACGGTTCCTTTAAGGGACGTCATCCAAGATGGCGTCCCTTGAATTCCGATTGGCTGATAGGATTCTATCAGCCAATCGGAATTAAGGTAGGAATATTCTGATTGGCTGATGGAATCAGCCAATCAGAATCAAGTTCAATCCTATTGGCTGATCCAATCAGCCAATCAGATTGAGCTCGCATTCTATTGGCTGATCGGAACAGCCAATAGAATGCGAGCTCAATCTGATTGGCTGATTGGATCAGCCAATCGGATTGAACTTGATTCTGATTGGCTGATTCCATCAGCCAATCAGAATATTCCTACCTTAATTCCGATTGGCTGATAGAATCCTATCAGCCAATCGGAATTCAAGGGACGCCATCTTGGATGACGTCCCTTAAAGGAACCGTCATTCGTCGGGAGACAACGGAAGAAGAGGATAGATCCGCGTCGCCTGCTTCAAGATGGACCCGCTCCGCACCGGATGCAAGAAGATCGAAGATGCCGCTTGGAGAAGATGTTTGCCGGTCCGGATGTCCTCTTCTTGCCGGATAGGAGGAAGACTTTGGAGCCTCTTCTGGACCTCTTCAGCCACCGGATGATGGATCGCCAACCCCCGCTTGGGTTGGATGAAGATTTTGGAGCCAGGACGGATCGGTGATACCTGGATGGTGAAGACAAGGTAGGAAGATCTTCAGGGGCTTAGTGTTAGGTTTATTTAAGGGGGGTTTGGGTTAGATTAGGGGTATGTGGGTGGTGGGTTGTAATGTTGGAGGGGGGGGTATTGTATGTTTTTTTTTACAGGCAAAAGAGCTGAACTTCTTGGGGCATGCCCCGCAAAGGGCCCTGTTCAGGGCTGGTAAGGTAAAAGAGCTTTTAAATTTATTAATTTAGAATAGGGTAGGGCATTTTGTTATTTTGGGGGTCTTTGTTATTTTATTAGGGGGCTTAGAGTAGGTGTAATTAGTTTAAAATTGTTGTAATATTTTTCTTATGTTTGTAAATATTTTTTTATTTTTTGTAACTTAGTTCTTTTTTATTTTTTGTACTTTAGTTAGTTTATGTAATTGTAGTTATTTGTAGCAATTGTATTTAATTTATTTATTGATAGTGTAGTGTTAGGTTAATTGTAGGTAATTGTAGGTAGTTTATTTAATTAATTTATTGACAGGGTAGGGTTAGGTTTAATTATAACTTAGGTTAGGATTTATTTTACAGGTAAATTTGTTATTATTTTAACTAGGTAACTATTAAATAGTTCTTAACTATTTAATAGCTATTGTACCTGGTTAAAATAATTACAAAGTTGCCTGTAAAATAAATATTAATCCTAAAATAGCTATAATATAATTATAATTTATATTGTAGCTATATTAGGATTTATTTTACAGGTAAGTATTTAGCTTTAAATAGGAATAAGTTATTTAATAAGAGTTAATTTATTTCGTTAGATGTAAATTATATTTAAGTTAGGGGGGTGTTAGTGTTAGTGTTAGACTTAGCTTTAGGGGTTAATACATTTATTAGAATAGCGGTGCGGTCCGCTCGGCAGATTAGGGGTTAATAAGTGTAGGCAGGTGTCGGCGACGTTGAGGGGGGCAGATTAGGGGTTAATAAATATAATACAGGGGTCGGCGGTGTTAGGGGCAGCAGATTAGGGGTACATAGGGATAATGTAAGTAGCGGCGGTTTACGGAGCGGAAGATTAGGGGTTAATAATAATATGCAGGGGTCAGCGATAGCGGGGGCGGCAGATTAGGGGTTAATACGTGTAAGGGTAGGGGTGTTTAGACTCGGGGTACATGTTAGGGTGTTAGGTGCAGACGTAGGAAGTGTTTTCCCATAGGAAACAATGGGGCTGCGTTAGGAGCTGAACGCAGCTTTTTTGCAGGTGTTAGGTTTTTTTTCAGCTCAAACAGCCCCATTGTTTCCTATGGGAGAATCGTGCACGAGCACGTTTTTGAGGCTGGCCGCGTCCGTAAGCAACTCTGGTATCGAGAGTTGCATTTGCGGTAAAAATGCTCTACGCTCCTTTTTTGGAGCCTAACGCAGCATTTGTTTGAACTCTCGATACCAGAGTTAAATTTATGGTGCGGCCAGAAAAAAGCCCGCGGAGCGTTAACAGCCCTTCTACCGCCAAACTCCAAATCTAGGCCATAGTGTGTTATTGGCAGCTAGCTAATTAGAGTAAACTCTGCATTGAACTATTTATAGTTAAAGGGACAATGTACACTAGATTTTTCTTTGCATAAATGTTTTGTAGATGATCCATTTATATAGCCCATCTGGGAGTGTTTTTGTAACAATGTATAGTTTTGCTTATTTTTTAATAACATTATGCTAATTTTCAAACTTCTAACCAAGGCCCAAAGTGTCAGATGTATACTTGGGTTTACACACTCCTGCTGGCTCCTGTTTGTGTAGTCTTTCTTTTCATATACAGGGAAAGGGGGGGGGGTTGCTGTTTCTGTTTCCCTAGCCCCTTTCACTGAGTGTCCCAGCCTAACTTCATCAACAATGTTAAACTGTGAGCTTCTAAGTAAGGTTTCAGAAGGTGTTATACTGGATTTTTAAATTAGTATCTCTGCATAATCTTCTTTATAGTTGTGTCTATTACATGCATTTATATGAAAAGGGGTGTATACTGTCCCTTTAAATCCTTGCATTATACGTTTTAATGGCAGCTAAAAGGTATACAATCGATGTTCTATGTGTTTTGTTGATACAAATGGATTAAATCATCATTACTGACAGCCTAGAAATGTAAATCATAGATTTATCTATGTTGCTATTGTAAAGAGACTAAACCATCACTCTGTATATGATACTGGTGGCAAAGGGCAGCTAAAGTCATATTTCTGTGAGTTTAAGTCACTGCTCCATGTGTGTTTACCAAACGGGTAAAATTCACATCTCTGATGGTTTTGCTTGCAAAAAGTCTTTTAAACCTTTGTTCAGTTATGGGAAATATGTATGGTGTGTTAGTGGCAAAACCTAGATCAGGACTAAGACAGTGAAAAGGGTGAGGTTCTTTGTTGGATCCATTAAATGTACCCATGGAGTGAATCCACTGCTCCTGCATGCTATGTTGCCTGATGACGTGTGAGCACTGCATTAGTTACCTGCTTTATTCAGTTTATCTTTAACAGTCACTGCCAATCAGTATAGGGCTGCTGCCCTATGGTGCATGGGATAATTAGCCATGAATTTGGTCTTGGGTCTGCAATATGGGCTCCTAGCTGGCAAGAAGATTATAGTGGCATGGATTTCTGAGTGGACTGGCAGCTGGCAAGTGAGGAGAAAGGGGGCATTGGTCAGGTCTTGGGCATACTGAAGTTTTCTTCAGATATATGAAAAAATTAGAAGAGGTATAGGGATTACATATAATACAAAAATAAATATCAGTAGAGGCTATGTAGAAACATGAGGATTTGTATAGATGTTAAAGTAACATGATGAGCTATAGGAGATTAGCAAATGTAGGGATTATAGAAATAAATAGTAATAATTAAGTGAAGGAGATACAAGGAGTAAGAGGAGTGATATACAGTGATAATAGAAATTGTGAGCATGGTTTGTTAAATCGTTAGCCCAATTTAATAAAAAAATATATATTTCTCTACAGAGAGCACTGAGCATGTATTTAGAATATTACTTGGAAAATTAAGGTCAGCTGGAACTTAAGTTTGGAGGAATAAATGGGGGAACTGCCACTAGGTATAACAATAGCCCTTTATTAGATAGGCAAGGTTTCTCCACATTATACCTGGGACAGTGTAAAACTGGAGTAGGGTGAATTCCAGTGATTTTGTTTTTCTAGTTATTTATCCGGCACTCTAAGGTTTTTTGTGCCCTTTCCGACCACTGGGTAGTAAACAGACAACAGTAACTTTTTATTAGGTAATTAAGCATGCATAATTGTAATTTCCTATGTAAATATTATAATCTCATTTTATTTCAAGTTATTACTTTAGAATGAGTGTGAGTATAATGTATTGTGCCTCTGATCTAGAACATGTGTTTGATTTTATTAACCATAACGTCAAACAACTAATTAACCCATTGGGTTCCAAAGAGGTATGAATGCAGGAGTTAAAAAGAGCTGACAGCTGTCAAGAGTCCTGGATTTTAAAAATTCCAAAGAAATAAATTGTTTTTTTGTCCCGGATATTTCATTTTACGCCTATATAAAATGATTCCCTGACTCCTAAAGTGTACAACTTGGCTACTTAGTATCGGGTGGTTAAAAAAGACTTGACCATTTTTATACAAATAAGACATATTATTTATCTTTTTAGCACCTAGTCCTTATGAATAGTATTATTAAATCTAGACCAGAGGGGTCTCTAGTGACTTATTTAAGAGACCTGTATATATTGAAGAGAGTTACTTTATTAGTTCACTCATAGGCAGTCCTATAGGTGTATACACCTCCTAACTGCAGTGAATTCCTAACTCATCATCCTATTGGTTATAAATATATTATATTTCTTTTTTGTATTTATGACATGTACATTCAAACGCTAAATGGCTATAACCACTCAAAATACAGATTGTTTAAAAGTCCAAGAGTGACCATATATCTCATTAGAAGGGTATTAGCCTATTCCATTGCTATATAGCTCATTATATAACCTATTGTACATTTAATTTGCATTATCAATGGCTAAGTTCTTTTTACTTTATATGTGAGATTTAATTCCAGACTATAAATGTCAATTTACTAGTCATTTTAACTTTTCCCTATTATCAGTGGTCCAAGAGTGACCGTCTATATCATTTGAGATCATCCCCAGTGTCATATTTCCTCATCTGGGTACAAGGGTGACCGTCTATATCATTTGAGACCATCCCCAGTGTCATATTTCCTCATCTGGGTACAAGAGTGACCGTCTATATCATTTGAGACCATCCCCAGTGTCATATTTCCTCATCTGGGTCCAAGAGTGACTGTCTATATCATTTGAGACCATCCCCAGTGTCATATTTCCTCATCTGGGTACAAGAGTGACCCTGTTAAGTTTGGGAGGCATTACTACCCTATTTAAAATGAGATTTTATATTACTTTGTTCATTTGCATTACTAATGTTAAAAATGTATACCTAGATTAGAGTCTATGCAGTGCTAACGAGCAGTTTTGTCTCACCGCTCACTTACCTGCAGCGCTGGTATTACGAGTTTTTACAAACCCGGCGTTATTAGGCAAGAAGTGAGCATTGAGAAAAATTTTGCTCCTTACCGTACTCCAATACCAGCGCTGCTTAAGTCAGCGGTGAGATGGTCGTACGTGCTCGTGCACGATTTCCCCATAGGAATTAACGGGGAGAGCCGGCTGAGAAAAAGTCTAACACCTGCCAAAAAGCAGCGTAAAACTCACTAACGCAGCCCCATTGATTCCTATGGGGAAACACATTTGATGTTTACACCTAACACCGTAACATGAACCCTGAGTCGAAACACCCCTAATCTTACACTTATTACCCCTAATCTGCCACCCCCTACATCGCCGACACCTCCATTATATTTATTAACCCCTAATCTGCTGCTCCGGACACCGCCGCCAACTACATTATACTTATGAACCCCTAATCTGCTGCCGCCTACATCGCCGACACCTCCATTATATTTATTAACCCCTAATCTGCCGCTCTGGACACCGCCACCACCTACATTATACTTGTGCACCCCTAATCTGCTGCCCCCAACATCGCCGACACCTACATTATATTTATTAACCCCTAATCTGCCGCCCCTATTGTCGCCGCAACCTACCTACACTTATTAACCCCTAATCTGCCGCCCCCAACGTTGCCGCTGCTATAATTTAACATATTAACCCCTAAACCGCCGCACTCCCGCCTCGCAAACATTAGTTAAATATTATTAACCCCTAATCTACCATCCCTAACATCGCCGCCACCTACCTACATTTATTAACCCCTAATCTGCCGCCCCAACGTCGCCGCCACTATACTAAATGTATTAACCCCTAAACCTAAGTCTAACCCTAACACCCCCTAACTTAAATATAATTACAATAAATCTAACGAAAAATTCCTATCATTAACTAAATAATTCCTATTTAAAAATAAATACTTACCTATAAAATAAACCCTTAGATAGCTACAATATAACTAATAGTTACATTGTAGCTAGCTTAGGGTTTATTTTTGAATTTATTTTAACTAGGTAGAATAGTTACTAAATAGTTATTAACTATTTAATAACTACCTAGATAAAATAAATACAAAAATACCTGTAAAATAAAACCTAACCTAAATTACACTAACACCTAACACTACACTATAATTAAATAAATTAACTAAATTAACAACAATTAAATAAATTAAATCAAATTAGCTAAAGTACAAAAAAAAACTAAATTACAGAAAATAATAAACAAATCACAAGATTTGTAAACTAATTACACCTAATCTAATAGCCCTATCAAAATAAAAAAGTCCCCCCAAAATAAAAAAACCCTAGCCTAAACTAAACTATCAATAGCCCTTAAAAGGGCCTTTTGCGGGGCATTGCCCCAAAGAAATCAGCTCTTTTACCTGTAAAAAAAAAATACAAACAACCCCCCAACAGTAAAACCCACCACCCACACAACCAACCCCCCAAATAAAATACTAATACTAATCTAAAAAAAACTAAGCTCCCCATTGCCCTGAAAAGGGCATTTGGATGGGCATTGCCCTTAAAAGGGCAGTTAGCTCTTTTGCGGCCCTTAGATTCCGATTTGCTGATAGAATTCTATCAGCCAATCGGAATTAAGGTAGAAAAAATCCTATTGGCTGATGCAATCAGCGAATAGGATTGAAGTTCAATCCTATTGGCTGATCCAATCAGCCAATAGGATTGAGTTTGCATTCTATTGGCTGATTGGAACAGCCAATAGAATGCAAGCTCAATCCTATTGGCTAATTGCATCAGCCAATATAATTTTTTCGACCTTAATTCCGATTGGCTAATAGAATTCTATCAGCCAATCGAAATCTAAGGGACCCCATCTTGGATGACGTCACTTAAAGGAACCTTCATTTGTCGGGAAGTCGTCGGATGAAGAGGATGCTCCGCGTCGGATGTCTTGAAGATGGAGCCACTCCGCGTCGGATGGATGAAGATAGAAGATGCCGTCTGGATGAAGACTTCTGCCTGTCTGGAGGACCACCTCGCCCGGCTTGGATGAAGACTTCTCTCAGCTTTGTTGAGGACTTTGGCCCGGTTGGATGAAGACTTCTGCCACTTCCTTGAGGATGGATGTCCGATCTTCAGAACTGTAAGTCGATCTTCAGGGAGTTAGTGTTAGGTTTTTTTAAGGGTGTATTGGGTGGGTTTTATTTTTAGGTTAGGGACTTTTGGCCGTATAAGAGCTAACTGCCCTTTTAAGCGCAATGTCCATCCAAATGCCCTTTGCAGGGCAATGAAGAGATTAGGTTTTTTAAGATAGTATTTTATTTGGGGGGTTGGTTGTGTGGGTGGTGGGTTTTACTGTTGGGGGTTGTTTAAATATTTTTTTACAGGTAAAAGAGCTGATTTATTTGGGGCAATGCCCTGCAAAAGGCCCTTTTAAGTTTAGGCTAGGGGTTTTTTTTTATTTTGGGGGGGCTTTTTTTATTTTGATAGGGATATTAGATTAGGTGTAATTAGTTTAAAAATCTTGTAATTTGTTTATTATTTTCTGTAATTTCGTGTTTGTTTTTTTTGTACTTTAGCTGATTTACTTTATTTAATTGTTGTTAATTTAGTTAATTTATTTAATTATAGTGTAGTGTTAGGTGTTAGTGTAACTTAGGTTAGGTTTTATTTTACAGGTCAATTTGTATTTATTTTAGCTAGGTAGTTATTAAAAAGTTAATAACTATTTAGTAACTATTCTACCTAGTTAAAATAAATACAAACTTGCCTGTAAAATAAAAATAAACCCTAAGATAGCTACAATGTAACTATTAGTTATATTGTAGCTATCTTAGGGTTTATTTTACAGGTAAGTATTTAGTTTTAAATAGGAATAATTTAGTTATTAATAGTAAGTTTCCTTTAGATTTATTGTAATTATATTTAAGTTAGGGGGGTTAGGGTTAGATTTAGGATTAGGGGCTAATACATTTAGTATAGTGGAGCGACATTGGGGTGGCAGATTATGGGTTAATAAATGTAGATAGGTGGCGGCGATGTTAGGGATGGCAGATTAGGGGTTAATAATATTTAACTAATGTTTGTGAGGCGGGAGTGCGGCGGTTTAGGGGTTAATATGTTTATTATAGTGGCGGCAGATTAGGGGTTAATAAGTGTAGGTAGGTTGCCGCGACATTGGGGGCAGCAGATTAGGGGTTAATAAATATAATGTTGGTGTCGGTGATGTTGGGGGCAGCACACAATTAGGGGTTCATAAATATAATGTAGGTGGCAGCGGTGTCCGGAGCGGCAGATTAGGGGTTAAAAATTTTATTTTAGTGTTTGCGATGCGGGAGGGCCTCGGTTTAGGGGTTAATAGGTAGTTTATGGGTGTTAGTGTACTTTTTAGCACTTTAGTTAAGAGTTTTATGTCACGGCATTGTACCATAAAACTCTTAACTACTGACTTTAAAATGCGTTAGGAATCTTGACGGGGTAGGGTGTACCTCTCACTTTTTGGCCTCCCAGGACAGACTCGTAATACCGGCGCTATGGAAGTCCCATAGAAAAAATACTTTTCGACGTTTACGTAAGTCGTTTTGTGGTAAGGCCAAAAAAGTGTGTGTGGTGACCCTAAACCTTCCGGACTCGTAATACCATCGGGCGTAAAAAAGCAGCGTTAGGACCTCTTAACGCTACTTTTTTACCCTAACGCACAACTCGTAATCTAGCTGTTGTATTGTTAGCTGACATATTTGAGTGTTTAGAGAATGTATCTTTGCAAATGTATTTACAAAACTATTATCTAGACTGCTATTTCAAGAGCTATCTCTGCTAGCCAATTACTTGCTATTGTATGTACTAATCTATATACAAAAAGACTCCTGGCATATTTGTTTACAGATAATATTCGCACATATACCTATTGTTTTTGTATGATTACAAAGTTGCTGTTTAGTGGCTTACTCTCTACATTAGCCTGTCTGTAATATATATATATATACATTTGCTATTACTGTAAATGGACATATGTCGTTTATTGTTTATGCCAAAAATCTCAATAAAAGATTATAAATTAAAAAAAAGACTTGACAAACCAAGGGGCTCATGGCACCGAAATGTCTCCTAATCTTTTGGATACTTCATTTTTATAAAATCATCCGCTGCTTCCTAAAGTTTCTATAACTTGCTTACTCAGCGTATTGAATGGCGCATAACTTTAAAATAAATGCCTCAACCCCTATGTAAGATATGTGTAACTTATGCCCCATATTAATAAGATATTTCTACCTCTTAAAAGTACATATATTTAAACAACTTCTCCCTTTTCTTACACCAGCTCATTTTTCCCACCGGCTTGATTCACCTGGGTTTACAAACTCTAAGAAAAATATTTCGAAAAATCTAACGTAACAGAAACCTTTAGTCCAAAAATATCAACCATGTTACCTAAAAACACCGGGCTTCTCTTTGTCAAGTACAGGGGCAGCTATAGCCAGCAGGTGTTTCACCACTTACCTAGTAAATCAATATTCCCAAAACAGTTTTGGAAACCAACATAAAGCGACTTCTGTTCAATAAAACATTCATGAGAAGTGTGTCAGTGTATCAGGTTCAGTCACTGGCTGCTTTAGTCGTTGTCCTTGTGTTTATCTCCACGTGCACTTGTGGTCTTCCCATATTAAACATTAACGCCCAGATAGAAGTTGATATGGATCATATTCTTTACAAGAAGGTGCCAACAAGATGCTAAGTGTGTAGGAAAAAGGAGACACGAGCGCAAGGAAAGCGGCATATGGGATGCAGGAAAGCTTTTAACCAGAGAGATTATATTAAATACTCTTAGATGATTTATACAGAGAGAAAGTGCTGTGACATATTACCCTCTTCAAAGTGCATTGCTTCATTAATCAAGTTAATTATATTTGATGATGCTGTCTAAAGAGGTCATCACAGCATATTTTGACAACTATTTTAAGATGAAACTAGTGATATTAACAATGCAGATGTGCAAAACCTAGATTAAAGGACATTTAAATATTTTATTGCATCTAAAAAGGCATTTTAAAATGTATAACAGCTGTTATTTTTTTTTTGGAGGGGATTGCCCATCAACTGGGCTATGGGAGTTTTGTTTATCAGCCAATAAGCTTCCATCCCACTTTCTGTTTCAAAATTAAAATAAACAAGTTTAATATTTTCATATTTTGTAGTCAGAGGCAGCTCTTGAGTTAGTGAGGCTCAAATATGAGGCTTCTCGACACAAAACAAAATGCAAAAATGAATCAAATGAATCTGAATATAAATGAATCTGGATTTCACTGAGTGAAAAGGTAGAAGAAGAAAATGAAGAGGGGATAGAGAGGGTAAAGAAGGAAAGTAGCAAGAGGTGATGTCGATTGGAGAAAGAAGGAGAATGAAGAGAGAGTAAAAAGAATAGTGAAATATATAGAGAGAAAATATGAGACAGAGCGAATGGACAGAAAGATGATAGAAAATAGTGACAAAAGCTAATAGAGGAGAGAGAGAAAGAAGAGAGTAAAGAGAAAGAGAGAAGAATAGAGAAATTAAATAGGAAAGGGAGAAAGGGAGAGTGGAGAGAAAGTAAAGAGGGAAAAAGAGAGGACAGAAAATAGAGAGAAGAAGAGATAATGTACAAAGACAGAAAGAGGTGAGGACAGTAGAGAGACTGAGAGGAAGAGAAAAAAGAAATAATAGAGAATAAAAGAGTGGGGAGAGATGGGAGAGAGTAAAATGGGACCTGGAGAGGGAGAGAAGAAGAGAGAAGGAAAGAACAAGAAAAAAGAAGAGAGGGCAGAGAGAGAGAAGGGAAAGAAAAGAAGGAGATTGAAGAGAAGGAAAACAAGAGAGAGCGAGAGAGTGGAGAAAAGCAGAAAAGAGAGTATATAAAGAATAGAGATGGACACGGAGATCATGAAAAGAGAGATTGAAGAAAAGGATGGAGGGTGTGGAGAAAGAAAGTAAAGAGAGAGACAGTGATTAGAATTAGTGAGAAGGGAAGGGAGAGAGAAAAGGGGGAAAAAGGAAAAGGGGCAAAAAAAGAGAGTGCGAAGCGATTGATCAAGGAGAGAAAATAGAGAGAAGGGGATAGTACAGAAAGAGAATGTAGCTAGTAAAGGAAGGTCATAGCAGGCCTGGCACATTTATTTTATCAGCATTACATACAGGAAGATCATCTGGAGCTTGCCTATCCCATGCTCCCTGCTTCTCTTTCAGCAATGTGTGGCTAATTTTCCCATCCTCAGGTTCTTCAGTTGATCACACTAATTTCTTCTCACCTCCCTCCAATCACACCTGCATTTGTCTACTCATTGGCTCCATTTATTAAGCAGCGGATGCTGCTTCAGAGCCCCAGCTGCTCCTTAACTTGTCCGCCACCTTTTAGGTGGTGAATTGAAATCATCCAGTTCCAATCTGATCGGGATGATTGACAGCCCCTGTTAGCAGACGATTGGCCACTTGTGAGCAGAGTGCAGCATTGCAAGGAATCTTGTAATTTTAATTTAAAGTTAGGGGGTCATTATGTTTAGGGGTTAAAAGTTTAATTTAGTTTTTGGCGATGTGGGGGGCTGGCAGTTTAGGGATTAATAACTTTATTTAGTGGTTGCAATGTTGGGGAGCGGCGGAATAGGAGTTAATATATTTATTATAGTGTGGGCGATGTTGGGGTACGGGGGAATAGGGGTTAATAATTTTAGTATAGTGGCGATGATGTCGGGGAGCTGTGGAATAGGGGTTAATAAATTTTATTAGTGGTGGCGATGTCGGGAGCAGCAGATTAGGGGTTAATAACTTTAATAGTGTTTGCAATGCGGGAGGGCCTCGGTTTAGGGTTTAATAGGTAGTTTATGGGTGTTAGTGTACTTTGTAACAGTTTAGTTATGAGTCTTATGTAACAGTTTTGTTGCGTAAAACTCATAACTACTGCTCTCAGATGGCGGTACAGATCGTGTCGTTATAGGCTGTAACGCAAGCTTTTTAGCCTCACCGCAAAGCTTGTAATGGCAGCGCTATGGAAATCCCATGCAAAAACGTCATTTTTTGAGTGCGGGACTGACGTTGCATTACAGGCTAAAATGCTTGCGGTACAGCTATACCAACAAGACTCGTAATGGCTGCGTTGCTGTTTTAACGCTGAAATGGCCATTTTTTCATCGCTAAAATACGAACGCAAAACTCGTAATCTAGGTGATTGTGAGGCCCCTGTTTAAGTAAGACTGCCTATTTAGCCTAATAAAGGAGCTGCCTATGTTTGTAATATATTTAATAGGCTGTACAGACAATTTTAGAGTTTAGTGTGCCTTTTATGGAACCTATAACTTCATATCACCTTTCTTATTGCTCCAGATAATCACTTCTAACTGTCCTATAATGCTTTTTAATATTTCTATTAACTGCTATTTCTTCCTATTGATCAGTAATATAATTATAATTACTTTAATTGTTCCATTTAAAAAACTGCCTATTATACAACGTGACACATTTGTAATCTCTTCTATAACTTATCCTATTGCTTTATATAACCAAAAATACAGCTCCTCCTGTTGCTCTAAGCAGTGTCAGTTCCCATCAGCATTAACTGGCTCAATGTGGAAATAATACTTAACACAAAACCTGTCTCTGTGGCTGTGACATCTGCATTGGAGCATGCCTGTATTTCCTAACTGGCTTGTAACATTAGAGCTTTGAACTTGATGGAGCGATCAGCCTCAGTGAACAATGAGCTATGGATTTGCTTTGTGTATATAGCAGTGGGGTAAGTTACACGATAAAGGTATGGCCCACATAGACATGCTGTGCCACGTGGACAGAAACTGTGCAGTTCCTTTTAATATGAATTAAAGCACTAATGACCCTGCAACTCTATGTGTTTAACTACTGCAAAGGAGTACCATTTAGGAACCCCAGAAAATTGCTGGTCCCAAGTGGAAATAAGCATCAGCAATCGAGCAGCTGGGTCGCTCAACTACCAGTGGCGTCTCCAGAAATTATAAACAGGGGGGAGCGTTTCCCAGAGATGGGTTCTTTGTGGGAGGGGCAGAACAGGTCTTGCTGTTGGCAGGGTCATGGCGTGTGGTGAGTGAAGCCAGGGGAGGCAGAGTAGGGTCTGATCAGAGTGGTGTTGGGAAAACGAGCAATGGTCATAGTTGGAGGGCACATGGGGCTAGTCATGGCCACACTTCTGTCAACTACCACTGCTGATTGTCTCACTGACCACATCTACATTTTTTTTTTTTTTCATTGTTAGACAATTTTATTTCATCAGAAAATGTGGCATTTATGCATCAGCAATAGTAACTTCAACTTCTACACCGGGCTCAATACTGATAGATGTAATTTGCTTGACAATCTCAGATGGACTGTGAAGGTCAATCAGGCGCTTGTGGATACGCATTTGAAAACGATCCCATGTTTTGGAACCTTCACCACATGGTGTTTTCCTTGTAGTAATGCGAAGAGTCTTGGTGGGCATGCGCACTGGTCCTTTTACTTTCAAGTTCTTTTCTTTTGCTCCTCGGATCAAATCAGCACATACTTTTTCAAGGGATTTCACATTACGACTTGTGAGTGTTATTCTGATACGATGAATGGCCACTTCCTGTTCAACAGGTGCTTTCCCTGTATCTTTAAATGCCATAGTGATAACCTTCCTGGCCGACTTATTCGTCCGACGGTGAAGTCCGGTAATCTACGGAGCGAACAGCGGTGAGCCAGGAAAAGCTGTGTAACCAACCGCGTGGGTACAACCGGAAAAGCACATCTACATTAACTTTTCTTGGACTAAATAAAATTCAGTGCATGAATGGAATTTCTTACATTTTTCAGTAAAACTAATATGCAGGTGTCCTATTGCTACTGCTGACCTCTCACATACTATGTTTTATCTCAAAACCCATAGGGTTAAGCACCAGATAATCTAGCTGAATAAGGTTTAGACAAGAATTACAAATAGTCATACAAGAATTAGTGGTATAGTGGTGAGCATCTCAATTTGTTACACTCCACATGGCACAGTTTATTGTAAATTTATAAGCAATATTTCACTTTACTACTTTGACTGGCACATTTATGAATTTTCATGTGGGCAAATATTTTTTTGTTTGTTTGGTTTTTTTTTGATAATTGGAGTACAAATTCTGGAGCACCCGTTTCCTATGGCCTAAGGACCCCAGAGTAATGTGTAAAACAGGGTGAGGAGCTATGTTTAACATGCAATCCGTGGCCCTCCAGTGAAATGCATAAACTTCACCATCCTGGTACGGGTGAATTGACTCTTTTTTTCTTTGGAAAAAGAACTGAAGAAGATGTACTGCATGGTAACCGCAGACAATAACTCAGATAAGCACTTTTTTGTTTTTAAATCAAGTGAGTATGGTTTAATTATATTTCTTTAGCATTTATATCAAAGATAGAGGTTCCTTGGTTAAGTAACATGTCCCTTTAAGTATAAGGCATAAAATATATACTGTTACTGTATATTAAAGAGTTATTCTGGTTTGAAAATTATATGCACAAATTTGATAGCATTTTTTGCATTACAGACTCAAACTTACTATGGCCACAATCTTTGCCACATTGGCTCTTGATATCAAGGTGAGTGATCACATTCCAAAAGGGATTTAGCTTAAAAAAAAAAAAAAGAGCAACTACTTAGTTTTCCAATGAAAAGTGTTACTGGGATCAAAACTGGGAATCAAAAGAAAACTGACAAATACATTGGCCTTTTGGCACCTCTAAAGGTTAAATTACAAGTGTTTGGATTGATCTCCAATGGGAGCCTTGTGAGACACGACATGAGAACTAGCGCAGTGATGGCAGCAAATTGTAAATATATATGTATGTGACTATATACATATATATTTATGTTTTAATATGTGTATATATCTATATGCATATTAACACATGAATATATATTTATAAAAGCATATACATATATATTTACTGGGAACACACAGTTCGCATAGACTTCAATGTAAAGGCACTTTTCAGTGCCGTTTTTTTTCTAACACCCCACACCCGCCAACTTAAACCCTCATAACTGCTTATTGCAGTTATTTTATGAAAAAAATAGAAGCTACTAGCTTTATTTTTTAATAAAGTATATTACATTTGATTTTGGGGGGCATTTGGTGGACATTTATAAAATTAACAAGAGATCTGATCTCTGGTTAATGCTATAAGTACTTGTAATGGCTGGTTATTTAAATTAGCGCTCCACTTGTAATCTAGCCTATAGTCTTTTCAACAGTGGCATTATGAGTAAAGTGGGCATGTGTGTTTGATGGATAATTAGTAATGATAATATTGTAGAAGTGGTGATTTCACATTTTTTAATAATAATTTATAGAGGTTCAATCGTTTTTCCGGTTTGGTGAGATTTTGGTCTATGAATATCTTTCAGAAGAAGGCAGCTACAGCACACACCATGTTCTATAATGGGATTAACGCCATTCACACACTGTAAATGGTGAAATTAAAATTTTATGAGTTTTGCACTATTGAAACAATGGAGACGCAAAAATGATGTCAAAAGCGAATATGCAAAAATGTTGTCAAAAGCGTATATGCAAAAATGTTGTAATGCGTATATTTATAAAAAAAAACAAATGTACTGTAATGCGTATAGTTATAAAAAAACAAATGTACTGTAATGCGTATAGTTATAAAAAAACAAATGTACTGTAATGCGTATAGTTATAAAAAAACAAATGTACTGTAATGTGTATATTTATTTTTAAAAAAAGTACTGTAATGTGTATATTTATAAAAAACAAATGTACTGTAATGCGTATAGTTATAAAAAACAAATGTACTGTAATGTGTATATTTATAAAAAACAAATGTACTGTAATGCGTATAGTTATAAAAAACAAATGTACTGTAATGTGTATATTTATAAAAAACAAATGTACTGTAATGCGTATAGTTATAAAAAACAAATGTACTGTAATGTGTATATTTATTTTTAAAAAAGTACTGTAATGTGTATATTTATAAAAAACAAATGTACTGTAATGCGTATATTTATAGAAAAAAAAAAACATGTACCATAATGCGTATATTTATAAAAAACAAATGTAAAAATAAATTACTGTAAAGCGTATATTTATAAAAAAACAAATGTACTGTAATGCATATATTTATAAAAAAAACTATTACTGTTATGCGTATATTTATTTAAAAATTTTTACTGTAATGCATATATTTATAAAAAACAATTACTGTAATGCGTATATTTAATTAAAAAATTTTACTGTAATGCGTAGATTTATAAAAAAACAATTACTGTAATCCGTATATTTATTTAAAAAAATTACTGTAATGCGTATATTTATAAAGTAAAATGTACACAGATATCATCAATTTCACAATTTTGCAATATTTCTTACTGTCACTAAATCACAACACAAGATTTTAGAGGGACATAAAAAAAAAAAATATTTAGCAATTCAGATAGGGTATATAATAGACATGTGCATGGCAAACAAATTTGGTTCAGTTCGGATCGATTCGGAATTTTTTGAAGTTCGGTTCGGATTGATTAGAATTCGGAAAATTCTGAATCGATTCGTTTCGGATTCGTTTCGGATTCATTCAGATTCAAAGAAATTCGTCTGGATTCGGTTCGATTTGGTCCGATTCGGTTTGTAAATTCGGCATTTCGGTAAGTGTTAGGTGGGATTAGACTAGTATTATACTGTATATTAGGTGTTAACCTAACATACTGTACAATACTAGTGTAATCCCAATGGCCATCCGAATTTACGAATCGATTCGGTTCAATTCGGAAAATTCGGCAGAATTTTAATTCAGAAATTTGGTTCAATCCGAATCGCCGAATTTGCCGAATTTTCTGAATCGAACCGAACCAAATCGCACATATCGCACATATCTAGTATATAATGTTAAATAACTTTCCAATTTACTTCTATTATCAAATATGCTTCTGTTGGTATCTTTTGTTGAAGGAGCAGCAATTAACATTTGGGAGCTAGCTGGACACATCAGGTGAGCCAATAAAAAGAGGCAAATATGTGCAGCCACCAATCAGCATCTAGCACCCAGTAGAGTATTGCTGCTTCTAAGCTTACCCAGGTAAGCTTTTTAACAAAGAATATCAAGTGAAGGAAGCAAATTAGATAATAGAAGTAAATTGGAAAGTTGTTTCAAATTGCATGTTCTAAATCATTAAAGTTTAAATTTGACTTTACTGACCCTTTAAGGTAACCTTTTGACCTAAAAACAAATAAAAAAATAAATGCCATAGATCTCTGCCAAACAAAATGGAACGAAAAATACTTGAAAACCCACAATTGTTATCGGCTTAAATTCAAAAAGTGCATATCAGGAGGTGATAATATGTTAATAAAGATCGGCCAATTGATTGTGATCAAGGCCTATGTGTTTCACCTCCAAGAAATGGATTACAGGGACAGTAAAATCCATGATTCAGAAAGAGCAAGCATTTTAAACAACTTGTCTAATAACTTCTATTATCAAATGTGCTTCATTTTCTTGGTAGCCTTTGTTAAAGAGCACGCCAAGGAGCAGCAATGCGCTACTAGGAGCTAGCTGAAGACATCCAGCGAGCCAATGACAAGAGGCATATATGTGCAGTCACAATTTTTACTTTACTGACCCTTTAAACACATAAGTAAAGAGCTGCTTAAAAGCCACAAACTTTGCAGCTCCTGAACATAACCCTGCAAATTGTTGGTTTGTAGCCCGAGCATAACTTTATCTATGTGTCTACAAATTAGAGCATGTTATTTTAGTATTAGAATGTCCACTTAATACATATCCATTATATGAATGTATTACAAATAAGTCTGTGTTCTAGAATTTTTTTGGACTTTATTTCCTTGGACATTAAACTGATTGAGTGAACCAATCATCCATGATCTGATTTAATTGAGTTATATGTGTTTTTACTGATTAACGTATCTATCTGGGGCCTCTCCTATTTGTAATGAAAATTAGTTTCTTCTTAATGTGTGTCCCATGATATTTTTATACCCGCCATAAAGTATAAAATTTATGTATTTCTCTTTTTGGTTTATTTTTGTATAGGAAATAGCCTTTTTTGCTGATTGAAAAAACAGCACATTAACATGGGTGGAGCTTGCAGAAAGAGCAGACATCCTTATCTATTTCTCTATACCCAAATGACTCCTTATATTATGTTTTTATCTATATACAAAAGCTGATATTTAATTGCTCATTTTCATTTACATAGCTTTTCTGTAGAAAATACAAAAGTAGTCATATTTTCATTATAGGTTGTGGCTTTTGAAGGAAAATCAGCTATTTCAGATGGCAAAATAAAGATAAAAGACCTATATGTAATCAAGTTAATACACTCCTGCAGATAAAAAGGATCATTGAAAACACATTAAAGAGACAGTATACACCATATGTAATAGACACTACTATAAAGAATAATATGCCCACATACCGATATAAAAATCCAGTATAAAACTGTTTAAAAACTTAGAAGCTCCCAGTTTAGTTCTGTTGAAAACATAAGCTGGAACAACCACTGCAAGTGGTTCTATAGCAAAAAAAAAGCAGACCCCTTCCTCTGCATATGAAAATAATCTTTACACAAACAGGAGAAACTCTGGGGCTTGGTTAGGAGTCTAAAAATCAGAGCAATGTTATTTAAAAATAAGCAAAACTATATAGGCTTTATAAATAGATAATCTAAAAAACATTTATGCAAAGAAAAATCTAGTGTATAATGTCCCTTTAAAGGGGAGAACAATAAACAGTACAATGTCCCTTTAAGTTTATTTTTTATGGTTTTGCATTACCCTTTAATTGTTCATTTCTGTGAATGAATCTTGCCGCAAGTGACAAGAGTAATTGAGTCAGACTGACTCTTAAAAAGAAATCCTATCCCTAAATACAGTATCACTCCCTGCTATGAGTATCTTTTATATAACCACAAACACACACAGCGTTATGCAACGTCAACTGGTTCACAAAAAACCTTTAGAGATGGTGATTTAGCTTCCCTCTCTCGCCACACCAAGCAGCATGTTTAGGGTCACTTGCAAAGTTTACGTAAAGCCTCATTAGCAGAGTAAGCGAATTTTGGCTCAATACGCTACTTGGACTAACATATCCCCTCTGTTTTCTCCTACATGTTATCAATCCCATCTGTGATGAAGAATTTATTTGGGGAGATCAGTTGTACACTTAGTTGCAACCTTAGACATCTCCTGCTGCTTCCTAGTTTCCTGGCAACAGCAGCCTTGCACTGATGCATCGCTACAGCTCACTATTAAAGGGACAGTCAACACCAGAATTGTTGTTGTTTTAAAAGATAGATAATCCCTTAATTACCAATTCCCCAGTTTTGCATAACCAACACAGTTATAATTATACACGTTTTACCTCTGTAATTACCTTGTATCTAAGCCTCAGAAGACTGCCTCCTTATTTCAGTTCTTTTGACAGACTTGCGTTTTAGCCAATCAGAGCTGTCTCCATGGTAAATTCACGTGCATGAGCTCAATGTTATCTATATGAAACACATGAACTAATGCCCTCTAGTGCTCTAGTGGTGAAAAACTATCAAAATTCATTTAAATTAGAAGCAGCCTTCAAGGTCTAAGAAATTAGCATACGAACCTCCTAGGTTTAGCTTTCAACTAAGAATACCAAGAGAACAAAGCAAAATTGGTGATAAAAGTAAATTGGAAAGTTGTTTAAAATGACATGCCCCATTTGAAACATGAAAGTTTTTTTTGGACTTGACTGTCCCTTTAACCCCTAGATGTGTTAATTGTACAGAGGTTACTAGTGAACATTTTCTATGACACCAACACAATTCTCCACCACCTCCTGCATCTTCCAGCTCATTTACTGATTCTCAATAACCAAGGTTTATTAATATAACATAAGACAGAATGACAACAAAAATGTCACTAAATATGATGTACATTTTAATCTAGAAGTATAGAATTGCTAAAATATCTCCAAAATGTATAGATTATTATTAACATGGAGACACAGTAAACCATGTGGTATATATGATTTTTCTTTTAAAAGCATATTTTTTATATGTGTTTAATAATTCTCTTTTTATAGAAACAATGTCATTGTATTTGTTTAAACTTAATTCAGAACTTGTGCAGTTTACTATTTTGTAAAATAAACGCACCTTTATAGAGTTAATATTGTTTTTATGTCACTTGAAAATTATTTCAAACCACTATTTTGAGCAGCAAAGTTTTTTAATAAATAAAACCAGGAACAAATGCATCCTGTAATACTGACCTACAAAGTATTTTTAAACTTGTTTTATTTTTTAAAAAAAATCATTTGAACAAAGCCAGATATTATATATAGTGAATTTCCTTTTGGTAGATTTAGTCATTGAGAAAAATAACAGTATTCTGTAATTGTTTTCCTTGTTTCCTTGGGGTTGTTAGCATCAGGAATCTGTTATATAATAGTGCCATCTAGTGGGAAACATTAGAATTACAAGCAATGGTTAATCTATGTCCTAGTTTCTCAACCTGTGGTACGTGTACTGTACCCCTGGGGCTGGGGGTACTTGGGGCATTGGCAAGGGGTACTCCAGGGCTTTTCCTGATGTACTGTATCTACCGAAGTTGCCGGCAGCTAAAAGTAATTTACAGCTCCATTTTAGTAGCAGGTTTCCATTTAATTATTTAGCGCATTGGGTGCAATCGCCCTTTTCGTGTAGGTGTAAGGTAGCGTTGTGTTAACACTTCCACCCGATGCCGGATTTCTTGAAAATTAATAGGTTACTATGGTACCCCGACTTTACACTACGCTTACACTCAACTACATATATTTTACCCATTGCTCGCTGTTAAAATTAAAGCAATTAAAGCAAACACCTAACGCCGCCACCCCACCACCGCAATAACTAATAAATATATTAACCCCTAATCTGTCAAGCCCCATCAGGGCCGCCACTAGAAATTTTGGGGCCCCTTACTTAACCATTGATCACGCCCATCCCCCCCCCATTGACATGTGCAATCTTTGACCAAGTGACTAAAACATATATGCACTTTATTCTTAAGTGTAGTCAAACTTGGAAATGTTGTAAAGGTAGTAACACACAAATACAGAAACACACAGACATATTCATACACTGAAACACACACTCACACATAAGGATTCACATATAGATACTCTAGCAGACACACAAATAAACACACAAACACACTCAGACACAGACACCCACACAGACACTTGCTTACATTGACCTGACAAGTAATGAGGTAGACTACAGTTTTGTCAGAAAAGGAAATTTACAAGGCAAAATATGATTAAATATCTGATTATCTTTTGTCAAGGAAGATGCCAACTATATGATGACAACAGCATGCAGTGGCTGAAAGGAAGGGCCTTGAACTGCCTAAACAATAATTTAAAGGTTAAATGGTGGATTGGTGACTTCCGGAAAGGTCTCATTAGTCTCAAAGTCTGTAGAAAGATGTGAATAATCAGTAGTAAAGTCAAAATATCCTAAAAAGTAACAGACAATTGACACACACACAAACTTGCACTTACACCCAAGGAAACACCCACAGAGACAGCCTCAGAAAACACATAAAGACATACACACTCACAGACACCCACAGTAAACATACAAAGACATACACACATACACTGAGAGACACCCACAGAAAGCATACAAAAACACACACACACAGAGACACCCACAGAAAACACACAAAGACATATATACACATACACCCTCACAAGGACATCCACAGAAAACACACAAAGACATACACACACACCCTCACAGAGACATCCACAGAAAATGCACAAAGACATACACACACACACCCTTACAGAGACATCCACAGAAAATGCACAGACATACACACACACCCTCACAGAGACATCCACAGAAAATGCACAAAAACAGACAGAGACCCACAGAAAAAAAATACACACTCATAGAGACACCAACAAAAGCACAAAGACATAAACACACAGACACCCACAGAAACACTCACAGGAGGTAAAATGTCTGCTCATTGCTATCCCCTAAATCAACAGTGTGTGACATGCATGATAAAAAAAAATAGCAGAAATTAAGATGTTACTTTTTAAAGAATCATATTTGCAAATGTGCAAACAAAAATACTTTGAATTTAAAATTGCACATTAATAATCTGTCAGAATGAGTAGATGAATAAAAGTACTTTTGAAAGGTTGACATATGTTTCCCCATATGTTTTCTGCCAAATGGGCACCTACCATTTGTGTATGGAGGAGGAAACATTTCTGCATGGTTTTAAATATAGAATGTCTACAAGTCTGTCTCACACTGTGCATTTGGTTTAGTGCACACTCAGAAATCCTCTCAAATGCTAATGCTTTACTTCTTGTAATGACATTTAGTAGTAGTAGTGCCCTGTGGCTGCTAAAATGTAATATATATATATATATTTATTTAATAATAGTTGTGCTTGCCTCATAGGGCCCCACTGGCCCAGTGGGCCCCTGACAGGAATCATCCCTTTCACCCACTGATGGCAGCTCTGACCCCCATATCGCAAAGTATCTATTAAACTGCCATCCTCCCACAATGCAATCTACTTATTTACACTATTAACCCATAATCCGCCATCACCCCACAAAGTAAATAACTAATCTAATCACTAAGCCCCCTAACCTAACACCCCCTAAATTAACCCCATTACATAAATTAAAAAAATACTGTTACAATTAAAATAAAAAATACTAACATTAATTTAAAAATAAAACCTAAGATTAAATTACAATAATTAAATCTAAAATTACAAAAAATAAAAAAGTCTAAAATTACAGAAAAAAATAAACCAAATTATCAAAAATAAAAAAATGTAAACCTAATCTAATACCCCTATAAAAATAAAAAGCCCCCCCAAAATAAAAACACCCCCTTATCTAAGACTAAACTACCAATAGCCCTTAAAAGGGCCTTTTGTAGGGCATTGCCCTAAAGCGATCAGCTCTTTTACCTAAAAATAGAAATTAACCCCTAACAGAAAAAAACCCCCAACCCACCAAACCCCCCAAAATAAAAAAAACCTAACACTAAAAAAACCTAAGCTACCCATTGCCCCGAAAGGGGCATTTGAGTGGGCATTGCCCTTAAAGGGATATCAGCTCTTTTGCAGCCCATTAAAATAACAAAGTCCTAATCTAAAAAAAAAAAAACACCCAAAAAATAAAAATAAAACCTAAGCCTAACCCCCAAATAGGTACTCACCATTCCTGAAGTCCGGCAGAGAAGGCCTTCTTCCAGGCGGCAATATCTTCATCCACTGCGGGGTCCTCTTCTATCTTCATCTAGGGCAAAGGCAGCGTGGAGAGAGGTGACCGCGTAACAGGACCGGTGACCGCGGAGCTATCCATCTTCATACGATCGTCGTCGCACACTGAAGCTTGAATGCAAGGTACCCGTTTTATATTGTGGTGCTGTTGCATTCCTATTGGCTGATATTTTCAAATCAGCCAATAGGATAAGAGCTACTGAAATGGTTATTAAAAATAGAAAGAAGGTACCTCCTCCTCGGTCCCACCACATCCGCTTGGAATAACTCCTGGTGGCCTACGGCTCTCGGACACCCTCCAACCCCCACCGACCATGCACAAAATCTAGGCGTCATCCTGGACTCATCGTTCTCCATGGACCGGCAAATCAATGCTGTCTCTTCTGCATGCTTCCACACACTTCACCTGCTGCGAAAGATCTTCAAATGGATCCCAACCGAGACCAGGAAGACTGTCACTCACGCCCTCGTCAGCAGCCGACTGGACTATGGTACGCATTCTACTCCTGCACCACCACCAAGCTCCAAAAGAGACTACAGCGCATCCAGAACGCCTCGGCCAGACTAATCCTCGACATCCCTCGTCAATGCCACATAACCAAACACCTGCGGGACCTGCACTGGCTCCACATCAACAAAAGAATAACCTTCAAGCTTCTCACCCACGCATTCAAGGCCCTCCACAACATTGGTCCCGAATACTTGAACCACCGCGTTACCTTCTACACCCCTGCCAGACAACTTTGATCGGCCGGCCAAGCCCTCACAGTCATCCCCCGCATCAGGAAAACCACAGCGGGAGGCAGATCCTTCTCTTACCTGGCAGCCAAGACTTGGAACACCCTCCCGCTGCACCTCAGACAAGCTACCACCCTAACTAAGTTCAGAAAGGAATACAAAATGCAAAAATGGAATATAATATACAATACAAAGTGAGAAATTAACACTTGAAAATAAACCAAGAACTGATACTCTCCTTTTAGGTGAGACCGCAGCCTTCTTACAGTCTCTCCTCTATGACTGTCTAGATCAAATGGCAATGGAAAAAAAAGATGGCGCTGGTCTGTGGAGTAATATTTCTCTAAATGATGAAGAGAAAAAGGGCTTGAAATGCAGAAGGATATCAAAAAATATAAGTACAGTATACTCACTCCATATATTGTAGGAGTTCGGCTGTAGTAAGATGTATTTCTAGGCAAAGGAAATCTTCAGAACAAGTGTCCAAGATGGATCCTGAGTGGATGAGTGGATCTATAACTGAATGGAAACTCAAATTGACCATACTAATGTGTGAAGACAAACAAAGTAGTAACTTACTCCATATAAAGGAGAATCCGGCTTGCCACAGCAGAGAAAATACCAAACGTCTTCCAGATGTATTAAAAGGTATATTTATTTAGCTCAACACGTTTCAACTTGCAACAAGTCTTTCTCAAGAGCAGAGTAAAATTTGATAAAAGCAAATAATGGTGTATAATTGCTGTGTTCACAAGCCGGTATATATACAGAAATAATGCTATCCAATTTCCTGTGAAAGACAGGAAGTTGGATTTACAATTAAGTGTATAGAAAAATAAAGAAATAGTAACAGAAATTGATGGCCGACTATTTACTTTATATGATCAGTTTAAAATCTCAAATGTCGCTTAATTTTAAAAAATATTCATAAATTTACAATTTAAAAAATAGTCTGACATCAATTCCGTATTTCGACCAATCAGAAAAGGTATTCGTTCAAGTGTCCAATCCGGAGAGATTCAAAAAACCAGTCCTCAAACGAGTAGTGTATTGTGTATAAGTTCCGTTTCAGGTCCGGAGCAAAGTCACGTGCGTGAAATAGCCAATCCGGGGTGCAGCTGTATAACGAGCGAAGCGGCCTTTTCATACAAAGTTCTCCGTTTATGAGGGTGTTCGTGATAGGCCCATGTTGGTAGGGGGGGAGGGCCCTTGGCGCGGGCGTGTTGAGCACATTACCCAATGATATTACATTTGCTAGAAAAAGAAAAAAGAAGTGAACAGTATTTGTTCTCACTCGTATATACATACAGAGTTATGCCTTATTGTAATTATGATAACCGATATAGCAATGTCACAAACTTTATTCTAGTTCAAATTATTTAGATTGCCATTACAAATCAATTGTACAAATCGGAAGAAACATAATAACAATTTCTTAAAAAACATGATGTGGTTCAAGACAAAATATCGTTCTATGGTAAAAACATACACATTAGCAGACATATATAAAGACTTTTTTCTTATACAATATTTTCGTGATTTAAAAAACCATGTTGGACAAAAAATGTTTTACTCTAAAATATGACAGATTGCGTGCTTAAACATAAAATTTATTTTTATAATTTTGACCCTTATTTGAATATCATTCAGTAATGATCCTAGTTATAAACTATACATAATGTGAATGACTCGTGCACAATTTTTTAAATACCCAGTATTTGGGAGAAAAAGTTAATTTTATATGAAGGAAAAAAACCTTCAGTGTTATCCTAAAGTAGAATGCAAGTGCTCAATATATCGCCATTGGTAAATGCCTAAAGTAGCTTTAAATATAAAAATTAATGTGCCTATTTTAACCTAAATTTGCCTATTATTAACTTTTTCTCCCAAATACTGGGTATTTAAAAAATTGTGCACGAGTCATTCACATTATGTATAGTTTATAACTAGGATCATTACTGAATGATATTCAAATAAGGGTCAAAATTATAAAAATAAATTTTATGTTTAAGCACGCAATCTGTCATATTTTAGAGTAAAACATTTTTTGTCCAACATGGTTTTTTAAATCACGAAAATATTGTATAAGAAAAAAGTCTTTATATATGTCTGCTAATGTGTATGTTTTTACCATAGAACGATATTTTGTCTTGAACCACATCATGTTTTTTAAGAAATTGTTATTATGTTCCTTCCGATTTGTACAATTGATTTGTAATGGCAATCTAAATAATTTGAACTAGAATAAAGTTTGTGACATTGCTATATCGGTTATCATAATTACAATAAGGCATAACTCTGTATGTATATACGAGTGAGAACAAATACTGTTCACTTCTTTTTTCTTTTTCTAGCAAATGTAATATCATTGGGTAATGTGCTCAACACGCCCGCGCCAAGGGCCCTCCCCCCCTACCAACATGGGCCTATCACGAACACCCTCATAAACGGAGAACTTTGTATGAAAAGGCCGCTTCGCTCGTTATACAGCTGCACCCCGGATTGGCTATTTCACGCACGTGACTTTGCTCCGGACCTGAAACGGAACTTATACACAATACACTACTCGTTTGAGGACTGGTTTTTTGAATCTCTCCGGATTGGACACTTGAACGAATACCTTTTCTGATTGGTCGAAATACGGAATTGATGTCAGACTATTTTTTAAATTGTAAATTTATGAATATTTTTTAAAATTAAGCGACATTTGAGATTTTAAACTGATCATATAAAGTAAATAGTCGGCCATCAATTTCTGTTACTATTTCTTTATTTTTCTATACACTTAATTGTAAATCCAACTTCCTGTCTTTCACAGGAAATTGGATAGCATTATTTCTGTATATATACCGGCTTGTGAACACAGCAATTATACACCATTATTTGCTTTTATCAAATTTTACTCTGCTCTTGAGAAAGACTTGTTGCAAGTTGAAACGTGTTGAGCTAAATAAATATACCTTTTAATACATCTGGAAGACGTTTGGTATTTTCTCTGCTGTGGCAAGCCGGATTCTCCTTTATATGGAGTAAGTTACTACTTTGTTTGTCTTCACACATTAGTATGGTCAATTTGAGTTTCCATTCAGTTATAGATCCACTCATCCACTCAGGATCCATCTTGGACACTTGTTCTGAAGATTTCCTTTGCCTAGAAATACATCTTACTACAGCCGAACTCCTACAATATATGGAGTGAGTATACTGCACTTATATTTTTTGATATCCTTCTGCATTTCAAGCCCTTTTTCTCTTCATCATTTAGAGAAATATTACTCCACAGACCAGCGCCATCTATTTTTCCATTGCCATAAGTTCAGAAAGGACCTCAAGACCTGGCTCTTCGACTGAACTGCAACCCTCAGCGCCTTGAGACCCTTACGGGTGAATAGCCGCGCTTTACAAGAACCCAATAGATAGATAGAGATAGATAGACTAAATATCTGTGTTTTATGTGTTTATTATTCTCTTGTAATATTGCCAAATATTAACTTTACGTAGTTAGGACTTTCCGTGCGATCCTAACAGCACTGGGCTTTAACGCAGTAAGGATGGCATGAAATGCCCTACCTTATATGGCGTTCCTGCAGTCCCTCATGATCCAATCCTGGTCTTGAAATCACAAGAGCACAAGATGATCTTGTGATTTCGTTTTTACTAATAGTGTTTGCATCAGAACTTTGTTCCAATGTTAACACTATCGTACCGACATGAAGGGGTTAAATTTCTGAAAACATATCTGATTCCTATATATTTACTTAATTAACATATCTGATACAAACTTGTGAAATCAAGTGATACACGTGTTTTCCAGTTTTGCTTGTGTAAAAGATCAATAATATTTGTGCTACAGTTGGGGTACATAGAAATCAAATTTATACCTACGGGGGTACTTGCTACAAAAAGGTTGAGAAACACTGATCTATGTAAAAGAAAGCATTTAGCAATAAAGTCTGTTCCTGTTCCAGTCCCTTAGAATCCCTACCTGGTATGGGTTTTTGCAGTGTTCAATATTATTTTAAGTCCAATAAACCCCATATTAACTAATTCACAACAGATAACAACTCCTAAACAGTTGCTTAACGTCATACATTAACAGAAGTGATTTTTGCTGTTATATTTTAGAATACGCTGAAACTAAATCATATGAGAAGATTGTACATTTTGTAATCAAGCGCTTTATGGCCTATGTTGAAGCTGGTATTATTAACATAATAGCCAGGCCCTTTAGCAACACATCAATCTCCTTTAATAGCACAAATTACAGCTGACCTGATTTCCCCCTGGCACTGGCAGACAACACTAACCACTGCTCACCCAAAACCCCCACGTTAACCCTATCCACAACCTACCCCTACTGCAAATAACCCTAAACAAGCTGACCTGATCCTCCCCATCAATGTTAAAGGGACAGTCAAGGTCAAAAAAACTTTTCATGATTTAAATAGGGTATGCAATTTTAAACAACTTTCCAATTTACTTTTATCACCAATTTTGCTTTGTTCTATTGGTATTCTTAGTTGAAAGCTAAACCTAGGAGGTTCATATGCTAATTTATTAGACCTTGAAGGCCGCCTCTAATCTAAATGCATTTTAATAGTTTTTCACCACTAGAGGGCATTAGTTCACGTGTTTCATATAGATAACATTGAGCTCATGCACGTGAATTTACGATGGAGACAGCTCTGATTGACTAAACTGCAAGTCTGTCAAAAGAACTGAAATAAGAGGGCAGTCTGCTGAGGCTTAGATACAAAGTAATTACAGAGGTAAAACGTGTATAATTATAATTGTGTTGGTTATGCAAAACTGGGGAATTGGTCATTAAGGGATTATCTATCTTTTAAAACAACAAAAACTCTGGTGTTGACTGTCCCTTTAACCATTATAGTGACCATCGCCCAGTACAATACCTACTAAGCACTAAATGGAAACTCATGTGATCCTCTGACTGGAAAATAAAGCCCCTACACCCCTCCCCACTTTGGTATACCCCAATAGAACCTCATTGGCAAAAATACCCTACATTACCCCATATACAATTTCAACTCACTAAATCTAACATCTTTTCACTTTCCCCCAGCTTCTCCTAACACCTTTACCTTCCATAGATATTACATTTAAAAATAAAAGTATCTGCCTTGAGTAACCAAGGAGCAGGTGGCTAAAATGAATGCCCAAAATACAGAAAGCAAAGCCATTAAAGACACCTCCTCAGGCAAAGTTGCAGGCCCAGATAGCATGCCCATGGAGAATTATTTTTAATTATTATATGACACCAGCCCACATATTTGTAGATGCTCATATCTGTATACGCTTCAAACCTGGTAGAGATCTGGAATCCTTGGGCTCCTACCACCCTATTTTATAGCACAACAATGACTATGCTTACCAAAATTATGTGGCTGATACATTGGCATTTATCCTACCCTACATTATTTAGACCAGACAGGGTTTATCAAAAACAGGTCTTGGTCACCAATATCAGAAAAGTTCTATTAGCTCTTTGTTATTTTTGGATCAAAGAGAAGGAGTGAGAAAGGAAAACTGTTGAATGCCTGCCCCCTTTCCTTGGACATGGAAAAGGTATTCCACAGGGGGCAATGGCTACACCTTTTTTAAAACCCTAAAGTTTTTTGGGTTTCTGTAGGGCATTCCCAACCTTGATCACTAAATTGTATAATCAACCCGAAGCGGTACTAATAGTAAATGGGCAGGTCCCCCCCTCATTGAGGTTAGAGTGAGGCACATTGCTGTTCAACATGGCAGATGAACCTCTGGCCAAACTACTGAGGCAGGAAATTGGAGTTATAAGAATGATACGCCAATATTTTTAAGAAATCCTTACTTGTCAGTTCCCTCAATCTTACACATGATTGAACAATGTGGTAGCTTCTTAGTCTTTAAAATTAATGTAGACAAGTCAGAAATACTGTGGTTACATAGACGTATGTTGCAGGATCCTCCTAACTGGCAGTTCACTGAGGTTTCTTATTCTTCACTTACCTTGGCATCTGATTGCTCTGTAGTGGCACCTCTGGTACAGTTTAAATATATAAATTTTATTATAAAAGCTGAAAAAAACTGAGGAGTTTGGCTCGCCCCCCCCCCCCCCAACCCTATTGAGTAGAATAGGGGTTATTAAAATGAACTTATTCCCACAATTACTGTATGTGATGCAGTTACACATGCGCGCTTGTTAACTAAGTCTGATGTACGATGCTTGAACACTGCCAGAACAACAACAAAAAGGATAGGACATTGGTTGACAAAGAATCCCCCCCTACACTTAGAGAACGTTTAAGCAAGGGATATAAACAATTTAGATTAGAACGATGATGTAAAGAGAGAGATACAGAAACGGATCAAGAGCTTTTTGTTAAATGGGAAATATACATCTACCGCACTACAAATACAGATAGGGGCCCTCTTCTCCTCATCAGTCTTTATAATGGAAGAGCAGTTAACGGGCAGATGGTGCTTTGCAGGATAAGTCCATTACAGTAGGGGTAAAGGGCAGCTAGATTCATGCTGCAGAATGTGTTGGAGCATTATAAATACATGGAATAAAGATAATAATGAATGTTTAGATAAAGAAAAAAAAATGCTCATCTACTTTAGCCATATCATTCCCGATTTCTAAAGTAAACTTACAAAGAAGACAAATCAGACTAATAGCGAGATTACAAACCTGTGCTCAGGCCTCCCTAACAGGCCAGATTTTGAGGATATCTGAACTAGAGCGCAGGTGAAATAATCAGCTGATTAATAAACATTGTTTATTTTACCTGTTGGGGAGGCCTGGGGCAGTTTTGAGGCCTGGGGCAGTGCCTTAGAGTGACCCTGCACTAAGATTAGCTGGTATTACAAGTGGATAGTAAAAAGGTTTACCAGAGAATCTGAATGCGGCCGAAATGTATGTAGTGCGCTATAAACTGTTAATGGATAGTACAGGGAGCGCTATCATCGCTCATATTAAAGTGACAGTAAATACCTTGTTATTACAAGACATTGCTATAACATATCAGCCATATCTTAAAACAAATTAACATATTTTTTACTGCAATTATTTTTCAATAGCCAAAATTCACCCACCATTTGCTTTATTTAGAGGAGCCAATCTGGAGTTTAGTCTGCAGGCAACAAGGCTACCTACGGTCATAAGTTAATATAAAGTACTCTGTTTTGCAGTTGCTATCAATTAAAGCCAATTATTGAAAGATATGTAGTAGGGTTAGCCTTGTAAATTCAGGAGGGTGATTATCATGTTTGGAGAAGAGAAATTACTTAATTTTCAGAGCTAAATTATATTAAAAGGGGGGCAAGATAAATTATGAATGCATATTGCAAAGTTATTTCATTATGCATAACTAAACATTTTATATAAAAATCTCAAGGTGGTGAGTTAAGTGTTGTGCTCAAACACAATACAAAATAGCAATAGAAAATGCAGCGCTTTTGGAGAACTGAAGTGTTAATGCTAACATATATAGGCATAAGAAAACACGTATAATATATTAAAATAAAGTATTTCACTTATATTTATACATATTTATTCGCAGTTATACATATTTAATTTAAACTCAGGGTTTCTTATTCAGATAACTGTTGTAATGGTGATTTAAAGGGATATGGTCTATGATCAGGTCCTGGACTGGAAAGGGCTCAAAGGTTTCTATGTGTGTACTGTATATGTATTTGTATGTTTGTGTGTGTGCATCTATCTATATATTGTGTGTGTGTGTATGTATATATGTGTATGTATGTAGATGTATGTATATGTATTTTTGTGTGTGTATGTATGTATATATATATATATATATATATATATATATATATATATATATATATATATATATATATATATATATATATATATATATATATGAAATCTATATGCAATGTAACTGCGCAAAAGATGAGACTGTAAGAGTGTGTATATATACACAGTAAAATACCACAAAAATAGTAGTACACAGACCCAGTCCGGGTGGTAACAATCTTCACTGATCAGATGCTACATATAGCAACAGTCTTTACAGTTAGTAAATACAGGATATTTGGCAAGTCCACAGATATAAGTGTATATATAGTGTATATATGTATATAAGTCTCTGGGACTCATTCCACTGTAACCCCAGTAAAGTGCAGCTCAGTCCATAAGTAGATTTGCCTCCAAGAGGGGATCCTCCAATAAAGATCTATAAAACAGAACGTGTGACAAGCGCACAGGGGGTGCACCTAGTGCAGTATGCTCAAGCTGAATCGTATAAATGGTGAGGGATAATCAGAAACGCACTCACCTGATTCTACCTCAAACGTTATGAGGTAATATACAAAGCCCTGGTAATGAGATGATCTCTAAGCGGCCCTTCTCCTGAAAGTTCTTTCCTTATGCCTGATAGATAAAAGCACGGTATAAGTTGCCTTCCAAGGGGAGGGCTGTTTGTAAGAATCTGGAAGGCAACTTATACCGTGCTTTTATCTATCAGGCATAAGGAAAGAAGTTTCAGGAGAAGGGCCGCTTAGAGATCATCTCATTACCAGGGCTTTGTATATTACCTCATAACGTTTGAGGTAGAATCAGGTGAGTGCGTTTAGGATTATCCCTCACCATTTATACGATTCAGCTTGAGCATACTGCACTAGGTGCAGTGCACCCCCTGTGCGCTTGTCCCACGTTGTTTTATATATATATATATATAGTGTGTGTGTATGTGTATGTATATACAATATGTGTATGTGTGTGTATCTATTTATGTATGTGTGTTGTGTTTTAAACTTATATTTCAATAGAAATATCATAGTTTAATAATAAGTAAAGAATAATTTAACCATCAGTTTAGTGCACCTTTGGCTTAGCGTTCAAGCTAAAACCAACAGGAGTTTTTCAGGGCACCCCCAAAGAAGTCTACTAGTGAGTAAATTAGCCCACCCACGCTATTTGACCTCAAGATGTTATTGTGCCCTAGATTTTCAGTCTAGCACTAATATCTTACCTTATATATGATATACAATATGATTACAAAAATAGTAGCGCTATTGATTTAACTTGAGCAATGATAGTGCACCATAGAGATAATTTTGCGTTCCACTTCTAGCACTAATATGGGTACTAGAGGTACTAGTATTGTTTAATTGACCTGATGGGATAGTTGGATGACAGGGAATATGGGTGATTAAGAGTTAAAAGGATAAGGTAAAAAAAGATGTATACTAGAACCTGTTGCCATGATAAGACTTTTTTTTTTTTAAATACCTAATCTTAGGTTTAAGATGAATCATGCAGCAGACAGAACCCAATAACCTTTAGTATCTCCCCATTATCCTCTTAAACATTATCTTATTGAAAGTGACAAAAACCACCTTGTTAGCATCCTCAGTATGAAATGGTATCACCTCAGCAAGACAAATATCAATGGCTTTCTCCAGTCCGGAATATTTACCATTGTAAACAGGGCAGACTCTGCAGTAGTAAGTATACACTATTCAGATGTACTGAAGGCAGCTGGGAACAGCCAGACACAGTAGCTCACTAGACTGTCCTGCTGAGCCTATGTGATAATGCGGGAAACGGCTGAAAACAAATATCACTAGAGTTTATCAGAAATATATATTACAAGCTCACTGAATGTCAAAGGGGAAATAAAGTCAAAATGAACCTTTCATGGTCTATATAGAACATGCTAATGTACTTTTATTATAAACATTGCTTCGTTCTCTCGGTATACGTTATTAAAGAGTAAACCTGGGAGGGCTCATATGACCTCAGGAGCCTGTATTTAGTAGGCTTGTGTAAACAGGAAATTTTCAGTTTGTATGGAATTTTTGTAATGAATATTTGGGGAAATTAATTTCTTTGAATATTCGTTGGCTGCAGTATTCGGTACACATTTAGTTTAAAACAAAGCGAATACTGAATTTTAGATAAACATTTAAATTAGTTTTCATAATAAGAAAGTAATTGTTTAAAGCTACAGGTAAGTAGAATACTTAATACGTTCTGGAGAGCGCGGTAATCTTATCCTCTTCTTGCCAAAGTCCCAGCTGCGCTAACAGAAGGCTTAATACTCTTGGTTCCCAGGACCTGCACTAACTTTAGTTAGCTAAGCCTTCTGTTAGTGCGGCCAGGGATCTGGCAAGAAGATAATCAGGTTAGCAAACTCTCTAGAACGTAGTAAGTTAAGTATTAACCCCTTATATATTTTTTTTAAAGGAAACAAATAAATACTGATGATTTTCTTTGGTGCATTCATTCAGATATTCGTTTAGTTAAACTGAAAGCACATCTCTAGTATTTAGCCTTCTGCCAACTGTTTCCCACAATATGTGTCGCAATATTATGCAAATACTGCAGTGTCACATGCACTCTACTGAGGTCCTATGAGCCCACCTAGGTGTTTTCTCTTCAGCAAAGGATACAAAAAGAACAAAGCTTATTTGATAAAAATTACATGGTCTGTCTGATTCATGAATGTGTAATTTTAACTTAAATGTCCCTTCTTTATTGTCTGGTGCAGTTCTTTACTAGGTGTAGACTAGTGACAATAGATAAACAGCATAATAAGTACTTATGCACATAAAATGTAGTAGCACTAAGCACACCCCTGAAAGGAAACATTATAAAAATAACAGGAATAGAACTCTAGAATGGCCAGTGAGTGTATCTGAACCAGAGCTGTCTGAAGGCATCACCCAAAAGCAAACACCCCACAAAGCATTGTAACATTCCACAAACACCTGGAAACTCGGCCATCAGAAACTAAATTTGTGTTCATGGTTCAGTGTGTGACTTAAATATTGCAGGAGCAATAATACTTACTGAGAGGGATGGGTGTTGCTATACTACAAAAGGCTCAGGGGCTTTAGCCAAAACCCCACCGTAATTTTGTGCCCAACCCAGCTAAATGTCTGTATCACAAATAAGCAGTGATTATCCCCCTCCTGGCTGACTCTAATACACATAGAGCAATGATTTTACCCCCTAGGCTATAAAGCATTTATTTAGTTAACATTATTGGGGTACAACAACATATTTTTGCAGCAAGTTAAAGAGCAATAATTTAGCCACTTTTGTGCCAGAAACAAGAGAACAATGTTTTAGCCTTAATTGTGAATAACAAAGTGATGATGTAAACCTTATTCTGCAAGTAGCACATAGAACAGTGTTTAAACTATGAGTATCACTAACACTAAGCAGCGCTTTTCTCCTTTTTGCAGTAATGCACAGAGCAATACTTTACCATTGTTATTTCAGTAACACAGAATACCGACTTCATCCTTTTTTGCTACTTTAAATGATTAAAAATAGAGTAACACAGCTGTCATTGGTTGTAAGTAGTGGTACCATCCTATACAAATATGGTGTCAACCTATCTAAGCTTACTCAGTCTATAAAGACATTGCACTATACATGTACAGTAATGGCACTCAGTGTCACTTGTCAGTGACGCTGGCCATCGTTGGAAGGTCACCTCTATATGTATACATGTGAGAGTAGAGGACTTTCTGTGATTCACAGATAGCTGCATTTTCCTTTGCTGAATGAGTGTGCTTTCTGGTGTACATTATACATAAGGGATAGAGATATATATAGGCAGATTTACGTACAGACAGGAGAGGCCCATGAATTTATAAGCAGAATTTTGGATGGTTGCAATGAACATGTAGTTTCATGTTACCAAACTCCTCTCTTTCTTTTCAGCGTTTCAGCTGCAGGCCGCTAAGCTGCTCTGTTTCTATTTTTATCCCTCAGTATTCAAACTCAGAGATTTTGAGATAAGGGCTGCTCTTCCTGCAGGATCAGTCCATTTGAATAAACAGGTTCTTGAGAAAACTGCATGGTGGTTTTAATAAGAAAAAAACAGCTATTTCAAATACAAAAATGTGTAGTTTCCCATACATTTAATACTCTGCAGCTGGTATAACAAGTCCTTGGAAATACATTAAGGAGGAACACATTTTACCTTACAGTGTCCCTTTAAAATAGAAAGTTCAACCAAAATTAAACTTATGATTCAGAAAGAACCAGACATTTTAAACAACTTTTCAGTTTACTTCTATTATCTATTTTGATTTGTTCTCCTTTATTGAAAAGCATACCTAGGTAGGCACAGAAGAAGCAATGCATTACTGGGAAGTAGCTGCTGATTGGTGGCTGCACATATATCGCTCTTGTCATTGTGATGTGCTCAGCTAGCTTCCAGTAGTTTAACAAAGGATACCAAAAGAATGAAGCAAATTTGATGATAGAAGTAAAATGGAAAGTTGTTATAAATGGTATACTCTTTCGGTACCATACAATAAAATGTGGCCTTCATGTCCCTTTAATGCTAAACTGCCCTTTTTTAATGTCTAGTTAATGAAATACATGATACTACTCTTGTGTGTAAAGTACAACGGAGCAAATATTACTGCACCCCATGATCCTTTTCTCTAACATACTCCTGCGGTGTACATATACATAAAGGATTATGTTTATTATACCATTTAAACTCTGCATATGTGGTCTGTACATTTTTATATTAATTCCCCATAAAACTACAGCTATTCTAGGGGCCAGGGTGGGAGTCTGCAAATGACAAAACACAAGGGACTTTGCACACACTGCGCAGAGCATGTCACCAAAGTCTTACAATGTGAAGCCCTTAGCGCAGTGCCGTCACCATTCATTATTCATACAACACAGCAGGGCACCAATTCCTTTTCCTTCTGTATTTCTAAATGTCAGCCCCTCTTAGGCTTCCATTGCCTGCAGCAACTCATTGCAAATGCAGCTTAGGCTCCATTTCTGGCCAATTACGGGTTTGATCCTGTGAGGTTTTCCTTTTATCTGCTTGTCATATCTAGTGCTGGGAGTTCATTAAAAATAACACTGATAATTTACTTTCTATACAACGTGTAAAATGAAAACACAAACTTCTTGTATTACAGACACATTACAGAAGATTTCTGACAGCTACTAAATATAATCAAAATACTACAGTATACTCAGTTATAGAGTTTAATGTTTGTCTGTTAGCAGTACTCAAAGGCTGGTGCTGATAACTGCTATAGTATGGCACGCAAATAGAGAAGCGCTCCAACAACAGCTCAGTAGCTTGCTCTATGGCGAGTTACCACCTAGGAGCAGCCTCTGCTATAGTATGGTACACAAAGAGAGAAGCGCTCCAACAACAGCTCAGTAGCTTGCTCTATGGCGAGTTACCACCTTGGAGCAGCCTCTGCTATAGTATGGTACACAAAGAGAGAAGCGCTCCAACAACAGCTCAGTAGCTTGCTCTATGGCGAGTTACCACCTAGGAGTAGCCTCTGCTATAGTATGGCAGGAGATCCCAAACTCATTTTAACCAATGTTAGAGATAGTTTAATACTTGCAATTTATACATTTAAACTGCTCAGAAAAAAAACTCTTATCCTGGCAATTGGCCTTACGGACAGTCCCAACTATCATATGTTCCAGCGTCAGCCCTACTGCACATATTACTCACAAATGAACAGTAATCTTTAAGGGACACTGAACGCAAATTTTTTTCTTTCGCAATTCAGATAGAGCATGCAATTTTAAGCAACTTTCTAATTTACTCCTATTATCAATTTTTCTTCATTCTCTTGCTAACTTTATTTGAAAAATAAGGCATCTAAGCTATTTTTTAATTCAGAACCCTGGACAGCACATGCTTATTGGTCGGTTAAATGAATCCACCAATCAGCAAGAACAACCCAGGTTGTTCACCAAAAATGGGCCGGCATCTAAACTTCCATTCTTGCTTTTCAAATAAAGATACCAAGAGAATGAAGAAAATTTGATAATAGAAGTAAATTATAAAGTTGCTTAAAATTGCATGCTCTATCTGAATCACGAAAGAAAAAAAAAATTGGGTTCAGTGTCCCTTTACTCCCCTGGCTGCTAGTGATAAGCACAGCATTTGACCCTCAAGTATACAGGGCAGTGATTGTTCTCCCTCCTAGGGTGACTAAAATATACACAGCAGTGATTTAATGAGACCCCATTTTGTAAAGGATTCAGACATAATGTCCTGTTTACTTTATTTATATAGATTTTAATGGACATCTGGCTGAAATAACGGACTACCAGCTCAGTACTGGGGACTTGACAACCTTAAAGACATCTCTTCCTTTTCTCTTTCAAGCTAATATGCCTTAGGTCATCAAATCTTTCTCTGAAATGTTTGTGTTTTGGGCTATGCACTATTTTAGCAGCTCTACTTTGTATAATACTTTATTTACATCCTTAAAGAGTCTATGGAATTGGACACAATGTTCAAACATGGAGATGGTGTATGTTCTGTTAGCAACCTATTACTCTGCACTATGACATTAGGTATAAAATCATATCTCCCAACATCTGCCAGATGATTTATGGGATGTGGGCGGTTACGTGGCCAACTTGTGATGTGGGTTCAAGTGGGAAGGGACAGGGTTACGGGAGGGGGCTTTGGGCTTATCAGGGTATCTTCCGCAGGTGTTTCTGGGCAGGGCTTAGTCAGTCCTTTAAAACCGGGACAAAGAGGGGCTGCAGACTGGCACCAGGCCATACCTCCCAAATCATGACAATCCTGCAGGATGGTTGGGAGCATGGTTGTCTACAGGGGGGGGGGGGGCATTTGCCCTCCGCCCAGATTTTCCTCTCCACCTGGAGTACAAACTGCAGAAAATAATGACAATTGAAAAAATGACAATTGCAGTCGTTTTATTTTAAATCCCCTGAATGTAGCTTCGTTTAAGAGGAAGAAGCACAGTATTCTAAGAGTTACATAGCATTTTGGAATTTATAGTTCCCTATTTCCCTCTCAGTATTATACCATCGCAGTTCTGGACATGCATTGTACAGTGGTGGGGAGTGAGCTTCCTGGAAGGCAGAACATTTTGCATGAGGTCACACCCCCTTCTCCATGCTGTGTGTGTAATGGCAATGTGCTCTGAGTTAAAGGGACATTGTACACTAGATTTTTCAGTCTGTGTTATAATTATCTAAAAACATTTATGTAGCTTGAGGATAGTGTTTCTTGTAAAGGGTGTTTCCTGCATTTAATGAATTCAGTACAATAGTGCTTACAAATAATCCTAAATTTAAAAAATGTATGAAGCGAATAACTGAAATAAAAACATGCAGTAAAAATATAAAAAAAAAATCTTCTGCAAAAAATATTTAATGCACACGGTAGAAATTGCAATAAAACCATAGTGCATGTATGAAAAACTATTTGAAATACATACTAATAAGAACCACATTCAAGGTGTATTGTTTTTGTTTATTGTAAAATGAGTTCCCTCACCTCTGCTAGTGGGCTGAACAGAGGCATTCCATGGGTGTAGCTGAAAATTGTCTTCTGGGTCATGTGTATTCTCTAAATATTTTGCCCCTGCAGTCTCACTGTTTTATTTTGTGAACTGAATGGTGTCAAGATTGTGTAAAAATAAGCAAAACACGTATTACCCTTGTGGAAAAACACATGGATAAAGAAATAGAGGCAATTGAAAGAAACTATACTCTAAAAATGATATACTGCAGTCAATACAAATCAGATTTTATAATCAAAGTGTGCCCCCTGCTAACTTCACTCTCCTCAGCCAACTTTACCTTTTCAACAAACTCCATTACTTTCTATAGGAGGCATCTTGCAACTTTAAGGGACAGCCCCCTTTTTTTAGAGAATTTTAAAGTGGGCAGCCTCTGACAAGGCCAGTGTGATGTTTGACGTTTGCTCTTGTGAATGTAAGATAATGGGGCCCTAATATTTGAGAATGGGGAGAATACTGGAATGAAAGGCCTGGCATTGCGGAGGCAGACTAAACTAGGCACAGTAGCAAGATGCATCCGAGAATTTCTACAGTAATTCACAACATACCCACATCCATAAGTAATCACACCCACATCAGTACAGAGCCTGTTTTACTACTATTATTAATTTGGCATAAAAGGTGCAGGGAAAATCTATGTAGAAGTAAATGTACATAACTTTTCTTTGTACTGCCACCATGGGGAAGTTTACTTATCTACTGCTTTTCAGATAGAAATAAAATATAGAAATAAAAAAAATGATGCAGAGCTACACTAATGATTAATGTGTAAATACTGAACCTGATGGCAGGTGCAATTAAACATAAACCTATGCTTGTCTCTTTACACTAATTTAAACTCTATATTCAAGACTTCTTACAGCCTTCAAAATACCCTGTAATATCTTCCAGACCTGTTTTTTTTATTTTAATTGAGCTGCTTGGGTAAAGTTCCTCTCTTTTCCTCCAATTCAGTTGAAAGAAAGTTCCTGCTGCTGCTGCTTTGAATGCAAAACATTTTTATTAACCTCGTGCCTAAACATATTGTTCCTTTAATTACAAACTGTAATACCCCATACATGAATTAATGAAAAAGAAATAACATTGAACTATACAATACTTATTTTGCTTGCCTTAAAGGGACAGTTATGTCAAATTAAAAAGGACCATCATAGTCAAAAAAATGACATGCTCTAATCCGATACAGCGTGTCATTTTAAGGCTATCGTCCCCTGCAATACAAAAAGAACAGCCTTTTGCAGGGGTTAAAGACACAGTACTGCAGGGTCAACAGTCTTAAAAACTTACATGCTCTAGACTAGGATTAGAGCATGTCATTTTTCAATTATTATGGCCCTTTAAAGTGATTGTAAAGTTTAATCATGTACTGCCCCGTATATAAAATAAATCTTAGAAACAACGGCACTTTAACTCATTAAAATTTTTAAATGCTTTGTTTGTAAAATAATCAACATTTAGTGATGGTAAACATCGTGGCCGTTCCTCCACCCGCATCTCATACTTTATTTAGCTAATTGATTACTATACTGGCTTCATTAAACCGTTGCGTGCCCCTCAAGCTGGACGCCAAATGGGGCACGCAACTATTGGATGAAGCCGGATTCGTCATCGATCGGCTAAATAAAGTATGAGAGGCGGGCAGGGAACGGTGCGATGTTTACCATCACTAATTGCTAATTATTTTACAAATGAGTGTCCCTGTTTTTAAGATAATTTTATATACTGAGCAGTAAATGATTAAACTTTACAATAACTTTAAAGTGAAAGACAACCCTAGCATTTGTGAAACACTAAGATTGACTATTGAAACAAATAAAGGGAACTTTCATTCATGAAGTATAACATACTTCATGCAGAAAGATCCTTTATTTGTTTCAAGAAATTACCATTCTGAGCTTCTCAGGCAGCCCACGGCAGAAATTTATTTTGCTAAGAGGTGACGTTTTTAGATACTCTATCCCCCCAACTGCATTAAACAGGGGTGTATAAGACACCAGTTTGGAAAGAGGGAGCTCCCTTTTTATAATTTGGTGTTTCATACGTTATTAGTAGAGTAACAAAAAAAAAAAAAATCAGCAACTACAGAAAAAGGACTTTTTATTAAATCTTCATAGGATCCAAACAACATAACCTACAATGTTTCAGGCTTTAACTAGGCCCATAATCAGATCTCATTTTTAATTGCAGTCATTAGTAGGTAAATGCTATAAAATGACATCTGCTTACCTAATGTATATAATTTATGGGGGATGGGAAGCCCTATCCAATAAAGACAGCATACAACACACACACACACACACACACACAATACCCATCAACTAAACAGAATTACCAGTTTCAATTACTAATTTTTATAAAGATTAAAAAACAAACAAAAAAAAAAAACACACACAACTAAAAATTGTTCTTAAATTCAATACGATTAAATGTGTGTTTGAAACATTAAGAGAATTATGACTTCTATGCTGCTATTTACCATGTGCGATGTAGAAAGAGACGAAAAAAGGTTTTTATTTGTCGTTTTGTTTTTAAATTCCATATGATGGAATTTTCCCACATTGGTATTTCTGCAGAATAAAGAAACTTTCTAAAAAATGCTTAATCTGCTAAAAAAAAAAGTTATAATTTGTGTGGGTTATACCTCACAAAAAAAAATGATTTTAAGAGTAGTCAAGTCAAAATTAAACTTTCATGATTCAGATAGGGCAAGAAATGTTAAACAACTTTCCAATTTACTTTCATCATCAAATTTGCTTTGTTCTCTTGGTATTCTTTGTTGAAAGCTAAACCTAGGTAGGCTCATATGCTAATTTCTAAGCCCTTAAAAGCCGATTCTTATCTCAGTGGATTTTGACAGTTATTCACAGTTAGACACTCCCAGTTCATGTGTGCCATACAGATAAAAATTTTGCTCACTCCCGTAGAGTTATTTATGAGTCAGCACTGATTGGATAAAATGCATGTGTCAAAATACCTGGGATTAGGGGGCAGTCTGCAGAGGCTTTGATACAAGGCAATTAGAGAGGTTAAAAAAAAAAAAAAAAGTGTATTAATAGAATAGTATTGGGGAATGGGTAATAAAGGGATTATCCATCTTCTTAAACAGAAAAATTTCAAGTAGAATCTCCATTTTAATGTGTAAATGAGTGCCAAGCAACTAAAACCATACAGTATCTAGCAAATGGATGGGAAATGGCTATGAACTAAATGGGTTAATGTCCCTTTAAGAAAATGTGCCTGCAAAGCTAAGGGCTATAATTGCCTAAAAATGTTTGTAGAGAAACAGCAACCAAGCATCAGGAAAGAGAAAATGGAACCCTGCAGGAGTTCTTGAGATCCAGAGAGACAAGAAAAAGCTGTAAAGGAGAGTTTGTATGAAGAACGTGCAGGAGAAAGTTTGGACGCACTATTAAATGTCCTCTTTTAGTTGCAAAATGTCCCTTTAACAGCACAAAGTTTTTAAACAGGAGTCCACCATTGCCTGCATTTTTAGTCTCTGAACAAATATACAGGAACTTAAAGGGGCAGTCTAGACCCAATACATAATTTTGATTACTTATTGTTACATACCAGAGAAGCATCCTACAACTGGTGCCACTTCTATAAGCTTGCAAAGATTCATCTTGTTGTGTATATTTTGGTATGTTAAGTTTCTACGATCACGATTGACTCAGAAATACGTTTTCCTACTCACACATGCTGATTTGTGCTTTTGCAATTTGAAATAGCCAACTGCAAAATATTAAATGTGCACTGCTAAACTATCATACAAGAAAACAAATAACTGGACAAGAAGAAAGCTGTGGGTGGAGCTTAGCAGCCATTTTTGGCCGCTAACAAACTATCAGTATTTAAAAGTTTCATGTACTTCTTACAAGCTTATAGATGCAAGATGCTTACAATGAGTAATAAATAACAAGTATTCCGTCTAGACTGTCCCTTTAAAGTGAATGTCAATTTTGATGCTAAAGTGCCCGGTTTTTAAAAATTCTATTAAAAACAGGGGCACTTTAATTCATCAAAACTTACATTTCACTCCTGTTGTGAAAAAGAAAAAAAGAAAAAAAACAACACACTGTTTAATCTTCACAGCAGCTCCAGCTTTCTCCGCCCGTCGCAAGCCATTTCTGATGTCAGAAATGATGGATAGGTCATCCTCTAATCACGGCTCCCCCCCCCAGGGGGAATCAGTGTCTGATTCAACACCGTGATTGGAGGAAGCCGGATTCCTCATTTTAGACGGAGGAAGCCGGATTCCTCATTTTAGACCCAGGAAGAGGCTTTGTGACAGGTGGAGGAAGCTGGAGCTGCTGTGAAGATTAAAAGGTAAGTTTTTTTTTTTTCTCAACAGGAGTGAAATGTAAATTTTGATTAATTAAAGTGCCCCTGTTTTTAATCGAATTTTTAAAAACCGGGCACTTTGTCAATTTTGATGCTATTCACTTTAACTGACTATTCAAAACTCTTTGTTAAACTTTTATCATTTGACTCCCCCACAGTAGTCAATCCTAGATATCTGCGGTGATCTTATCCTACCCAAAACATATTACTCTCCTTAGAAACGTATTTAAAATTACATTCATCTTACTTTACACAGAGCTTTTCTTTTGTTGTTTGTTTTTTTTTTGTTTATGTAATTTGAATGAAAAAAAATGCTGCATTATTTAGATATTTTGTCTCACAGTACTGTTCAGTTTATTCTTATGTTGAATAAAACAAATTTAGTAAGTGCTTGAACACAAACACACAAATTCTCCCATTTTACCAGATATTCCTTTTGAAGCAACTTATCGATGCATTCCAAATCTTCTAAGAAATCGACTGCAATAAAACATTCAAAGAGTTGAAAGGTTGTGAACATGTGTGGGCGGTCTGAAAAGATTCTACAGCATAATAAAGTATTGTATTGCTGCTCTCATACATGAAACAAGTATTGGGCTGATTTTTGGCGCCATAACCCCGATTTCATCATAAAGTAATATGGTACAAAAAAAAAAAAAAAAAACACATCAGTAGGGAGTAGCATTTAAAATAAGTTGCTTATATTTCATGTTTGAAGTGTTATGTGGTCTTGACAAAGGCTCAATAGTGGAGCCCAAAAAAATTTGAATAAACTTTTGTATTAGATAAAAATGTAAAAAATCCAGGAGTGTGAATGTTTGGTATGAATATGATATTCATTTTTTGAGTTCCCAGGTAGTTGTTATGAAATAGCAATAAGTGCATTAACAAGCAGAACTTATATTTTCCAGGCAGAACAATTATTGGTACAATTATGTCACAAATAGGATTTTGAAACCATCTCAATAAACGAGTAAATGAACAGACGTGTTAATTTGCAAGGTCTCTATACAACCCCTACTACACTTGTTTGAGAAAAATAATCCATGTGAACAATTCTTGAAACATATTATTGGCTTGATGACCTATTCTTCATAGTGTAAATATTATATATACTAAAATTAATTATGTTATTTCCTTCATTTGTCCCATCTAAGTCAAGGAGAGGTATTTGCTATTATCCACCAACCACAATGCAGCAGTGTAAAAATAAATTACATCTTCTCATTTATAGTGGGTAAGTGTTTACCCAACATATTTACTCCCCTGGACCCAGCTTCAAAATAGTATGGTTTCAACCCACAAATTGTGGACAACTACTCAAGAAAAGACTTTGAATCAATCCTTAATTGGTGTACGGTTACAGCAAGCACTGGGGCAATGCTGCTCCCTACAAGACTCTCTCTAATACATGATAAGATATCTGATATGCAGGAGTTCCAAAATAACCAGTGGGTTTTTTCAAAAGCATAAGCAGGCATTATGTTGAATATCTATTTTTACATAGGTAAATATGGATATTCTCTCCAAAATATATCAGATGTAATCTGGAAGCAACTGAATCAGCTCACAAAATAAAATAAATTAGCAGAAAAGTAAACATTGCCATAAAATGAATAATCTCAGGTTCTTGATTAATAAGAGAAAGCAGGAGAGAAATTCCAGGAAAGAGTGGTCACATTAGAATAAAGTCACAGAAAGAAAATTACAACCAACTCATCAGCTCCTCTTCATATTTCTCTGGGTCTATGAAAGGTTTGTTGATGGAACGGATCATAAGTTCCCCACAGTAGGCACACTCTACGGCCACAATGTCATCAATATCTGCCTTAACCTGCTCACGAGTTTGCTGACCCTTACCCAAGCTTATTGTGTCCTCATCCTTAGTACGGGATCGACTTTTAGAAGGTTGAACAGTGGTTCCAAGCTTCTTCTGTAGGTCTTCAAGTTTGACCTGTTTGTAAGCAGGCAGATTTGGTACAACAACTTGCATTAGGCAATCGTAGTGGAACATGTGGCCACATAGGAAGAGATAAAAGGGGCGATTCAGCAGTGGGAAGTCACAAACAGTACATTTGTCCTGGGGATCAACAGAGCCATACTTGTTTCTCATCTCCTGCATGTCCTCTCTTATACGCTTAGCACTCTGGGTAGCATCTTCCATCTCTCTCTTCAGCTCTTTAATGTGATTATTGTATGCCTCCAGGGAGCTGCAGATGGCTTCTTTAAAGTGGTCAATGGTCACAAAGTCAGGGAAAAATGGTAGGATGTCCTCAATCTTCAGCAAATTGCAGCTGGACAGACAGACCATGGCTTTCTTTACGTCCTTCTCCTCCTGTACAACATGACGAGCAATTTTCAACCACAGCTTTTTACATAGCTCCTCATCTTCCTCTGGTAAATCTGCACAAGACTTTGCTAGATCAACATCCACCTGTGTAATTTACAAATAAAACAAACATTGATTAGAATACATATTCCTGATTCAATCATAAGCATAAAAAACTACATCACTATGCAAAAGACAGTATATGATCTTTGAAATACAAAGCAAAACACTCTACTAACTACACCAATAAAGAAAGCATTTATAAAATCAGTTCTTCTATGACCAAATTTACTTTGTTCTCTTAAAAAGTCTCAAATTGCCTCTATGGGAAAAAGTGAAGGCTGACTCCAGATTTTCATTGCACACTAACTGTGGCATGTCTTTTCTTAAAGAGTAGCTTCTTACTATAGTCCTAAAAAAAATGACTTTTCAAAATAACTAAAGGCAATATTTATGGCAATATTTATGGCATGCACCTTCTGAAAAACACTTTAAAATGTATAAGGACTAGAACATCCCTTTAAAACCTGCATCTCAAAAGTTGCACCCCTAAAACCCTCAAGGATATGTTTGCTTGATGCCTTTCCTGTGGCAAATTGGAGGACATATGTAAATAATCTCCGGCACTAATCTAAGCAAATTTACCTTTTTATCCAATAGCCCTTTAATTACGGATTATAGAACATAATACTAAGGGGTCAATTTATTAAGCTGAGGCGGACAGGGGCACACATACACACCCCTGTCCGCTGCAGTTTGCCTCTGGCGGGCTGAATTCCGCTGCCGGTATACAGCATTGCACAGAAGTGCTATTTTGCACTCGTGTGCAATGCCGCACCCTGCCCGCGCACAGCTTATCACGCGTGGGCAAGAGCTGTCAATCACCCCGGTCGGACGAGACCCAGGAGATTGAAATTAGCCACCTAAGAGGTATGTAAGCAGTGGTCTAATGACAGCTGCTTGTTAAATACGGAGTGCGGGTTCTCTTGTGAGTGCAATAGCATAAACAGCACTTTCTCAAAGGCCAAAAGAAACCCAAATCAGGATTCAGAGAGATAGATATATATATATATATATATATATATATATATATATATACACACATATATACACACACACACACACTATAACTGCGTGCGTTTGTAATGTTTGTCGGCAGTTGCGCAAGCATCCTCAATGGAATGTTGGCATCCAGGAGAATTCTGAAAATGGCAGGGTGGTTTTTCGGAATCCACCGGTGGATGCAGCGAAGCCAAACAGAGAATTACAAAAGTAACACCTAATCGCCTACATTAAAGTAATAAAAAAGAAAAAAGAAAAAACACCACCCGCACAAAATATAACAAAAAACAAAAGTATTAACTCCTAAACCGCAAAACCCCTATATCGCAATAAACCTATTTACCCTATTAACCCCTAAACCGCAAAACCCCTATATCGCAATAAACCTATTTACCCTATTAACCCCTAAACCGCAAAACCCCTATATCGCAATAAACCTATTTACCCTATTAACCCCTACATCGCAATAAACCTATTTAACTTATTAATCCTTTAAACCACAAAAACCCACAACGCAAATAACTATTTAAATAACTAAGTTCAGTACACTAACCTAACACCCCCTAACTTAACACCCCATTAAATAAATCCAAATTACCTAAACTAATACATTCTAAAGTTACAAAAAATTTAAAAAAAGCTAACATTACAGAAAATAAAAAAAAATCAAATTACCAAATTTAACAAAATTAAACCTAATCCCTATAAAAATAAAAAAGACCCCCCAAAAATAAAAATACCCCCTACTCTAATAATAAACTACCAGTAGCCGTTAAAAAGAGCTTTTTGCAGGGCATTGCCCCAAGATAATCAGCTCTTTAACAAAAAATATACAAAGTCCCAACTAACATTAAACCCCCCACCCCCCAAAATAAAGGAACCTAAACTACCCATTGCCCTGAAAAGGGCATTTGTTTGGGCATTGCCCTTAAAATGGCATTTAGCTCTTTTTCTGCCCATCCCTAATCTAAATAAAACAAATCCCCACAAAAAACCCTTAAAAAAAAATCTTAAGTATAACCCCCTGGTTGGTACTCACGGTTCCTGAAGTCCTGCGGAGAAGGTCCTGTTCCAGGCGGTGAAGTTTTTCCAAGCGCAACCTCTTCTTCTTCCAGGAACATCCTGCAAGGAGTGGAGCTGAAGACCGCAGAGCTGAAGACCGGCGACCCTGGAACTGAAGGCCGTGACAACGGAGCCATGGAGCGTGGAGGATCCTCTTCGTACATTCTCCTCTGTACACTGAATTCAAGGTACGCGATTAAAGATGGCGTCCCTCGAATTCCTATTGGCTGATTTGATTCTTCCAATTCAAATCAGCCAATAGGATGAAAGCTACTCAAATCCTATTAGCTATTTAAATTAGCCAATAGCATTAGAGCAAGTGAAATTCTATTGGCTGATTTGAATAGCCAATAAAATTTCACTTGCTCACATACAATTGGCTAATTTAAACAGCCAATAGGATTTGAGTAGCTTTCATCCTATTGGCTGATTTGAGATGGAAGAATCCAATAGGAATTCAAGGGACGCCATCTTAAATCGCGTGCTTTGAATTCATTATTCAGTGTACCGGGAAAATCGTACGAAGAGGATCCTCCACGCTCCATGGCTCCGCAGTCGACGGTCTTCAGTTCCAGAGTCGCCGGTCTTCAGCTCCGCGCAGGATGTTCTTGGAAGAAGAAGAGGTTGCGCTTGGAAGAAGTCTTCACCGCCTGGAACAGGACCTTCTCCGCCAGACTTCAGGAACTGTGAGTACCAACCTGGGGGTTAGATTTAGGATTTTTAAGGGTTTTTTTGGCGGGGGATTTGTTTTATTTAGATTAGGGATGGGCAGAAAAAAAAAAAAAAGGAGGAGCTAAATGCCCAAACAAATGCCCTTTTCAGGGCAATGGGTAGTTTAGATTATTTTTAGCGTTATATTTTTTTGGGGGGGGGTAATGTTAGTTGGGACTTTTGTATATTTTTTGTAAAAGAGCTGATTATCTTGGGGCAATGCCCTGCAAAAAGTTCTTTTAAGGGCTACTGGTAGTTTATTATTAGAGTAGGGGGTGTTTTTATTTTGGGGGGGGGTCTTTTTTATTTTCATAGGGATTAGGTTTAATTTTGTTAAATTTGGTAATACGTTGTTTCTACATCTGTAGTTTAAAAAATACTTAGACTGCCCTCTGGGCAGGCTTATCGATATATATATATATATATATATATATACACACACACACACACACACACTAGTCGATAAGCCTGCCCAGAGGAATTGCTCTTCTAAAAACAAATATGTGAAACATGCAGATTTGATGGAAGCTAGATTTTTAGATAGAGGATACTCGAAAAAATGTATTAATCGGGCAGCTTCAAAAGTCAATAGACTAACATAGTAGATAAGGTTGAAAAAAAGACTGAAGTCCATCGAGTTTAACCTATACAAATCTAAAATACTTACAAAAAGCTCCAGTTAAGCTTAAATAACCCCATTAAAATGTGACCCATTTAATACTAGCAATCATATCCATGAATTTTGTTTGTATACAGAAACTTATCCAGACTATTTTTAAATGTATCTATGGTATTGGCATTCACTACCTCCTTTGGTAATGAGTTCCACAATTTTATTGCTCTCACAGTGAAAAAACGTTAAATCTCCTTTCCTCCAACCTTAAATTATGACCTCTTGTCAGAAACAATTTTCTTGGAATAAACAGAGCTTCTGCCATCTCTGTATATGGGCCTTGAATATATTTATATAAAGTAATCATGTCACCTCTCAAGCGCCTTTTTTCTAAAGAAAACAGACCCAGTTTGGCTAGCCTCTCCTCATAGGTTAATTTCTCCAATCCCCTTATTAGCTTTGTGGCCCTTCTCTGAACTTTTTCTAGTTCTGCAATATCTTTTTTAGCAATTGGTCCCCAGAACTGCACTCCAAACTCAAGGTGAGGTCTTACCAGGGCTTTATATAATGACAGAATTATGCTTTCCTCCCTTGAATCAATGCCTCTTTTAATACATGCTAGTATCTTATTAGCCTTTGAAGCCGCTGCCCTGCATTGTGCACCCATCTTTAGCTTGTTATCTATTACTACTCCCAAATCCCTTTCCTCCTGTGTTTGGCTAAGTCTTGTCCCATTTAAAAAATACGTAGCCTGCTTATTTTTACTTCCAAAATGTAGAACCTTGCATTTTTCTGTATTAAATCTCATTTTCCATTCACTTGCCCATAGTTCTAATTTTAGCAAATCCCTTTGTAAAGAAAGTTCGTCCTGCTCTGACCTTACTTAACTTAGTATCATCTGCAAAAATAGAGAGAGATGTCGCTATTTAATCCTTGCTCCAAGTCATTTATAAAAATATTAAAAAGAACAGGGCCCAGTACTGATCCCTGGGGGACGCCACTGATTACCTTTGTCCAATCTGAGTATGATCCATTTACTACTACTCGTTGCTCCCTATCTTTTATCCAGTTATTTATCCATGAGCTAACATTTTCAGCTATTCCCAGTCCCTTAATTTTGTGCATTAATCTCTCATGTGGCACTGTATCAAATGCCTTTGCAAAATCTAAGTATATCACATCTACTGATTCCCCTTTATCTATATTTTTACTTACTTCCTCGTAGAATCTAATTAGATTAGTTTGACATGATCTATTTCTCCTAAAGCCATGCTGATTAGAACTCATAATCTTGTTTACACAAATATGCTCATCAATATAATCCCTTATAATCCCTTCAAATATCTTCCCCACTATTGATGTCAGACTAACTGGTCTATAGCTTCCTGGATCATCCCTGCTTCCCTTTTTGAAGAGTGGCACCACATCAGCTTTACGCCAATCCTGGGGTACCATGCCTGAGGATAATGAGTCTTGAAAAATTAAGAGTAAAGGTTTGTCTATAACAGTGCTAAATTCCCTTAACACCCTTGGGTGTATTCCATCTGGGCCTGGAGTTTTATTTACCTTAATATTTTCCAGTTTTTTCCTGGTATCCTCTAAACAAAACCCAGTTAGTGGTATGGACTGGCATGTTCTATTATGTTCAAAAGTATCATTCAATGGTTCCTCTCTTGTGTATACTGAAGAAAAAAACTGGTTTAGTACCTCAGCCTTCTCCCTGTCATTATTTATCATGCTACCCTCCACGCATTTTAATGTACCTATATTATCCTTCTTAGATTTTTTGCTATTTATGTACTTAAAGAACCTTTTAGGGTTAGACTTAGAATCCTTAGCAATTAATTTTTCATTTTCAATTTTGGCTAATTTGATTGCTTTTTTGCATGCTTTGTTACATTCCTTATAAATATTGTATGCTGAGTCTGTACTATTTTCTTTTAATAATTTAAATGCCCTACGTTTTTTCCTAATTTCTCTTAACACATTTTTATTTAGCCATAACGGCTTTGTTTTTTTATTTTTACTTTTATAACCATATGGTATGTGTTGATATGTATATTTATTTAACACATTTTTAAATATTATCCATTTATTCTCTGTATTTTTATTAGAAAATACATTGTCCCAATTTATATTATTTAATGATTTCCTTAAATCGTTGAATTTTGCTTTCTTGAAATTAAAAGTCTTAGTTAAGCCTTTAAAACACTGCATTTGAAAATAGATTTCAAATGTGACCATGTTATGATCACTGTTACCCAAATGTTCTTTAACTTCTATGTTTGATATTATATCTGTATTGTTTGATAGCACTAAATCCAATATAGCTTTACTCCTAGTTGGCTCCTCTATTAATTGTGACAAGAAGTTATCCCTGAGAACATTTAAAAATCTATCCCCCTTAGCTGAATTACTAGTTTCATTGGCCCAGTTTATATCAGGGTAGTTAAAATCTCCCATAATTACAGCACTGTTATTAGCAGCCTTACCTATTTGGATAAGTAGTTGAGTTTCCTCCGGGTCACTAATGTTGGGAGGCTTGTAGCATGTTCCTAGTAATATTTTTTTAGGATTTTTCCCCCCACTCTTTATTTCAACCCACAGGGTCTCTACATTGTCACTTGTATCATAAATATCTTCCCTTATTGTAGGTTTAAGGTTAGGTTTAATATACATGCAGATTCCTCCACCCCTTTTATTATTCCTGTCCCTCCTAAATAATGTATACCCCTCTAAGTTAACTGCCCAGTCATGTGAATCATCCCACCAAGTTTCAGTTATACTGATAACATCATAGTCCTCTTCTGCAACTAAGAGCGTCAGCTCCCCCATTTTACCTGTCATGCTTCTTGCATTTGTTGTCATACATTTAATTTTCATGTGCTTTCTGCTGCTACTCGGTGTGCTTTCCTCTATATTTTCTAATGTGACATTTCTTAAGTCATCCCTTCCTTGAGATATTAAGGGATTGTCATATTCACAGACTGATCTCTCTGTTCTATTTTGTTCTAACTGACCCTCCCCCCCCTTTGCCTAGTTTAAAAGGTTCTCTAAACGTGCTACCATCCTTTCCCCCAACACACCTGCACCCATGTCATTCAGGTGCAATCCATCCTTACTGTACAAATTGTACCCTAGTGAAAAATCAGCCCAGTGTTCTAAAAAGTCAAACCCCTCATTTTTACACCATGTCTTTAGCCATGAATTAACAGACCTTAACTCCTTCTGCCTTACTGAATTAGCACACGGCACTGGTAATATCTCAGAAAATATTACTTTGGAGGTCCTTGCTTTAAGCTTGCTACCTAACTCCCTGAAGTCATTTTTTAGGACTCTCCATCTCCCACCGATTCCTTCATTAGTACCAATATGCACCATGACTGCAGGATCAGACCCACATCCCTCTAACAATCTATCAATACGCTCCACAATATGCCTAACACGAGCCCCTGGAAGACAGCAAACTGTTCTATGTAAAGGGTCTGGATGACAAATTACCCTATCAACCTTCCTAATAATAGAGTCTCCTACCACCAACATCTGCCTCTGGCCCTGACTTGTATGCCCCTCTTCCATGACTGAAGGACTGCCCACCATAGTATGTTCATCTTCCACAGCTAAAGGACTGTTCACTATACTAGGCAACACATCCCTCTCTGACACTGCCACCCCTGAACTGATATCCCCAACATCTTCACTTAATCTGGCAAATCTATTGGGGTGTACCAGCTCAGAACTGGCCTGTCTCTTCCGCTTACCTTTACTTCGCCCTCTGACTGTGACCCAGCTACATCCTGGAGTCTCCTCATCTGAATCCTCCCCATTCCCACTGCTGGAACCATTAACAACCAGCTCAGTCCTATCCATTTCCCTTTCAAGTGTCTGAATTTCATGTAGTGTTGCAATTCGTTCCTCCAGATCCCCAATACGAGTTTCTAAAGAGACAATATGCTCACACTTGCCACAAACATATAATCCCAGAAGCGGCTGCTCCAGTGATGCAAACATGTGGCAAGCTGTACACTGAATGAGATTCTCACACATTCTTAATAAAAGGTTTAACTTAAAAGTATAAAATATATTTCCCCTTGGTTACCCCAAAACCTTGTTTGCCTAACTACCTTGGTTAGCTAACTATAATACTTAAACAGACTAGATAGAGATGAAGTACTCTACAAAATTAAGGATGAACCAATCCAAAAAGAAAGGATAAGATTTATCTCAGGTTACAATTGCCAGTGGGGTACTATTAAATCAATTTTGCAGAAACACTGGCATCTCCTAACCTATGAGGAGAAAATAAAAGACAAGGTAGGGACATTTCCCCTAATGGTAGCACGAAAGTCACCTAATCTAAAAGATCATTTAGTAAGAAGCATGTATAATAGAAGTCTAGTGCAGACTGGCTCAGAAAAGACAGAGGAGTTAAAGGTAACTATCCTTGTGGTCAGTGTGTGTATTGCCCGTAAATGGAGAAGGCTAAAAAATTCTCAGCAGGCAATAGTAAAAATTATGATGTCAAGTATTTTTTCAACTGCAATTCGGTTGGTGTAGTCTATTTAATACACTGTTCATGTCCTAGATTCTATGTAGGAAAAACAAAAAGATTCCTAAAAGATAGGATTCAAGAACACAGAGATGACATCTCACATAACAGAGATACTACAATAGCAAGACACTTCACTCAGTTTCACCAGTCTAATGCTTCACACTTAAAAATAATGGCAATAGATAAGGGAATAGTGAACAACAGAGGAGGTGATAATGACACAGTATTGCTACAGAAAGAAACTCGTTGGATCTATGTCTTAAAGACAAGATATCCAAGAGGTCTGAATGAAAGACTAGAGTTTGCTTCATTTCTCTAGCGATACTGTAAAAGTAAAAGTAAAATGTAGAGCAGTTTTAATCTCTTGCTATACGCCCCCATGACGTAATGAATGGAGGCGGGGTTTAGGGTACTAAAAGAAGCACCTGAGCACTTTAGCCCTGAGGAAGCCCCGATATGTTTGGAGCAACAAGGGGTGAAACATACGTTGGCAAGCTCCTAAAGATGTCACACTAACTGACCTTAAAAAGCAGTCCCCCAATAAAATTGCACCCTCTTGGTAAGCACCGCAATCAACGAGTATCAGTTTACCTGCATGAGTCGGTTCCTGATTGGAAGCAATATATAGCTGACAACCTCTAAGTTTGTAAAGGCAAAGGAGGAGTGAGCAGCTACTTACATGTGTCCTGGAAGTATCCCTGAATAATATGGGGGAAAGACACCACTAGTCAGAAAGAAAAGCGAAAAGCTGACCGGAGAAAGAGTGGAAGTCTGGAACTTACCCCGGATACAGTGCACGGCCTGAATCTGTGCAAACCTGTTTCCAGTAATTTGCTTCGGATAACATACAGCCCAGGAGAAGCAAAGAAACGCTGAATTAAGCGTGGCTGGTCTCGCATCAGGAGGTGTGGAACAAACAAAGAAGAAACACTAAGATACGACTCTACAGAAGGTAACAGTGATCCTTTACTTTTAAGCGTAACAGCTTATATCGGTAGTAAGAGCAATACCGAATAACGGACACTGCCGTGGAAATGGTAAAGTGAACTTTAACCTTCTTTTCTTAGCTATGCTGAACTGGTGCATTTTAATAATGGTGCAATACTACTATATGGAACTATGACTATGCTAATATGGTCTTATAATGCATTACTTGTTTTGAAGCTATATATTATCTATTAAGGGGACCACTTTAAAGTTGTAACATTTCTGTGTTACATTTGTTGCTACACTATTATAATCTCTTATATGACATCACACTTTTAGTGTTTAGCGCTGCACAAAATGTACCTTTATTTGGTTGTTTATATCTATATACCTAATTACAAATAGATCATTTATAGATAAGACTGGCCAGTCAAGTGTGATTTATGCATCTTTATTAAAATGTGTGTCTATGATGTGTAGGAATTCTGCCCATGGATAGGGCTGGAGTCCGCTGTTTTTAGATTTGATTCTGAAATAAAATTTATACAAGACTATTTTCAAAAAGAGTGCTGTAATTCCTTTTCTTTATACTAAATTTGTCGAAATTTTGTATACCATATCTATATTTTCTTACTTTTTAATACTAGTTACTATAGGGTCTGCACCATGAGATGTGACTACATCTAATTAAAATAATATATATTTTTTCACCGTATGTGGTGAAACATGTCATCTCTCCCCTAAAAATTATTTTGTATTTATACTTCCAATTAAAGGATAATCTGTTGAGGATTCACAACCCCCCTTTAATTTCTGGGTGATCGAGGTACAAAATTATTCTATAGTCTTACTCCTTTTGGCCTTTTATGGTGCCCTAAGGGGAAAATTTGTTTCAGAGTTAGGTCTTTTATTGGTGTGACTCGGTTTGTTCTATTCGTGGGTAGAATGGTGCTCACCATGTCAGATGAAGTGTGGGAAGCAGAACTAAATGAATCGCTTTCCCAAAGTAATAGTATAGAAACAGGAGATACAAATAATCTATAAATGTATTTTCATCTTTTAAAAAAATATAGACAATGTTTAACCAGACAAATAAAAATAAGGGCGGAAAATTCAAGTCTCAATAATTATGTAAAAAACAAGATAATACCTAGAGGCCTACGGCTCCTATTGGATCCAGGTGCAAGGACAAAGGAAGATGAGGAAGGGGAATCATTCCTAACAGAATGGAAAACTATCCACACTCTCATTGGATCTAATGGGTATGATGATATCTAGAAATGATAAGAGACTAGAGAAAGTAAAAATAGAGGTAGATCAAGCATTAGCAAATGTAAATCTATTTGAAAAAGATAAGAATTTTTAAAAGTTAAATGAGGAAACAAAAAACAGTGTATCTAGATTACAGGCAGATATAAAACTAAGAAAGTGCCGCAAACTAATAAGAGACCAAGATGATTACAGAAAGGATAGAGTTTACGTATACAAATCTCAGAAAGAATCATATGATTCAGGCACAGATACCTCAGATGTAGAGACAGAGAATTTGTCAAAAAACCAATCAGGCCTCTATCAAAAAGATGGAGAAGGAGGGGTGGGAGAAAGAGAGCAAAGCAATATTTCTACCAGAGAGAGGAGATATCCGATGAGGCAAACAAGAGGGAGAAGGGATTATTACAATCAAGAGAGGTTGCAGGAAAGGGGGAGATCGAGGAGAGGCAGGTTCAGGGATTACTAAAAACTCATGATAAAGATGAGATGCAAATAGTGAACCTTTCAAAATTTCCCCTTAATCTTGCACATATGAGTCTCTTGAAAAAAGGTATATCCTTTAGCGAAATTGAATAAATGTGAAGTTACAAAAGACCTTAACCTCTTCGCTAGAAATTTTTTTTGTCACAATTAATGAGTAAAGATAGTTTGAGAAATAAAACGTTAACAACAGGTGACCAATCTGCCCTGGACACTTTAAAATGTCTTATGGAAGAATGTGAAATTGTGAATGTTGAAGAGAGTGATCCCTTAATTGAAACTGATTTTAAACCTAAATCAAGCTATATGCCATCATTAGCATCTGTACCTTCTGTAAATTTCTTTTTAAAACTAGTGGAGAAAGACATTGAAAGATTACCTGACAATGTGATGATTAATGATAACCTAACTAAAATGAAAGGAAGGCTCTCAATGATCTCATATTGGCCCCCAATATCGTGATGAAACCCACCGATAAGGGCGGCAATCTCATCATAATTATATATATATTTATTAATTATACATATAAATGGATCAATGTTTATATACTTATTTGAAAGAAATAATTAAAAATGATATTATTGCTTAACAGGTAAACTTCTGCTTTTTAAAAGGGACAGTCTACTTGGAAATTTGTACTGTATAAAAAAATAGCTAATCTCTTTATTAACCATTCCCCAATTTTGCATAAACAACACTGTTATATTAATTTACTTTTTACCACTGCAATTACTTTGTATCTAAGCCTCTGCGGACTGCCCCCCTTATCTCAGCTCTTTTGACAGACATGCATTTTAGCCAATCAGTGCTGACTCCACAGGAGTGAGCACAATGTTATCTTTATGGCACACACGATTTAGCACTGTCTTGCTGTAAAAAAACATCAAAGTGCATTGAGATACTAGACGGCCTTCAAGGGCTTAGAAATTAGCATATGAGCCTACCTAGGTTTAGCTTTCAACAAAGAATTCCAAAAGAGTACAAAGCAAATTTGATGATAAAAGCATATTGGAAAGTTGTTTAAAATTGCATGCCTTATCTTAATCATGAAAGTTTAATTTTGACTTCACTGTTCCTTTAAGTCTCTATCTACAAAATACTTAGTACATTTGTCAATTTTGAAAAAGATTAAAAACAAAAAAAACACAGCGTACAAGCTTAAAAAGGAAAAAATACCAAACAATTATTTGTTCAGATTTAAAGAGACACTCAAGTCAAAATAACCGTTCGTTATTCAGATACAGCAGCAGTTTTAAGATCCTTTCCAATTTACTTCCATTACTTCTCTTTATATTCAAACTTTCTGGGTAACAAGATCCTACTGAGCATGTGCACAAGCTCACAGGGTATACGTATACTAGTCTGTGATTGGCTGGTGTCTGTCACATGATACAGGGGGACGGAAAATGGAAGAAAAAATAATCTTGTCAGAAAAAAAAAAATCCTAAAAAAAAAATAAAAATCTACTGCTTATTTGAAATTCATAGAAAATAATATTGCATTGTCTTTTTATTATGCACTTGTTAATTATGTGATTCTACTGCATTGAGTGAGTTGCTAGGTTGCCTATTTAAAAGAACCACTTTACACTGCAAAGTTATTTTACGACATTGGATTAAATATTTTATATTACAGTTTTATATATCAGTTTACATATTACAGTCATGATAAGGCTCTAAGTCTTTATTTTACATAAAATATAATATACCTCTTTACTTTGGACAAAAATATAATATACCTCTATGTCTACACACTTGGCACACCTCTTTAACCACTACAGAAACAGATTATTGCTGTCAAAGGCGAGGAGAAGATCATTTAGAATACAAATTAACCTATTTAAGACAATTTAAAATAAAAAAGCAGCATTGTTTTGCCTATTACCTTACACTAAATATCCATTATTAAATTGACTTTGTTCCCATGATAATCTGTGTAGGTGGGCATCTGGAGCATTACATGGCAGGAAATAGTGCTGCTGCCATCTAGTACTACAGTCAAACTGCTACCATATAGTGCTCCAGAAATAGGCTGGCTCCTAAGCATACATCCCTGCTTTTAAACAAAAGATGCCAAGAGAATGAAGAAAATTTGATAATAGAAGTAGAAAGTTGTTTAAAAGCACATGCTCTATCTAAATTGTGACATTAAACACTGAGATGGAAATATAAAATGATAAATTGTATATATATATATATATATATATTTAAAAAACTGACATATACAATTTATTTTGTCCTCTTTTCCTGTAATTTAATTCTGACAAGCATGGGCGTTTCAGTTCCTGTTAGAAGTGAAAGTGCAGAACACTTATATTCCCCAGAGTCAGTGGCTGCACACTCTAGAGATCTAGTTATAACTGTCTCTAATTGGTTTCAGCAGAGAAAAAAACCTAAGTTACAACATGGCAGCAGCCATTGCTTTATAGATACTAACACTTTACACTTATTTTGTCAGTATTTAAACAACTAATTAAACTTAAAAAAAAAAATCCATCTACATTTTATTCTCAGTCTAATCTTTTCTTGGAATGCTTTATTCTATATCATTTATTTAGTTTTTAATGTCCCTTTAAAAAAAAAAATGTTTCCCTTCACAACCCTTGAGGACCAGATTTGAACATCCTATACTTACGAATTTCAGTTTTTAAAAGAATATATACATACTTTTAATGCCAGGTCCACAGCCTCCTCATATAGTTCCATAACTTTGTAGACATGGACACATGCTCTGTGGTGTTCATGTTCAGCACAGAGACGCAAAGCATACTTTAAATCATAGTGAATTCGATTTGCGTTGTTGCCAGCCTGCTCCAGATATTCCAGTAGAGAATCAGGACGGAACTGTGCGTAGAGAGACAAAAGGTAGTTATGGATTGCCTGCTCGGTTTCTCCCAACTCATACACACAGTGTTCCATATATCTAATTGCCTCATTGATCTGAGTGCCAGCACTCTGGCTGTAATTAACAAGGGCTGGGATAAGATTTTTTGGGTCCAACCTTTTGCCCATTGCAATCCAAGCATCTACAACTTTCTTAGGATTATGCTGCATCAGCACTGGAGAAAACTTGTAAAAAAGCTTCTCATCCCTATGCTTTGATAGGACATTTAATGCTTCAATATAATCATCATGCTGGCAATGATGGGATACCACTCGCTCATAATCTTGCATTAGCACAGCAAAATAAACCATGTGTTCAGTATCTCCATGACTTGCTAGGAGATCATGTATGGAAGCACGATTGTGAAAGAGACATTCTTTGTTTCTTGGACTACTTAAAAAGCTTCTAAACTCATCTCGGGTCTTCAGATATAAACTTTTTTTTGATGCATCACCTTCTAGGACCCCTAGATGATTTAAGTATAGCTCAGTTAACCAGGTGGTTAATAAAGTGGCTTGTATTTTTTCTGTAGACTTGAGATTAGACAACTTTTTAAGAAGGAACTCCATCAGCGCTTCTTCTTGTTTGGCCTCAATGAACTTCAGAGCAATTTCTTCAAAGTAGTTTTGGGTAAGAGCATAACATTTGGCACTCTCTTTATATTTCTTATTCTGGAAACAGTGTTCAGCCTCCTTGGCTAGTACAATGTCCATGCACTCAGGGCGATCCTTACAAAACTCTTTAGCCAAGTCAAACTTTCCCATATTCATGTACATCTTCCACACATCTCTAGGTTCTCTGTCCACATGATATCTGAAGACTGCCCTCTCTGTATGAATCCAAATCTGGCCTAAAATTGGATCTTTTACCATTCTTTTTAAAGGTCCAAACTTCTCAGTAAAGACATCTTCAAAAACCACTTGTCCATTTAGTATACAAATAGCTTTCACTCTGTCCGGCAGCAGCAGAAGAAAGTGAAATTGAGTGAGCACAATAGACATGGGTTTATCAAACCGCAAATCCATATTAGATGGATACTCCCAAACCTGCACATCACTTAGAACAGAATCTGGCCGAGAAAAGTCTAAGGTTCCATAAAGAACACCATTGCCCATCATCCAGGCAAAAGAACTTGGGAAGGAGCGAAGCTTCTGAGTGTAGAATGCTATCTCACTATAGCCAAGGCTTTCTGGAAACTCCTGTATGCTAGGAAGGTCATCTGCAGGCTGTGAGAATAATGAAGCAAATCCTTGCTGTTCCATTCCTTCTGGAATTTTACCAGTGAACTGAAAGAGTCTTTTTTTAGTAGTTGCAATGATACAGAACCTATTATCACATCCTCGATGTATTTCAAGACAGCAAACTGGGACAGGACCAGTCTCTTCCTCCAATGCATGAATGTATCGAAAGTACTGGTCAGGATTTGTGCTAAAGAGACCACCTTCACTGGTTGATATTTCTGCCTCAAAGATTTGACCCTGACTTGTCCCCACTAAAATAGGTCCAGTGTTCGTTTCATTACCTAGAATCTTGTTCCAACCAATGCTTTCAATCAAATGGCCTTTCCATCGAGAAAGAAGCCTTACTTTTTGTGCATTGCGATTTAAATAGAGGCATTCATTTGTGTTAAGAGCAATCAGAAGATGGGATCCTGCAAGAAAAAAGGTTAAAAAAGTTAGACTGAAAAGTTACCCACATAACGTTTAGTGCATTTAGAGGCTAATTTTAAGCAACTTTCTAATTTACTTGTGTTATCAAATTTTCTTCGTTCTCTTGGTATCTTTATTTTAAAAAGTTGGAATGTAAGCTTAGAAGCCGACCAATTTTTGGTTCAGCACCTGGGTAGCGCTTGCCGATTGGTGTCTAAATGTAGCCATCCAATCAGCAAGCGCTACCCAGGTGCTGAACCAAAAATTGGTCGGCTCGTAAGCTTACGTTCCAGCTTTTTAAAATAAAGATACTAAGAGAACAAATAAAAATTGATAATATTAGTAAATTAGAAAGTTGCTTAAAATTGCATGCTCTATCTGAATCATGAAAGCTTATTTTTGACTAGACTATCCCTTTAAGTATTTCTTGATTATTTGGGACAGAGCTTCAGAAAATTTGGGACAGATATTTTATTTTATTTTAATTCAGATGGAAGTCAGATTTTTTCCCCCACTAACAGAAGCACTACTCATTTTTGTTACCTGTTGGATCTAAAAATATCTTGTGAACTTGAGAATCATCTTTACGACCCCGGTCCACCTGGTTAGGCTGGTCTGCTTTCACCAAATCAATCCTACAAAGCAAGGAAAATAATGAAGGTCATATATCAGACTAAGAAAATAAGTTTACTCATTGGAATTTAGTCTTAAAATAATTATGCTTTAAACAAACATATTAAAACTCTTTTGACCAGTGTACCCCTTAAAGGGACAGTACACTGTAAAATTATTTTTATATTAATGTATTTTTAATGACTTGTTATACCAGCTGCAGAGTATAAAATGCATGGGAAATTGCATTTTCAGGTTTATTTGTGTATATGAAGTAGCTGGTTTTGTGCTTTGAAACCACAGCCTATTACAATGGGTTGAGCTTCAGGTAATATCATATCTCATTATGTTATCACTTTGTGTACACACACTTGCTTCCTTATGTTATATTTGTCTGGAAAACTAAAGCTCAATACATAGAGAGAACAATGGAAAATTATCATTTTATTACTTCACTATCCTGCACTCAACTGAGAGGTTAATTTCTTCTGCTGGCTGTGTTTAGTTAGACTATTCAATAGCTGAGACTCCAGTATCAAAACTTTCAGTATAGGTTGGGAAACCACAAGCAGGGCCGCCACTAGAAATTTTGGGGCCCCTGACTCAACCATTGATCAGGGCCCCCCCCCTTTTGACATGTGCAATTTTTTACCAAGTGACTAAAACGTATATGCACTTTATTCTTAAGTGTCTATTTAAACTTGGAAATGTTGTAAAGGTAGTAACATACAAACACACAGACTCACTCATACACTGAAACACACACACACACTCACACATAAGGATTCACATATAGACACTCTAGCAGACGTGCAAAGAAACACACTCAGACACAGACACCCAAACAGACACTTAGCACTCGTTTACATTGACCTGACAAGTAATGAGGTAAACTACAGTTTTGTAAAAAAAAAAAAGGAGAATTAGAAAACAAAATATGGAGTTCTGATTAACTTTTTATAAAGGAAGATGACAACTAAATTATGACAACAGCATGCAGTGGCTGAAAGGAAGGGCCCTGAACGGCCTAAACAATAATTTAAAGGTTAAATGGTGGATTGGTTACTTCCGGAAAGGTCTTGTTAGTCTCAAAGTCTGTAGAAAGATGTGAATAATTAGTAGTAAGGTCAAAATGTCCTAAAAAGGAACAGACAATGGACACACACACACAAACTCAAACTTGCACACACACAGAGACACATGCAGAAAACACACAGACATACATACAAAGAGAGACAACCACATAAAAAACACAGAAAGACATACATACACACACTCTCACTGAGACATCCACAGAAAACACACAAAGACACACACACACCCTCACAGAGACACCCACATAAAACACACACCCAAACAGAGACATCCACAGAAAACACAGACATACATACATATACACACACCCTCACAGAGGCATCCAAAGAAAATACACAAAGACAAACATACACACACCCTCACAGAGTCACCCACAGAAAAAGCTCAACGACGTATGCACACACCCTCACAGACATCCACAGAAAACGCACAAAGACAAACACACCCACCCTCACAGAGAGACCCACAGATAAAAAATACATACGCACTCAGAGACACAAACCAAAGCACAAAGACAAACACAGACACCCACATAAACACTTACAGGAGGAAACATGTATGCACCTTGCATCCCCTAAATCAACAATGTGTGACGTGCATGATATAAAATTGCAGAAAGAGATCACTTTTTAAAGAATCATATTTGTAAATGTGCAAACAAAAATAATTCTGTGAATTCAAAATTGTACATTAATGAGCTGGGTAGATGGCTAGATGAAGAAAAGTACCTTTAAAAGGTTGACATATGATGTTTGTTTGTTTTTTCCCCAACCAAGAGCCCCACTACAAATATAGAGTACACATTTTCCCAGCTGTCAGCTGTACTTATGGATTTTGAAAATGCTGTGCTCTATATGGTCTTGGTGGGACCATAAGCTGTGGTATTCATACTATTAGATCTGGATAAATCCAGGATTTAGGCTTGTTGGTATGTATTTCAAAATTAAGCCAGCTGTAGTGTAAACTGAACAGTTTTAAGTTAACCTGTCTCGTTTCAAACACTGAGCAATCTTAGTCTGAGAGTATAAAATTTTATGCAGATGTAAAAATCTTAGATAAAATGCTTCCTTGCATCTGGAAAGTCCTTGCATGAAGGGGCAGTAAACTGGAATGTTATATATATATATAAAAGCATATCTGCCAAAAGGGCATCTACCATTTGTGTTTTGAGGAGGAAACATTTCTGCATGGTTTTAAATGTAGAATTTCTACAGCATTGTCAAATAATCATAAATACACTGCTGCTAAAAAAATTGTTTTTATGGACCCCTAGCCCCAAAAAAACTACTACCACTGACACACACTGTACAAAGTACCAAGTCTGTCTCACACTGCGCATAGTGGTTTAGTGCACACTAAGAAATCCTCTCAAATGCTAATACTTTACTTCTTGTAATAACATTTCCCATGCTCAATTAGCACTCTGCTGTAGTACCCACTGCACTGGTGGCTGCCCAAATATTAAAAAAAAAAAAAAAAAAAAAAATTTTTTTTTTAGTTCTTGCCTCATGGGGCCCCCCTGGCTCATTGGGCCCCTGACAGGAGTCACTCCTGTCACCCCTGATGGCGGCCCTGACCACAAGCTAAATCAGCTATTTCAAAGGCCAAAATAGGGGTAAAGGAGCTACTTGTAAACAATTTAATTCACTCCAGCAGGTAAAATGGATCATTGGGAACAATTTAAATGGGAGAATTTTTAAATAGGCTCAGAAGCAGCAAAGCACTACTGGGAGATAGCTGCTGATTGGTGGCTACACATATGCCTCTTGTCATTGGCTTACTTGATGTGTTCAGCTTGCTCCCAGTAGTGCATGGCTGCTCCTTCAAATAAGGATACCAAGATAACAAAGCAAAATTGATAATAGAAATACATTGAAAAGTTGTTTAAAACATTATGCTCTATCTGGATAATGAAAAAAATATTGGGGATTTCATGTCTCTTT